>NC_057358.1:90137194-90446837 GCF_016509475.1 Prionailurus bengalensis
TACTTGAGGGCACTAAGAGTCTGGTCTCTTGTCAACTAAATTCTTACTTTGAGGTTCTTCAGACCATTCAGTTGGTATAAATTTAGACTCAATTATACACAAGGCCTTGTTTATGGGGATGATTTCTCAAGGAGGATTTCTTTTTCCCCTGCCCCCCTACCTCTATTTCACACCAATGTTGGAAGGCAATTTTCTCTTCAGTGCTTTGACATGAGGCTTATTGTTTATATTTTGTCCTTACACTGAGAGAGCAGACCTTTGGAAATTTTCACTTTGTGAATAACATCTCCCATTATATGACCTGCCTTTGGAAGGCTCTAGGACTTATTTCCTGTATCCTAAGCTGTATGGGTTTTGACAATGAATGCTCAAGATCAGCTGATTTGGTAAATGTTTTCAAGGAAAAGATGTCTGTTGTGCTCTCCTTAACTTTGTTTCCCACTTCACTTTGTTTTGGTCTAAGTATGACTTACTTTCTTACTAATTCATGGGTACTTTTAAGAAGATGTTTCTGTTTTTATGGCTTTTCCCCCAGTTCTTTTGAGTAACAGCAATGGAAGTTTGGGCAAGATGTTAACATTTCTACTGGTAATATTATTTGAATGTGCTTGTAGAGGGACCCAGAAGATTAGATAATTTACCTCTAAACTTGGATTTAAGCTGTCCTATTCCTGAAAATTGTTGATTACACATAGGACATGCATGTCTTTTGGTTCAAGCATCTGCTCATGTAGAGGCCTGATTTTTTCATCAAAGTAAACTGATAGAAATGAAAAGATTTTAGTTGATCTTAGTATAGAGCTGACTAGATCATTTTGTTGGTGCTCTATACATAGTATATTAATCAGGGTTCTCTGGAAAACAGAACCAGTAGGATATGTACACACATATATATTATAGGAAATTGGCTCACACAATTATGGAGGCTAAGAAGTCTTATGATCTGTGTCTGCAAGCTGGAGACCTAGGAAGCCATTGTTATAATTCAGTCTGAGTCTGAAGGCTTAAAAACCAGGGTAGCCCATGGTGTAGATCTTAGTCTGTAATGAGATATCCCAACTCAATCAGCGAGGCTGGAAAAATGGAGCAAATGAGGCAAATTCCTCCTTCTTCCACATTTTGTTCTCTTCAGGCCCTCATGGGTTGGATAATGCCCACCCCTGGGGAGGGCAATCTGCCTTACTGAGTCTACTGATTCAAATGCCCATCTCTTTCCAAAACACCCTCATAGACACACCCAGAAATATGTTTAGCTTGGGCACACTATGGCCAGCCAAGGCGACACATAAAATTAATCATCACACACGCTGATGTTTAGAACAGGTAGCCCAGACTTCACAAACTGTACCATGGTCTGTTGTGAAAGTCCTTTCCTGGACATGAGAAAGAGATGATATCCTGGTGTGTTGGAGGCAATAATTTAGCTAAAAGGGATCATTGTTCCTGTTCATTCCTCTTGGAACAGAAGAGGAGGTGAATGTTTGATTTGAAGGGGGAAGATCTTCCCCAATTGTACCCCATTCTGATAAGGAAAGATAAGATTTAGTAGGCAGAAAGAGAGAGACTAGGGCTTGAAGGTCCCTGCGTTGGGAAAAAAAACACATATTTTAACACATTTCTTCTGGGGATGTCTGACCTAGAGCAAACTCTCTCAGGTGTAAAGTTCCTCTTGAGAATGTGACAGATACCACCTACCCCCCCCCCCACTCCTGCAGGTTTCCTTCAGGAAGCTGATAACAAAAGACCTGACTAAAAATAAGTAGGCCATTAAGTGTATGACCCACAAGGAATGGTATGTCCCTATGCCACCCCTCATACAATGGAAACAAGCCAATCAAAATGGAATGACTAGGCATTTAGAGTTACCTAGCCAGAATAGAACCTGAGAAGGAACAAGGGGACCCAAACCCTACAAAACCCTATAGTCATGGTCATTCACTTTTGAATGCCTGCTCTCTGTAGAGAGAGCTTTTATACTTTCCTTACTTTCTGATCTTGTCCTCTAAGAAACTTTTGCCTGCTGCTCATTTTATTTTGTGTTCATTCTTCAAAGTGATGAGATATCAAATCCTGGGTTTTGAGGTAAAAACAAAAATCCTGCAATACCATCAGTATTCAGAAAGAGTGGGAATGAGAATAATTGGAGCTTAAACACAGAAAAAAGTAGTAACAGATTTTTAATGCTCAGGGTTTTTGTATTTGCTTTTCTTTTTAATGTGGACAGCAATAGCCACAATTATTTATACTTTGTTTAATGCTCAATTTATTTAACTTACATGTCTAATAAAAATGTAAAAACATATACAATAATTTTTAAAAATTTATAAATAAACTTAAATCTACTGCAAAATATCAACAACATAGTTTTAATTAGTTTTTTGTTGCTGTCATACTGTTATTTCATCTCTTTTAGGATTATTGTTATATGTATTTTTATATCTTTCTCAGACTTCAGTAATATTATTTTGGGGCCATTCTGGAATCTCAGTTATTTTAGCAGAGCCTGAAAGTTAAGCTGTGGGTACCCTGTGTGCTTTAGAAGGGTTTGTGAATTTGAGTTAGAAAGCACTGCACATTTATGTTTATTAACCTCTAAATATTACACATGATCTAACTGAAATTTAGCATTTCTTTAAATTATGAATATAGTGTATCAGTCAGCTATTGCTGTATAACAATCACAAAAAAATCTCAATGGCATACATCAACAAACATTTATTTTTCATGCATTAATAGGTCATCTGGAATAGCTCTTCTGAACATAGATCCTACCCACGTATTAGTGGTTGTCTAATCTAGAGTGATCTTAGCTGGTTGATTCAGCCTTTTGTTGCAGTTTTGTAGGTTGACTAGGCAGTTCTATGGCAAGTGTCCTTTTTTTAATGTTTATTTATTTTGAGAGATAAAAAGAACATGAGCAGGGGAGGGGCAGAGAGAAAGAGAGAGAGAGAGAATCCCAAGCAGGCTCTGTGCTGTCAGAGGCCGACACAGGGCTCCATCCCATGAACCATGAGATCATGACCTGAGCTGATATCAAGAGTCAGACGCTTAACTGACTGAGCCACTCAGGCACCCCATGCCAAGTGTCTTTTATTCTCCTTAGATACTGGGTTAGTCTGGGGCTTCCCATGGTTTCAGAGAGTGCACTAAGGGGAATGAAAACACATGAGGTTTCTTAAGACATAGGCTCAGAATTGGTATACAATCACTTCTGCCTATATTACTTTGGCCAAAGTAAGTCACATGGCTGAGTCCAAAGCCTAGAGTGAGAAAGTACATTCTGCATTTTGCGAGAGTAATTGCAGAGTCACAAAGAAAAAATGGGAATACAGAAGGGATGCAATGTTTAGGTCTACTAATTCACCACCACAGCAACAAACCTCAGAAGTTTGGCCTCTATCATTGGCTTTTTCAGCAGTAAAAATCAGGTATTTTAATATCACATTATTGTTTCAGACATCTCTAAATATTTTTAAAAAATTTTTAATGTTTTTATCTATTTCTGAGAGAGAGAGCGTGAGCAGGGGAGGGGCAGAGAGAGGGAGACACAGAACCTGAAGCAGGATCCAGGCTCCAAGCCATCAGCACAGAACGTGACATAAGGCCCAAATCCACAAACTGAGAGATCATGACCCAAGCTGAAGTCAGACACTCAACCGACTGAGCCACCCAGGAGCCGCTCTAAATATTTTTTCTGCTCATCACTACTTTGAAGTTGTGATTGTTATTACACTTGCTGGTAGATTGCACAGGTTCAAAGTCTTCCTATCTGAAGATGTTCAGTTGATGTAGATGGCCAACAACTGGGCAGCTTTCTGCCTAGTGGTCCTTCACCCACCAAATGCTGTGGGTTGTGTACTCATGCTGGTGATCCAGACATCTATGTTGCTTTCTCATATTTCTTCTGAATATGTTTGAGGAGGTAAGATAAGGGCCATCTCAAAGTTTAATGTTCCAAGCCAATTAAGACCAATAGCTTTCACGCTGCAATGCCATTAAAAAAATTTAATTTTTTTAGTTAAAAATTTTAATTAAATTAAAATGTTTAATGTTAATGGTTAATTTTTTTTATTTTTGAGAGAGAGACAGAGTGCAAGCAGGGAAGGGGCAAAGAGAGAGAGAGACGCACACACACACAGAATCTGAATCAGGGTCTAGCCTCTGAGCTGTTAGCACAGAGCCTGGTGGGAGTGGGGATGGGGTGGGGTGGGGCTCAAACTCAGGAGCTATGAGATCATAACTTGAGCCGAAGTCAGATGCTCAACTGACTGAGCCACCCAGGCACCTCAAAATTTAATTATAACTTCCCTATACTTTAAATGTATTGTCTTATTATTTAATAAAGTAATAAAGAAGCCCATATATTACTAGATCACATTTTTATGTTAATATTTTGCTGCCTATATTTCAATATTACAGGTTTCCTTTTAATCCTTCGTTTTACCCATTTGAAAACATTATTCTGAACCAACATGGATAAACCTAGTGGGTATGATGCTACGTGAAATAAGTCAGACTGAGAAAGACAAGTACCATATGATTTTACTCATACGTGGAATCTAAAACACAAGACAAATGAATAAACAAATAAATAAAAAGCAGAATCAGACCTATAAATATGAAGACCAAACTGATGGTTGCCAGAGGGAAGGGGGTTGGGGGTTGGGTGAAATGGATGAAGGAGTGTAGGAGATACAGTCTTCCAGTCATGGAATGAATAAGTCATGGGAATAAAAGGTACAGCATAGGGAATATAATAATGGTATGGTAATAGCATTCTGTGCTGACAGATGGTAGCTACATTTGTGGTGAGCATAGCATAATGCATAGAGATGTACAATCACTATGTTGTACGTGTAACATTAGAGTAACATCGTATGTCAACTGTACTGAAAAAATCAATTAATTTAAAACCACCCCCAAACCAGAAAACACTCTTCAGACAAGGAGTTCCACATTCTTCACCAAAGCGCCAGAGGGTTCCATGACATAAAAAGGTTTAAGAAGTCTCTGCTCTATAGACTTATTTTCATCCAGCTCTTCTCAGAGATGCCTTCTTTGAATAAACCAACTATTTCAGCCATGCTATGGGCCGTTGAGGGAAGGGTCACATGTCTACAAACGAGCCAGAGTATTTGTTAAGTGGCCTGACTTCTCATTGGCCACCATGGTATGAGATCTCTCTAATGTGAAAGTGAATCTGGAAGGAGTGAATAGTAGAGGCTTTCTGGTCTTCTGTCCCCCTCCGCAACCCCCCCACCCCCGCCACTAAGAGATTCTCTTATAGAGGTAAACTTGGAAGATTTGGGGTTTTAGTGAGAGATGGGACAGTTTTCACTTTATACCTCTACTTCTCTCAGTGGCTTAGCAAGGCAGGTTTTCTTAGCAGGATGTTGTGTCTCTTCACTCCTCACTATCAAGCCTCCAGCAAGGTAGATATCACTAAGCAATTGCAATTCTTTTTCCTACAGAGCTTAGACTCTTTGCCTCCAGGCTCCTTCTCAAAACAGAGCTCTGGGAGGCAGCCAACATTAATTGTGGAGGGCTGGCATACTAGATAAAACCTACTCACCCTCCCATTCCAGGCTTCTCCTAAGTTCCTTCCAAAAGGAAATATACTCGTGCCCTGCTCATTCTCTGAAATGCTGCCTTTGCTAATGTGTGATGCTTGTTAATGTTGACGTGTTTTCCTTCCAGGTAATAATATATTTCTATTTGAAGTGTAGAGGATATTTTAATATGGAAGAATGACTGTAAAGCTAGAAGTTTAAGTAAATCAAGGGAACAGGAAGGCAGCATAACATAACAAAAAGAGCATGAGTTTGTGGTGTACAACCGATTTAAATTTTAGAAAGAAGAGGACAGCCAACCATCTACGGTGCTGTCTACACAACCTCAAACCAGCAGCTGAGTTTTTTCACCGAACTCTTTTAGGTCCTGGAAGGCAGAGTAAATACTTTGCTTGCTGCGCAGCAACTTGAAGATGGAAAACACATCTTCTGATTAATTAAAAGCAAAAGGTTGGAACTACTTACCTTTCCATTCTTTAATTAACGAAGCCCACAGGCCACATGAGGAAGTAATAACACTCATTATGTTGTGATGAAGGACTGTGATGATGAGTTAAGTCAGACGGGACTCCAGGCACGATCCCCTTGAAGGCTTCCCTAAGATGTTGCCCTGAATGTAGACAGATCCTTACTTGTTGAAGAATCCTCTCTCACCAGTTCTGGCATATGCTTCTTCAGAGAGTGCATTTCCTTTTGCAAGGGAAAGAAGAGCCCTTGAAACAAAGGGTTATATTTTAATTAAGCCTAGGCATCCTCTCTGGAATTTCCTTTATTGAAAGAACACCTCCTTTGATTTGTATCTGTTTGTGTTAGTCTTTGGAACAAAAAAAGATGGATCCCTTCCAGGCAGAACTGTCCCATCTGAATGATCAAAAAGCCATGTCAGCTGATTTAGAAACCAGCAAATTATTTTCTTACTGTCCCTTACATCCCCCAGGAAGCACTTTTTGAAGACAGTCTCCATTCCTCAGGCTTTGTTCACCATCCTTCATGCCTGTGGGTGGTCTCAAGAAATTAGAGGAAATGACAAACACCTATTCTACCTGCTGGTGGAGGCCCCCACCCCACCCTCCAACTTCCTCCAGAGACCTCGCTCCGGTTCTCAGTCTGTTTTCCTTGTCGTCAAGGCACGACTGAAACTTTTAATTAAATGGCTTGCCATCCATGGGGAAAGTGAGCTTTAAAATATAGTTGCTGCACATTCAGCTATAGCAATATCAGTTAAGACATTGCCTCTACATGAACATGAAAGAATGAGATAGACTCTCTTTTTTTAAGTCCACTCACTGATCGGAATAAGAAATAACTCAATGACATTAGTATGGGACATTGGGTATCAAGATTTTTGCCTTCATTTCCCTTTTTTGTTTTTGTTTTTTTCTTTGTTTGTTTTGGAGATTCAGTTCAGCCTTGCCATAATCTTTAAGAATTAGAGACGGTGATGGCTTTTTCAAAGCCTTTTTCCCCAGAAAGAAAATAAAGGTCTGTATAAAAGTCTCCTCCTCCTACTGATCTCAATGAAACCCTTGAATTGAGCAGCAATTGGGTCATCTAGAAGTGCAACAAATGTACATTTTTAGTGACTCTCTGATGGAATACCTATAGAAAACCCTTGCTTCTCCACATGAAGATTTTTATTCACCAAGCTTGATTGTATAAGTCACTGTTAAAAATTAAGTGAATTCTTTTAAAAAAATATATATTTTTTGGGGGGCGCCTGGTGGCGCAGTCGGTTAAGCGTCCGACTTCAGCCAGGTCACGATCTCGTGGTCCGTGAGTTCGAGCCCCGCGTCGGGCTCTGGGCTGATGGCTCAGAGCCTGGAGCCTGTTTCCGATTCTGTGTCTCCCTCTCTCTCTGCCCCTCCCCCGTTCATGCTCTGTCTCTCTCTGTCCCAAAAATAAAATAAAACGTTGAAAAAAAAATTAAAAAATATATATATATATATATTTTAATGTTTATCGTTGAGACACAGAGAGAGACAGAGTGTGAGTGGGGGAAGGGTGGAGAGAGAGGGAGACACAGAATCCCAAGCAGGCTCCAGGCTCCCAGCTGTCAGCACAATCTGACACAGGGCTCAAGTTTATGAGATTATGAGAACTGTGAGATTATGACCTGAGCCAAAGTCGGCTGCTTAACCAACTGAGCCGCCCAGGCGCCCCTATATTAAGTGAATTCTAAACTAACTTTTACTTATATTTCTATTCTTGCTTTTTAAGAATGGAGTGATGGAGTCTTTGTGGGAAATACAGAAAATTTTTGTAGCTAATTACGTGTGCCATGTTTCAGCAAGTTGTAAATTTTATGGCTCTGGAAACATAGTGTTAGCAATGGAAATTCTGACCCCTTTCTGATCATAGTGGCACAAATATCAATGGTATTATCCCTATCATTGAAAAATCTCATAATGCTTGAAACTTGAATATGACCTGAATCATAGAATAGTCTATAAAACTAGTTGAAGGAAACCATCCCAGATTCCATGGGGTCAGTGCCTGTTTTTACCAAACTGGTTTAGCTGTGGGTACAGAAGCACTCCAAATACACTTTCTCCTTCTTTTAGATACAGCCTGGGATACTCTGGTAGTATATGAGGAGCCTATCTCCAGAAATAGACTGGTAGGAGATGAAACTTGAAATCCCTCATAAAATCTGGTATCTGTTGTGCTTAATGTGAACCTGAGCTGACATTACCCTGGTAAAAGCCACCACTAACTCTTGCCTGGCTTATTGATATTACCTCTTATCTGGTCTTTCCATATCCTCTGACACTCCTCCAGTCCATTCTCCCAGAGCCTCCAGAGTGATATTTCCAAGATAGCAATCTATTTTATCTTTGCGTTATGTAGTTTGCATCCTCTGAGAAGCATATGCCAAAGCATGGATGAGATATAAAAGGAATTTCCTGTGAGAAAAGGGGAGGATGTTGAAAGAGATGGGAGAAAGAGATGGGAGGTTGAAAGAGATGGGAGAGATACTGGCCTGATCCATTTAAAGGAGAGGGATGGAAGGAAGGTTGGATAGGAAGAATCTCAGTCTGCAGTTCTAAAAAAGTTTCTACCTGGCTGATGAGGAGTCTGAGTCAAAACTGCCATCGTGTCCCATGTCTTGCAGGAATGGGTCTGCATTAGTATCCTTGCTATACTCTGTCATTGTCTGGGAGCAACCATGGGAAGCATGGCCTTAACGTGAACAGAGCACGGCACTTAGTGTGAACAGAGCACAGCACTTGGGGCTATGTGTCAATTACTCTCCCATAGCAAGCAGTTTGGGAGTTGCATTTTCATAACAATCACCATGGATATATTCTGGAGACCTCTAGCTCCTTCTAAATATCATCCCCAGAGCTGTATCACACACAAAAATCTTAATAAGCAGAGTGCTTGCTCTGCAGATTGAGCTCAAAGACTGGTCTTCCTCTTGAATCAGGTTGTCACCACTAGCTACTTCCGAAGAGAAATTCTGAAACCATCTTTGGTTATCTCCCTCATTGTGATGGTTCATTTTATGTGCCAACTTGACAGGGCCACAGGGCGCCCATATATTTGGTTAAATATTATGTTCTGGGTACATCTGTGTGGATGTGTTGGATGAGATCAAATTTGAATTAGACTGAGTAAGTGGAGCGCCCTCCACAGTGTGGGTGAGCCTCATCCAGTACAAAGAGGGTCTGAATAGAACAAAAAGTCTGAGTAAGAGATAATTTGGTCTCTTTGCCTGAGTGCTGAACTGGGATATCAGTCTTCTCCTACCCTTGGACTAGGACTCAGAACATTGGTGCTCCTGGTTCTTAGGCCTTCAGATTCAGATTGGACCTACACACAAGCTTCTTGGGTCTCTAGTTTACAGATGGCAGATTGTCAGATGTTGGGACTTCTTAGCTTCCTTCATTGCACGAGCCAGTTCCTTATAATAACTTCTTTATCTATCTATCTGTCTATCTATCTATCTATCTATCTATCTATCTATCTATCTCTCATTTACCTATCTCCTATTGGTTCTCTGGAGAACCCTGACTAATACAGTCATGCTCAAAACTATTTAGTGGTTTTATGGTTTTCTTCAGCTAAAGCTTAGCATTCTTTTTAATACCCATAAAGTCTTCATATTTCTGCCTCTAGTTTATCATCTTGGGTCTCCCCCTCACTCCTGTAAGGCATGGAGAGACCTCAACACTTTTTGAATTGCTGAAGATTTGTCAGTTAAGATTTTTTATCATAAGTAACAGAACCAATTGTTGTTAATCTAAAAAGGTAGGGGAAAGATTGAAAGGATGTGGGGTGACCCCCACCATCAATAAGAAAGGAGAAAAACCAGGTGTCAAAGGACTAAAATGAATCAGAGAAGAATGAATCAGGCAGAATCAGAAAGAGCTACTGGACAGAAATCACTAAATAGTCTTATCAGGCTATTACCACTGAGATAAGCTGGCTTTCAGATTTTTCAGTAAACTGAGTCTTTGTAAACCAGGAGCTATAATTGAAAAAGTAACCTACCAGCTATGTGTCCTTGGTCAAGTTACTTAACTACTGTGTTTCATAAATGACTAAATGCTTTAATCTTATGTTGACTCTCAAACTTAGATCTTCATTCTCCCTCTCTTTCACACAAAACTCTCATTTCAAAGGAATATATAAGCATTTCCCTTCCAAGGAGTCAGCTTCCAAGGGTACTAGATCAAAAGATGCTTATAACCAGAGTCTTGGTCCGTTTTGTTCACTGCTATAGCCCCAGCACCTAGAAGAGTGACTGTCTAATAGAAGGTGTGACCAATAAATATTTACTGAATAACTGAGTGAATGAACAGCCCATGTCCTGGATGGAAACACTTTCTCTCTTGATTCTGTGATAAATTATTTGACTAAATGTGATGATTGGCAATAATAGCCAACATATGTTGGTTGTTTACTCTACCGGCACTGTTCTATGCTCTGAACTGGTATCACCTCATTGAATCCTCACATCAACCCTCTAAAGTGAGGAAATTAATTGAGACACAAAGTAGTTAGGTAGCTTGCTCATCATCATAGCTGATGGGGGGCAGAGCCAAGGTTTGAGCCAAGACACCTGACTTCTGAGTTTAGCTCTGTCTCCTGATGATGAAGGTCAATGCATTACAATGTCAGCCACATAGGAGGTGTTCACAAATGCTTTCTTTTTTTTCTTCTGTTCCTTCCCTCTCCATTTTTCTCTTCCTTCTATTATCAGTGTCTTCCTAAGGAGGTCTCCACTCTGCACCTTTCAGGATTAAGTGTTCAGGAAACCCCATTTCCTGTATCTCTGTTGGGAAAAGTTTGTGAGATCTGATCCTCTTCCTACCATTCTCCCTGGTTGTATCACAAGTGTATGTCTAGGGACCATGTGGAGGGGTCACATGAGAGAGAGTATATTCTGTAGTCTACATTACAAATCAGACTGAACTAAATGTTTACTACCCCTGTCCTAAATTGAAATAAAGCTTAGTGGTCTCTCAGTGATTCGCTTGTCTACTTTCAAGCATTTCCTATGAACGTTAGAGAGACTTCTACAGGAGAGTCACTATCTTTAGCTTGTTAGATTTTGGAAGCAAAGACTGGAATTTGAGGGGTGGAGGCAGTATAGAAAAGATATAAAAAGTTTAAATAGGTCACAAAATTTTGATCCAGGAAATTTACAAATCTTAAACAAGTTATGTAAATCAAAAGAAAGGAAATATTGTTTTAGCACATAATAGACTGTTTGAGAGAAAAAGCCAAACCAATTGAGTGTCAAGGCATTTTATAAAACTTGTCTTCACCGAGGACATGAGGCTTTCTCTAAAGGGAAAGTGTGTGGCTCCCTCATTCTCTAGGTAGCAAAGTTGTGCCAACAAGCTGTCACTGTGTCCAGAACCCTGAGCCCAGTTCAGCTTCCTGCCGTCTAACAACCATTGGATTTCACACTCCATTGGAATGGAATCTAGAAAGGAGAAACCATAAAATTCTGTATCCTCCAGTGTAATGGTAGTGTTTTGAGTCCATAGCAATGAAATCATTGCCTTGGGTTATCTGTTAATTCCCCTGGCTAAACATTAAGGCTGGAAAGTCATCAATTACAAAAGAGAAGGGGTTTGAGTAAGACATAAAAATAAATAGAAAAGGAGCAGCTGGACAGGCATGAGGCAAAGCTCTCCAGAGCCCAGGATGATGGCTTCTATGTAGTAGCCAACTCTGGTCTGTAAAATCCAGTAATCAATTGTATGAGACTTGGAGGCAAGGCCAGGCCAAGGATTCATCAATGCCATGTGTATATTGCCACGCAACAGTCAACGGTTTGGGAACTGTGTGAGACTGTTTTCTGGCTGGACCAATTTGTGGATTTAAAAACTCTTTTTGTTCAAGTTGGAATATCTGAGGAAGAAAAGACCACCTTTTAGACTTCCCCTTTAATATTGGACTCAGAGAGGCTGTGAAATTGGTGGATATGGTACATGGGATTTTTACCCTTCATGTCTTTCCAACAGCTACCCTCAAGATAAAGTACGTCACAATCTGAGCAGTAGAATCAGGGAGACACAAACACTTTCTGGCAGGATAACTTCCAGGCTTTTTCAGAGTTGCCAAAGATCATGGGAAGAAGGGAACACGAGAGAGTAGTGGAACCATCCAAGAATGTGTTAAAGGAGCCACAGAGTTCAGCATGAGAGAAAATAATTATTAGAGATGACAATTAACTAAAGGGGAAAATGAGTTCCAGAATCCCTGTGCTACTCATTGAATTGAAACTGGTTTGCTGTCTTGGAGCTAATGAATAGAGGGTGATCTAGGAAGTCAGGCCAGATTATGACTTTAGGTCCACTGCTGATAGAAATATTATATAGAATTTGAGTTTGAATTCTCTTATACTACTTTCTATACAGTTAGTTGATGCAGCTGTGATAGGGAGCAATGAGGTAAGTATGAAACTGTAGTTCTCTAGAAGCTGTTTTGTTTATTGAAGCCATGAAACATGTGTGTGGGAAGGGATGTTAGACATTTCTAGCACACTATTCCTATGACTGAGATCCAGAGAGAATAAAAGACTTGACTGCAGTCACACACTTAAAGACTAATGACAGAGGACTTCTGGATTCTGTGTAGGATGTAGGAAGCTGGAAATAACATCATTCTCACTCTAACAACCACAAAAATACCAATATAAAAATTCACAGCTTTTCTTGAACCCATCAGAGCAGTAAAGTCACAGAGCAATCAACTAACCTGAAATCTGAAGAAAGTTAGGTGCTTCCCAAAAGCAATGAGAGTCAAGCACTTGTTTACAGGGACAGATCCACTGGTATGTAAAATGTGGCTAAGATTTTTAACAAATTGCTAAAGGCTGAATGTGGGCTAGTTAGAGAATATATAACCTCAGGGGCCATAGACACAAGAGGAATTCTCTTCAGGGCCCTTCTCCATGGACCTCAGCAAGTGCTTATAAAAGAGATTGGGGGCAGGATGAGAATCCCAAGAAAGCCTCTATCATGGTGCACACCTGGGGAGGGGAGCAGGTGCTCCTGTCAGAAAGGCACAAAATCCTCCCCTATATCTCAGATGGAACAAAGCCTTAAGTCACTATACTGTTTTTCTTAGGGTACTGGATAGCCCAATGTACCTATGGAAGAGGGCTACAAAGATGTCCATTCCTATGGGAGATGTAGGAACATGAGCTGGTCTCAACTCCACAACTGAGGATGGGGTAGGATCATTGAATGGCCCTGTCCTGGAAATCCGGGGGACAGGGTGCCTAACTAAGATTGAAGATTGAGCGAAACAACTGAGAAATTCTCCCCCTGGCTCCAAAACTAGGCAGAAAAAACCCACAATCGTATAATTGAATAAAATTGTACTTGTGCAATTAACAAGTAACAGTATGGAGGTGCCACGAAAAGGATAGATCTAAAGCTGTGTGGAACATTCAGGAAAAAAACCTATTATAATCTAGCACCCACCCTTACACCAGATAATGTGAGAGGAATTGGAAGCTCGTGGTACACTGAAGATAACTGTAGCAACAATGAATCACAAACTCAGCTCAAATCCTGACTAGATTGAGTCAGCTCCCTCACACTAAATACCTTGCAGAAAGAAATGCATGCCCTTATGTAGGCCTAAAAACTCATAGCCTTAGAGTCTAGTGACCTACACAAGATGTCTAGCTTTCAACAAAAAGTTATAAGGCAAAGAAAGGAACACACACACACACACACGCACACACACACACAACCAGTCAGGAGTCAAAGTGTTTAACAGAACCAGACTCCTATAAGACACAGAGGTTTGGACTATGACATCAAACAGGGAATTTAAAATATCTGTGATTGGGGCGCCTGGGTGGCGCAGTCGGTTAAGCGTCCGACTTCAGCCAGGTCACGATCTCGCGGCCCGTGAGTTCGAGCCCCGCGTCGGGCTCTGGGCTGATGGCTCAGAGCCTGGAGCCTGTTTCTGATTCTGTGTCTCCCTCTCTCTCTGCCCCTCCCCCGTTCATGCTCTGTCTCTCTCTGTCCCAAAAATAAATAAACGTTGAAAAAAAAATTAAAAAAAATAAAATATCTGTGATTAATATGTTAAGGACTGTAATGAAAAAAAGTGCACAGCATGCATGAAAAGATGGCTAAATTCAGCTTAGACATGGAAAAGAATTGGTGGAAATACATAAATGGAAGACAGTAACAGAGGTGAAGAATTCCTTTGGCGGGCTCATCCGTAAACTCAAAACAGCTCGGGAAAAAATTCGTGAATTTTAAGAGAGGCCAATAGAAGTTACTCAAAGTGAAACAGAAAGAGAAAAAAGTGAATAACTAGAACAGGACATTCAAGAGCTATAGGACAATATCAAGGGTATGCTTAGGTTGATAATGATCTGACCATTGACTTCCAGTAGCATTTCATGTAGTAGCTTCTTCTTTCCCTTGACAAACTTTTTTTGTTTCTTTTCAAGGACCCAGTACTCTCTTCATCTTCTTTGTACTTCACTGGCAGCTGCCTCTCAGTTTCCTTTGCAGGTTCCTCCTTTCCTTCTAACCCTTCATGTGGGAGTGACCTTGGGCCCATCCCTTGCTCTCCTCTCTTCTGCAGTCCCTCCATTGCTGACCTTATCGAGTCTCATGGCTTTAAATATCACTTAGGCTCTGATGTTTCTTACATTTACTTCTCAAACACAGACCTTCTTCCTGAACTCTAGACTTATATAGCCGATCGGCATCTCCTCTCGAATGTCCAGCAGACATTGCAGACTTTATATGCTTCTGAAAGGCAAACTTACGCTGTTATGTCTTTCTTCACAAGGCTATTCCTCTTGTAGCCTTACTGATGCCAGTTACAGCAGTTCCATTCTTCCAGTCACTTGGGCCAAAAGTCTTGGCGCCATGTATGATGCCACCTCTCTCTCACATTCCATTTCCCAATCACCAGGAAATCCCATTTACTACCTGAGAAATGTATTCTGAATCTGACTCTTATCACCTCTACTGCTAGTCACCATCTGGACCAAGTCACCATCACATTCTACTTGAATTATTGAAATATCCTCTTAATCAACTCAGCTTCCGGTCTTATATTCATTCCACTTCAGCCTAAGCTCCAAACAGCAGCCAGAGTGGCCATTTGAAACATAAATCAAGTTATGCCGCTCATCTGTTCAAAACCGTCCAGTGGCTCCCCATATTCAGAATAAAAGCCTGTTGTGGGCTGAATTGTGTCCCTCCAAATTCCTATGTTGAAGTATCTCAGAGTATTTCTGCATTTGGAGTTAAGGCCTTTAAAGTGGTAAAGCAAAATCGGATGATATGGCTGGGTCCTAATCCAGTATGACTGGTTTCCTTATAAGAAGGAGATTAGGACACAGATAACACACAGATCAAAGGATGACCTGCAAACACACAGTGAGAAGGCAGCCATCTGCAAGTCAAGGAGGGGGCTTCGGAAGAAACCAACTCTTGCTGACACCTTGATCTTGGTGAACCGTGAAAAAATACATTTCTGTTGTTGAAACCAACCAGCGTGTGGTACTTTGTTATGGCAGCCCTAGCAAACTTATACAAAGTCCAGCTCTTTTCCAGAACCTACATGATTTGGTTCCCAATTCCATCTGTTATGTCATTTCCTACTCCTTTCCTCCTCTCTCATGCTCTTCCAGCCACACTGTTTTTGAGCATGCCAGGCATATTCTTGCTGTAGGAACTTCGCCCAAGCTGTTTCTGCTGCCTGGACCACTTTTCACTTAATATGAATGGCCAATTCACTCTCCTCTCTTAAGTCTTTGTTCAAATGTGACTCTTGATGAAGCCTACTCTGAAAACCCTATTTGAAACTTCAGTTCCGCCCCCCTCCCCCTTTGCCCAATACTCACAATCTCACTTTCTCTGTTCTGTTACCTTCTGACTATATAATTTACTTGTTATGTTTGTTATTATGCTGGAAATTGCCTTCGCTCCTTTAGATCCACATTTCATCCATATCCACCTTACTCTGTCACTTGAGAAGCAACCATCTGTGGGTAGTTTCAAGAAATCTTTCTCACTTTCTGGCTTTTAGTGGAGTTTAGCTAAGAAGACACTGTCAAAAGATTAGGTGTGGGGAAGAGAGAGAGAGTTCAGGGTGTGTGTGTCCCCAGTTCTTCTGTCAAAGGACACTAGACTGGTCAGCACGGTGCCTTCAAACCAAGCAGACTAGTGACCTTACATAGGGTTTTGGAGAAACAAGGAGTTGAGGGATTGGTGGACTTTCAGAGGCTCTGGTGGGTTGCCTTCATCTGTATTGTGACTCAGCAAGACTGTTGTTGATTGGTTGACTCTCGGAGCTGTGTTCACTAGAGTGAGTCTGTCCCTGTTTGGCTGACTTTTAGAATGGTTATCTGATGGTGGTTATCTTGCAAAAGCATGTTGACTGAAGTGAGTTTTTGGTGATAATTTGAATTGGGTTAAAACGGGTTCTTATGGCTACTTATTGCCATGGCTATAACAGTCTTTTTCTAAGTTTGAGGGAATTTCTGAATTCTCACCTCTGTACCATACCGTGGTTTGTTCTTTTTAAGTTCCTGGTAATAACTTCTTCCTGTTGCTAGCCTTGGGGTGCTTTATCATACACTATAAAGAGTTATTGAACTATGTGCACTGACTCCTTTTGAATGTGCAATCTTTTTCCTGGAGGGATCCTGATACACTGGTCTTCTTCCCCCTGCTAGAATGAAGCTCCATGAGGGCAGGGATTTTTCCCCCCATGTTTTGTTCACTGATGTAACCAAGTGCCTTTGTTCTTTTTATGGTTATTATAACTTCTTTTATCTCTTTGGAGACCATAAACAGAGATTTTCCTTGACTTTTGATGGGGTTCTGTCTGGATGAATCCATGGTAAGTTGAAAATATCAAAAGTCAAAAATGCATTAAATGCACCTAACTTATTTTTTTTAAGTTGATTTATTTTGAGAGAAACAGAGACAGTGTGAGTGGGGGAAAGACGGAGAGAGATAGAGAGGAACACAAACAGGCCCTAGCATCCAGGCTTAAGACTCTAAACAGGATATTGGAGGGAAATTTGACCTGTCCATGGAAAGGAATTTACACATATGACCGGGTCCTAGCCCATGACCTTCAACAAAATCTGCAAGTGGACAAGCTCTGTCTCCACACACAGAGGGCTTCTAACCCGTGTTCAAACACAACCTTTCAGTCAAGGGCCATCAGTTATGTGAGGGAAGTCTTTTGTGTGAAACCAGAGTCCAAAACAAATAAATGGAACAAAGCAACACAGACAAAACAGAGAATATAAAGGGAGCAGAAGAAAACTTAAGAAAAAAAAAAATAACAAAATTAATATCTCAGGGAGATGAGAAGATATTGTACCCCTGGTGCAAGACATGGGCACTATTTAAAAAGGAATAAGCAGAGAATAGGAATAAGCTTTTGGAAACAAAGTGTTTGATAGTAGAAATAAAAAATTTAATAGGAGAGTTAGAAGGTGAAGTCAAGGAAATCTTCCCAAAAGTGGAACAAAAAGACAAAGAGATGAGGTAATGAGAAAAAAAAAAAAGGTAGAAGGCTTAAAATAGCATTCCATAGCATCACAATTTATTTAATCAGCATATTCATGGCTTACTGTTAAAACTGTTTCCGATTTTTGCAATTATTAAGTTCTTGCAGTGAACATCTTTTGAAGCTAAATTTTGGTTTCTGCCATGATTATTTCCTTGGGATGAAATTATAGAATGGAATTGCTAGATTAAAATTTATAAACATATTAAAGGCTTTTGATATGTATTGCTAACCAGAAAGATTGTTTCAATTTCTAATGACAGAATAAGACAACAATAGTTTGTGACTTTCTTGTAAAATCCATCATCCTTGTCTCAGTCTATCTGGTAATGGGTTCCCATTTTATCAATGATAGGTATGGGGATTGGCAATTGCATTTACTCTCATTTCCCAACAAGATTAAGCCGGTTATCACTGTGTAAAATCCTGAATTGTCTCTGTGCATGCTGCTTTGTTCTATAGATCAAAAATTCTGAATGAGAGTTAAGAAAAACCCAATTCTGCTTAGGAAAAAGCAGATATCCATCTTGCTTAATTTCATCATTGCTGATACAGTGTTTATTTTTGTATTTCACTAGAAAGGATCTACTTTGGACTTCTTATCATGTTCATGCCAGAAGTATCTAAGCTCACACGAAAGTGATTGCCCTCTGACCACTCAGTTAGGCGAAAGAAAAAGATGATTTAGTGAAGAGAAAGAGCCTCCCTGAATTTCCAGGTATTTAGTTTCATCTGGGGGAAAAACAAACAAACAAAAAACAGTAAAACTAGACATGAAAGATGCAGCCTTTGTGACACCAACCAATCAGAAACTTTCAACTGAGTAAATCTAGTGAGGGTTAGAACTGAAAGGGCCAATAGTGATGGCCTTGTCAGATGAGAAAATTGAAGGCACCCCAACCCCAGAGATAAAGTGACTTTTGTTACTGGTTCACAGATACAGAGAAGAGTTGCTATGCAAATCCACGTTGATTCCCATGTTTGAGCTCTAAAACAAATCTCCATAATGCTGGCTTTTTCCAGGAAATTTCCCAGGAAAGAAGGATAGGGTATAGATTGCATAAGATGCTATACTCCATGGCTCAGTGGACAACCTCAAACATAACTTCCTGTCACTGTTAGACCAGATGGTGACTTTAAGGCATCCACATACACCAAAAAAAAAAAAAAAAAAAGGAAAAAAAAAATCTACAAACAACACACATACAACACAAAGCAAATAAAAGTCTCATAAACACAATATCGCCAACACCATCAAACCATTCTTCTTGCTCCTGAACATGCTATTCATGTGAGACTTTGTACTTTTAGGCACACTGTTCCTTCTTAACATTCTTTCCAGTGTACTTCAGTCTGCCTTCCATTTCCACCATTCGGCCATCAGTCACTCTTATCAAGATCATCATTGATTTCTGTGTTGCTGAATGCTACATATTCCTTTCTCAACTTATTGTTGAACGAATGGGCTACTTTTTGTTAATTTTTCTTTTATTACAGCTCTTTTAAAATAGTACAGGTTAATTGTGTGTACTAATGAATTTCTTCAAGCTTGTGGGATGTGGTTTTGGTTGTTTATAAGTGATGACATTTTGTCCTCTAACTTAGTCTCAGTGACTTAGATAAAAACTTTCTTTCCTTCCCTATCCCCTTCCTCTCTCCTCCCTCCCTCCACTTCCTTCTTTTCTTCTTCAAACATTTATAGCAAAGAACACTTTATTAAATCGATTTTCACTATCACTCCTCTTATCCTTAGCACTGCTAAGATGTAGTCATAGATGGGCTAGACCATGAGTAGACTCTAAAATTAGAACAACTTCATCCTGGTTCAGTCTCTTGATCTCTTTAGATCAAGACTGAAGCACATGTGTAAAACAAACAAACAAACAAACAAACAAGTAACATTTTTAATCTACCATTGTCAATTGGCACCTTATCTTTATACCTGGTTCACTTAGGCTAAGGCAAAATTGTTAAATCATTTTATTTTATTTTTTTTAGTTTATTTATTTAGAGAGAGAGAGTGCGCACAAGTGAGGGGGAGGGGCAGAGAGAGAAGGAGAGGGAGGATTCCATGTTGCGTGGAGCCTGACTCTTGACTCTGGGCTCAATCCCACAAATTGTGAGATTATGACATGAAGTGAAATCAAGAGTCAGATCCTTCACCAACTGAGCTACCCAGGCGCCCCGAAGCCATTAAATCATTTTAAATACTCAAATCTGTGATGTAAATAATAAGACAAGCAGTTAAATAATTGAATATTTAAAATTCAATTGTAGAATTGTAAAAATTATAGAAAGCACATTGCGTTTGGGCCATCTGGTTTGGGAAATAGCTCTGACCCATACTGGATATGTAATTGTGGGCAAGTCATTTGAACTTTTTGAAATTTAGGTTCCTCTTCCTAAAGTTCAGGCCGTGACTTCCTCTGGCTTAGTGAACTTTGAATAAAATGGAAGCATTTAGGAGGTGGTGTATAATTCTCCAATCTTCTGCTAGACTGACTGTTGATGTTCCAAATGGCTGAGCTGCCATTGATCTGTGACCCTGAGTGAGGATGCTGCTATAGAAATGTAAAAGAAGCCTATGTAGGAAGTTAACTTTTTTGTATTTTCATATTAGGTCACTGAATTTTGGGGGCTGTTACTGCAATATAGTCTATCCTGTTTTAACTAATATAGAGGGAAGAAAAAAAAGAGTCAAAAGGTAGAAGAAAAATGTATGATTTTGTTGGGTAATTTTAGGATGGAAGAAACTTGAAGCTGCTTACAGGCTAAAGAGAAGGAGTTAATAGAGAAGGGCCAGTTGAGGAGAGAGGATGGCAGGTCACTGAAGAATCAAGATCCAGCAGCAAACTGGCCTTAAACACAAGAAAAGAGATTTCGTGTCTGAGGGTGAATGAAAAGAAATAAAGATGAGTAAGGGAAGAGATGCTTATAGATTGTGGGGTGAGATATTAAGGGAATTATATCTCTGATCACTCGTTTTCTTTGGTTAAGTGTGAAGTAAGGCTATTTGCTGAGAGGGAGGAAGGTGGGAGCTGGAGAAAAAGATCTTGAGAAGGTTGGTTGGTGGAGATTTGGAATGGTTGCCAATGAGAAGGAGAAAGGGAGCTGACCAACAACTAACAAAGGACTTATCTATCTCTTCTACTCAACTATGAGCTTCTTGAAGGCAAAGGCAGTAACTTTATTCCTCTATATTATCAGTATCAAGCCCAGTACCTGACATTTTGGAAGTGCTCAAGAAATTCTTGCCAAAAACCTGGATACCAGTCAGTGTTATTTGCCCCATAGCTTTGACACTGAATGCCTGGGATATTTCCCGTTCCCTTAAAATATGAGCTTGTCCTACACCTATCCTTATTAGCTCCCTATAAAAATTGTTACTAAAAGAAACAAAAACAAAATCCAGTTCCTAATTGAAACACTAAATCCCAACACACCCTGTCAGCAAAGGAACAGGCACAGTTAAGACTTTGATTAGACGTATTTCTCCTGCTGTTATCTGAGGCTCTTTCATTGGTAGTGGCAACTTTCCAAAAAACATTTTTTAACAGAAAGTTTCAGCATGTTTGGTTCTCATCCCAAGCAAGCAGCACTGCAATACATTTGCAGCATGAATTACTGTTAACATGCTAAAGCGCTATGTACAATTTTGGATGCCTTGTGTGGCAGTTAAGCTCTGGAGGAGTTAACAACATGACTGCATTTTTCATAAAGTACATGGATTTTTTTTAAAGCTTAAAAAAATTTTTTTTAACTTTAAAAAACTATTTAAAAAAAATTTTTTTTAAATTACCAAAATAATGCTTACCCACTGCAACCAGTAAAACAATGCAAAAATTATAAAGAATATGTGAAAAATTTCCATCTTTTCAATGCCCATCCACTGGAGATGATATTAACAGCTTGCTGTGTATTTCTGGTTTGCTTTTCCCTATGTTCATGCAAATATATGGGGCCCTATAGAGTACCCTTTTGTTATTGTTTTACATTTCACTAAAACTCTGGCACATATACTTGTATAATGTCTCATGTACGCTCCCCAGATTAATGGCTAGAGATTGAATTGTATAACCCAATGTATTGAAATTTCCCCCTACTCATGAATATTCAGGTTTACTAGTTTTCTGCCTTTGAAAAAAAGCTGTAATAAACGTCCTTAGGTGTCCCATTGTGTTTTTAGTTTATTTATTTTTCATAGCATCCCCCGAAATGCTCTTTTGGGGCTTGTAATGAGAAAGCCCCTTCTAGATATCAGGGGAAATGTGCCCAACAAAATGCATCCAAAAATGTGGAATAGTGTACCAGCCGGGGAACAGAGGCATAGGGGACCTCAAGTAGATTCTACGTTTCTTCTGGGTTTGCTGTGTGTTGAGAAAACCTCTATGATTTCAATCCTTTCCTTGAAATAGAATTATTAATGCTTTCCTTGTCATGAAAATAGCCCCTTGTTATCTCCATCACACATCCTTTGAAGTTCACTGGGCAAAGTGCTGCTTATGTATTATATATACATGTATGAGTATTATTTGTATAACACAAATGACTGCTGGCTCAAGAGCTCCCACTCACATTTCCCCCAGACCATTTACTTTTTGGGATGTCCAAAGGGATGCTTCTCTGCTGCCCCAAAAGTCATTTGGAGAAGCTTTATGCTCACTTGCCCCCTTTACGGGGTGACAATATTTTTGCCAAGGGACTGGCTCCAAAGACTCCATGCTTCCAATCCTGTCTGTCCCCAAGAGGTCCCAGGCTCTGCCACCTGCCATTAGAACCCCCAGACAACTCTGCTATTGGCAGTCACACAAGGTTTTTCTTGAACTGCCCCATCACTTCCTGGCCCTTTTCTTTCCCTAACCACTGGCCCTCAAATTCAGTCCATGAAGCTGGATGGGAAGCAGAAGCAAAGCCACCTTCTCCATTGTCTGCTTTTTCTTTTGGGAACTCTTATCTTTCGGATGGTCTTCTGCTGACCCTTTCCCAAACTCCAGTTTCAAGGCAAGTCTTGGAACAAAAGTTCACATGCATCTGAAAGGAAACCATTACTTTCACTGCACTTATATAGGTGAAGGCCTTGTTCTCATATTTGGTGGCATTTCATATGCAAACGTACATACTGTGAGGAAGGTATAGAATGTATAGAAGTAAAGAATAAGTATCTGAAAGGAGGGATTTTTTTAAGGAGGTATTTTTTGATGGCTACATTCCATTTTTTGTATTAAGATTTCATTTTTTAGAGGAGTTTCAGGTTCACAGCAAAATTAAGGCAAAGACACAGAGATCTTCTATACATCCCTGCCTGTACACAAACATAGCCTCCTCCATAAACAACATCTCCCGCTTGAATGGTACATTTGTTATCATTGGTGGACCTGCACCGATACATCATAAGCACCCAAAGTCCAGAGTTTACAGGAGAGTTCATTCTTGGTGTTGTACATTCCATGAGTTTGGCCGAATGTATAATGATATGTATCTATCGTTTCAGTATCATGGAAAGTATATTCATTGCCTAAAATTTCTCTGTCTATTCATCCCTCTCCTCTACTCCCACCCTGCCAGTCCCTGGCAACCACCGATCTTTTTACTGTCTCTATAGTTTTGCCTTTTCCAGAATGTCATATAGATGGAATCATACACTGTGTAGCCTTTTCAGATTGGCTTCTTTCACTTAGTAATATGCATTTAAGTTTTCTCCATATCTTCTTACGGCTTGATATTTTATCTCTGTTTAGTGCTGAATAATATTACATTGTCTGGTGTACCACAGTTTTTTTTATCTATTCACCTACTGAAGGACATCTTCGTTGCCTTTAAATTTTGGCAGTTATGAATAAAGCTACCGTAAACATCTGTGTGTAGGCTTTGTGGGATGTAAATTTTGAACTCCTTTGCTTAAAAACCAAGGAGTGCAATTACTGGATCATGTGGTAAGAGTATGTTTGGTTTTGTAAGAAACCAACAAAACTGTCTTCCAAAGTAGCTGCACCACTTTGCATTCCTACTAGTAATGAATGAGAGTTTCTGTGTCTCCACTTCCTTGCCAACATTTAGCGGTGTCAGTGTTCCAGATTTTGCCCTTTTTAATAGATACACAGTGGTATCTAATTGTGGTTTTCATTTGCATTTCTTTGATGGCATTTGATATGGAGCTCTTTTCATGTGCTTATTTGCTCTCTGTTTTGTCTCATTTTTATTAATTTTCTTAAATGTTTATTTATTTATTTTGAGAGAGAGCATGCATGAGCTAGCAGGGGAGGGACAGAGAGAGAGAGGGAGAGAGAGAATCCCAAGCAGGCTCTGTGCTGATAGCACAGAGCCCAACATGGGGCTCAGTCTCATGAACCACAAGATCCTGACCTGAGCTGAAATCAAGAGTCAGATGCTTAACAGACTGAGCCACCCAGGCGCCCCTCTGGTAATTATCAATTAAAGGGAAAAGAAGCATATTTTAAGGTTTTGTCTTAAGCCAAGTATAAAGCACTTATTAAATTAAAAAAAAATTCTTCATGCCCATTTGAGTCCTGGGAAGAGGGGAAAATTCATTTCTATGTAGAGAATGAGTTTAAAAAAAAATAATGCAATTTTTAGTTAAACTCTAAAACTTAGCTTTGTGGGGGTATGATTATAGGATTTAGGCTTTAAGTCTGAAAAACAAATAAATGTTGAAGGAAACTGTAAAGAATGGAAAATGCCTTCCCAAGCTCTTTGGAGAAGCAGAACTATTGAGAAGCATTCGTGTTACCAATAGAGTCTCCACCCGAGGAACCCAAACCACAGCTCATCAAATTCCTAGACGTTGACCATAGATGCCTAGAGGAGCACTCCTGACACTTTATGAACTCTGGTCAGATTTCTCCCAGGAGTATGTTGTGCTGGCTTTAGAAAGAGGCTAAGTTCAATTCAGTGTCCCCTTTATCCAACTTCTAACACACATTTAGAATTCCTCATGAAGAAGTTTCTTGGAGGAAATTTGGGGTCACTATGTTTCCAGAATTGTAAGTTCTTTATTTTTTATTTTGTTAATGTTTATTTATTTTTGAGAGAGAGAGAGAAAGAGAGACAGGGTGCAAGGGGGGAAGGGGAAAGAGAGAGAGGGAGACACAGAATCTGACGCAGGCTCCAGACTCTGTGCTGTCAGCACAGAGCCTGACATGGGGTCGAACCCTCGAGCCGCAAGATCATGACCTGAGCTGAAGTCAGACACTTAACTGACTGAGCCACCCGGGTGCCCCCAGAATTGTTTTAAAAATAATAGTGTAATTATGTGAATCCTTGTCCATAAATGTGAGTATGAAAAGAGGTCACTTGTCTTTGTTTTCTTTTTTTTTTTTAATTTTTTTTTCAACGTTTTTATTTATTTTTGGGACAGAGAGAGACAAAGCATGAACGGGGGAGGGGCAGAGAGAGAGGGAGACACAGAATCGGAAACAGGCTCCAGGCTCCGAGCCATCAGCCCAGAGCCCGACGTGGGGCTCGAACTCACGGGCCACGAGATCGTGACCTGGCTGAAGTCGGACGCTTAACCGACTGCGCCACCCAGGCGCCCCTGTTTTCTTTACATCAAATAGAATCTGACTCTAAAGCAACCCCCTTCCCCTGCACCCATGCTGTGACAGCAGGAAATTTATGCTCAATAAAGTTGGCCTACAGATCTTCCTCAGGGTTGTACAAACATCTTATGTGGTTCTTAGAAAATGGAAAATGTTCCCCTAATCTTCAGTCTGTTACTGCTACTGATATCTTCACCTCCAGGTCCTCATGGTCCTTGAAGATGGCTGGTTACTGGGCCATGTAGTTCATTCCTTCTCTGAGAACTTGCTATCTCCTTGGCATCACCAAGGTGGAGGATGCATCCTTATCACTAGCCAGGCTGGCTGGCTTACCCTTTAACCTCTCTGTTTTTCAGCATAAACCTCCCTGGGGGCTCAGAGTCATGAAAGTATAGGATAGGGAAAAATACGATGGCAACAAAATACAAATTAGTATCTCAATAAATGATTCTGCCAAAACGGGATGAAGATATGACCATTCCACACTGTCCATACTGTTCCTGGCAGAGCAAGGGTTTTTGAAATCAGGCAGTTGGACCCCAGAGCACATATGGAATGAATTTATTGCTTCATTCTTATAAACCACTGATCAAGTCAGCCGACAGTATTTATCATCTACGACCTTGAAGGTACTATGCTAGATACTAGGAATACAGCCGTGAACAAAACAGATATGGGGCCTTTCTTCCTGATGCTTAATGTTTAGCCATAGAGAGACATAAGCAAATGCAGCAGGGTTGAGTTTACTCCTCATAACTCAGATGTGCCAAAAATTAAAGTAGTTTTCTCTTTCTTTCTTTCTTTCTTTCTTTCTTTCTTTCTTTCTTTCTTTCTTTCTTTCTTTCTTTTCTTTTCTTTTCTTTTCTTTTCTCTTCTTTTCTTTTCTTTCTTTTGTATTCTTTCATTTTTATGGTAGGCCTCCTTCCTATGGATGGTGAGAAAAACACTTAAAACTATAAATCCATCAAAATAATTCATTTTTAAAGACAGTTTAAAATAGTCATTTGGGTCTAACTCAGTGTCTTTTGGGTACTTGTATTTTTTCCCCCAAGGTTTTCACTCCTTCCTTTTCTCCTCCCTTGCTTCACAGGGGGGCCTAAGAAGCATGGGGGCAGGGAGGGTACTTTCCTGAGCTATGCCCTGAGAATTGTACCAGGATGTCTTTGCCAGTTCTTCATGGGGGTGCCTATAGCTATGCAGTTCTTTTCTCCCACTGGGTTTCAGCCCAGAGGGAGAGCCAAGGTCCTGCAGTCAGATCTCCTTGCATTACTCCCTTTCTTTCCCTCCAAATCCACCAGCAAGGAGGAACTTGTACTTCTTGCTGGATGCCTTTATGATTGTCTTTGATATGGTCTTCATTCAACAAATACTTGTTTGTTTGTCTGCTTGCTTATTTATTTTGAGAGAGAGAGCATGTGGGAGGGGCAGAGAGAGGGCTCTGCACTGTTAGCATGGAGGCAGATGTGGGGCTCAAACTCATGAATCATGAGATCATGACTTGAGCCGAAACCAAGAGCTGGCCGCTTAACCCTCTGAGCCACCCAGGTGCCCCTCAACAAATATTATGGGACACCTGTAATATACCAGGTCCTAGTCTACATACTCAGGATATACCCACGATCAAAACAAAGGCTCCTGTCTTTATTGAGTTTACATTCTAGTGTGGGGAGAGGGGAGAGAATCAGTAGACATAGAAAATAAGTTAATTATATGGTATATTAGAAGGTCATAAAAGTTACTGAAAAGGAATAAGAAGGGCAAGTGGGATGGAGAGTGTGGGGCTGGAGGGCAGGATGCACTTTTCAATGGAATGGCCAGGGTTGGCCCCAATCAGAAGGAGGGATGCAGCAAAGGTTTGAGGGAGATGCCTGTGTTGACCATTTGGACATCTGGGGAATAAGTGCTCTGGGCAGAGGGAATAGCAACTGCTCTAAGGTGGGGGTTTGACTTGCACACAGAAAGGAGACCAGGACCGGGGCCAATCAAGACATCCTGGTGGCGGGGGGGGGGGGGGGGGGGGGGGGGGCGGAGGAGGAACTGCAGTGACTACAATAAGGAAGCTTATGAACATGGCGTGGGATCATGCGATTGTCTGAAATTGTACAGCTCATTTTGCCGTGATATTTTTAACTCCTATTGCAAAGGTGTGTTTGATACTTCTTTTCTTGCCAGCATGAGAGGCGCTCAATATTTACTGATTCGTTTTAAAAACATTTAGAAACTTTTTAGGGATTATTTGAGCATGGGTCGAGAGTGACAAGATGATGGGCTAAATTCCCTTCTGTAGTTCCATCTATCTCTAAATTCTGGACAAGGGTTGCAGCTGCACTTAGTCCTGAGTTAGGGTGAAATATTTCCAGTTTCCGTGCAGATCTATTCTGGTTCTGGTGGCAGAGCCTCAGTGAGTCAGGTTGGAGTAAGAAGATTCTCATTAACATTCTGCCTTGATTCAATGAGACACTCAGAGATCACAGTCCAGGACAGAGAAAGGTTAACAGTGGCAGCAGACTAACAATGGCACTTAGCTCAAAAGCACAGGGGCTTGCTGGTAACAGATGCTTTTGCCTAAAAAAGTGGCATTCTTGGGCGCCTGGGTGGCTCAGTCGGTTAAGCATCTGACTTCAGCTCAGGTCACGATCTCGCGGTCTGTGAGTTCGAGCCCCGCGTCGGGCTCTGGGCTGATGGCTCAGAGCCTGGAGCCTGCTTCCGATTCTGTGTGTCTCTCTCTCTCTCTGCCCCTCCCCGTTCATGCTCTGTCTCTCTCTGTCTCAAAAATAAATAAAGGTTAAAAAAAAAATTTTTTAAAAAAGTGGCATTCTTACCTAATATTTATGTAAAGGAAACAACTATAAATGGTTGGGGAGGGGGAGACAACTATAAATGGTTCCTGAAGCCCAGGAAATTCATTGCAGGGATTTGGCTGGCTTACCCTGCAGAGACAGTTCAACTCAGTGAGATATATATATATATCTTTGAAAATGAAATTTATAGAGCAAATCTACCAAAGAGAAATTAACAAGTTCCATTTCTGCCCAATCAGTGAATTTGATGTAATGTCTGGCTCATAATCCTTTTTTTGGTAAGCTTTATGTAAACCGAATTTACTTGTTTTCTGAAGGGGATCTGGATAAGAAGCCAGTAGCCAAGCATCCAACAAGTTACTTTTCGGTGTTTGAACAACTCAGCTACAGAAATGTGAGGAGCATGTTGGAAAAAGAGGGACTGCCCTTCAGTGTCTGTTAAGAATTTGCTGTGCGTCTTTGTACTGTGTACAAGAGCAATCTGTGAAGTATCACATTCCTAGAAGGAGGATTAATGAAATTCTGAAACCATCTAAATATGATACACCTCTTGGGTATCTTCACATGTGTTAAAACTGTTACAGACATTTTCCTGTCACCGCAATTACAATTTTTTTGTGTGTTGGGGGGTGCAGGGAAAGAAAGGAAAAGGATTCACGAAATCAAAGTAAGTCTTTGACATGTGGCGAATCTATCAGATACGTGATAAATCTTTTTGAGAGACGCACTCTGTACGGTGAGAGAGCCTGTTCTCCTTCGCCACGGCCTGGCCTTCAGTAACTCGGGACTGCAGTTAATTGCACTTTGCATGAGAACAAAGTTCCAGAGGCCTCCAGTGGGCAATTTGCTGTATTTTTTTTGTACATTTTAAGGTTGTATTTTCAGTTGTTTGTCTTTCCCCTCCTTGAATGCCATGCAGTTTACTACAGTAGAATTACTTTTATGTTTCCTTTCTCTTTCATGTCCATTTCTGGCTGGCTCTTCAATACTGTGGCCATTGGCATGGGCCATAATGCTTTGGTAACTGGGCGAGCCATTAGTAGAACCAGACAGATCTGCCTTCTTCAGCAAGGCTTTCCTGGCTTCTCCAAACACAGCTGGCCAGAAAAGGACCATGAGAAGAAACCAGTCAGTCATTTCTTTCTTTAAAAGAAATGAACTCAAAATTGTATTATTAGGTGTCGTTTTGTAGTTGAAGACAAGATGTTTCAGGCACCAATGCTGCAAGGAAAATGTTGGAGGGTGCTTAGCCTTTTGTGGCTCTCTTCCTCTGTTGTAGCACAGAACTTGGGGTGAAACATTCAGATTTCAGGTCAACACATGGCTAATGGAAGAAGCTTCTGGAAACCTCCACTGACATTCTGAGAAGCCAGCTTGAAGGGGAAGAACTCAGTGAGACACCTCTTCAAACATCTTGGAAACAAATGATAGATTAGTGCTGGGGCTGTAATTAGAGCCTGAGATGAGAATTCTTCTATCCTGGAAACTAAACAAACCAGAGGGGAAAGAAATCCAAATATAATTTATAGACACAAAAGGAACAATTGAATTAGTAAGACTAGGCAAGAGCTCAAAGGTAAATTGGAGCATGAATTCTGTAGGCACAAGATCACATGAAATATATTTTTAAAAGCTTTTCAAAAACTTCTGAATCCCGTTGCTCTTGAAATGCAGTCGAAGAAATGGAAAAAGCATGGCTGGAAGCTCTGGTGAAGCCAGGGGAGTAGAAACTGTTGCTTCTACCAGGCTGAGCTCATCTTGGGGACTGGGAAGGAAGAGAAAAGGAGTTGTGTCCCCACATGGTCCCTGTGGAGGGTACAAGCACTGTGGCCTCACCCCTCACCTTTTTTTTTTTAAATGTTTATTTGTTTTTGAGAGAGAGAGAGAGTGTGTGAGTGTGGAGGGGCAGAGAAAGAGGGAGACACAGAATCTGAAGCAGGCTCCAGGCTCTGAGCTGTCAGCACAGAGCCCGACATGGGGCTCGGACTCATGAACCGAGAGGTCATGACCAGAGCAGAAGTAAGGATGCTTAACCGACCCAGGCGCCCCTCACCCCTCATCTTTGTAGATGTCATGTGGGATCAGTCTTGATGACGATGATAAGTCCTTGGTGACTGTGATATCCCACTATCAGATCCTTCACATTTGACCTAGGACTGGGATGGAGTGGAAGAGTGAAGAAGGGGGAGGGAGAGAAAGGGATCACAGGGGATGGAAGAGAGTCATGAATTTCAAACCAACCACAGGATGACACAAAGATAGGACTCCTCAGAAAAGTTGCAAGACTTCCTAAACAAGTAAGTTAGGAAAACAACACTAATCGTGCTGCCCATTAAAGGTAGTAAGCAAGAGGATTCCTTTCTATTGTCTTTTCTGAAGGCTGGAATAAGTTCTGTTGGATGCTTTTGCAAATAATATTGTAATTTTTAACTTTTCAAGTTGCTGGAGCTCACCACTTAAGCTGGACACCTAGGAGGAAGTTGTTTTGTGCGGTTTTACAACTTACAAGAATAATCTCCAAGGAAAGAGCACTGTCCTGGGACATTTCAGATGTGGCTTCCTGCCACTGGCTACTTGTGTGACCTTAAACAGATCAGCATCTCTGGACCTGCCTCCTAATCTGAAAAATGAAGGCTTTGGGTCGAATGACCTTTCACAACTCTCTAAGTTCTGGAAATGCCCCCCCAATTTAATATTCTATAGATTTAAGTTTATCTTATTCCTTGCCATGGACTGGCAACTTCCTTAAAATTCTCTTTAAAAGGAAAACTTCATGTAAAATATTTCCTATATAAGTGAAAGAGTTTAGAAGACACCACCCTAAAATGAGCTGCTCTGGCATATTGATTATTTTGAGTTAAAGGCACTTGAGAACAGCAGATGCATGGAAGGCACCATTCCTTTTTCTTCCTGAAAGGAGGAGATGAGGCGCCCATGTGGAAGATGTCCTGTCTGTACCAGAAGAAAAGAAACATTCTTATCACCAGGGATGAGGAGTGGAGACCAGGAGAAATTTGCACAAACAAACCTATTAAATGAATTCTATCTTCCTAGTCGACTTTCTGTAATTAACTACCCCAGCCTAAGCCCCTTTGCCTTGTCACGTGCTTACCATTTAGCGCTTGTTGTCCAACTTCATGTGGAAGTGTTTGACTCTAGCAGCTTCTTTGCTTCCTCATTTTTCTTGTAAGGACTCCAATGTACAAGTATAAAGAAAATAATTAAAACTTGTATGCTTTTCCCCCTGCTAATCTATCTCATGTCAGTTTAGTTCTTAGGCCGGAGGAAACCCAAATGTAGAGGAGAAATTGTTCCTTCCCTACAATAGCAATATGTGTCTCTCGTTTTTATATGCTAAGCGCATGTGATGAACATTGCCATCTATAGGAGCGTTCTCCTTCTTACTGTTCTTCTGGGGAACAGTTGTCTTCCTTTCTCTCTGCTCTTCATACGATTGCAAATGATGAGACCCAAGTAGAAGCCTTAAAAACAATAATAGAGTGAGAGGAAAAAGATAGGAAGGAAAGGAAAAGGAAAGTGAAAAAATAGAACAGGTCACAATGAGAGGAAAAAGAAAAGGATGTGAGGAAGGGATTGGTGAGGGAGAAAACAGCAACCCCCATGAGGAATGGCCTCTGTCTCTGGGCAGCCCTCAGGCTGAGAGGGGTTCAACAGCCCTACAATTGCTCAACATTTCTTTAAAAACTAGAGATGCTTTAACTGGCCTACCTGAGAATATACACCTACTTACTCTTCAGTTCTATGGGGCTTTTTGTAACACAAATATAAGGGCACTTGAGTTTAACAGCCCCTGAGACAGAGTTGGGATCTACTGACATAGAAGTGAGCAGCCCCAAGGGGGCAGCACCACCACGGGAAATTGGGGAGGTATCCCTTAAGGCCTCCTATTAAACAAACAAGGGCTGGGTTCTTTTGGGGGGATGCCTGAGAATCATGCAAGCCCATGGATTGCCATTGGATCCACGGATAAAGGTCACTATGCCTCTCCACTCACTTTCCCAACCCAAACCACTCAGACACCTAGGGTTGCTGCCAGGTCTTTGCGTGAGGTGGATGCTTGCGGTCACCGGCCACGTTGCATCTAGTCTGACACAGGGGACCCTCTGCTGGCAACCCAAATCAGCAGTGCTGCTCAACCTTTTCATACAGGTTGCATACGATGAATTATCATCCAGGTCCATACCAGGCTCAAATTGTCAGCCACTAATCAGCAACTCTCAGGACTCTGGAGAAGCAGAATCAAGTCACTGCTCAAGGAGATGGTGTTAGCGCTGCGTGATCCTGGTCCCCAGGAGGGGACCTAAGTACCGGTCCCCTTAGGCATCCTCCTTTAAGTCTCTTTTAAAAGTGAAGAGCTGCCAGCCAAGCACTTTAGGCTTTGCTGAAAGTCAGTAGGAGAGGGAGAAGCGGTAGTATTTGGAAAGAGCAACAGGGCTTCTAGGTGCTGGTATTGTTGTCTTTCTTGATTGGGATGCTCATTAGACAGCTGTGTTTGGTTCATGAAAATTCACTGAGCAGGACAGTTATGATTTGTGTACTTTTGTGTGTGTATATTACCATTCAATTTAGAAAATGTAGTCTTTAGAAAGCACCCTAGGTTGTACTCTCCTTGAGAAAAAAGAAAGATTGGATTTTTATTCGCAGCCCTATCCCCCTCTTTGAGCACAGTGTCTAGCTCAAATTAACTACTTGATAAATATTTGTTCAATGAAAAAAAAAAAAAAAAGAAGAAGAAGGAATGGCATTTTCCCAGTGTCCCAGCACCAACCATTTGTTGTGCTTCAGAAATTTTGGTTTCCGACCTGACCAGTGAGCCACTGTCCACACACAATTAACAGATGTCAGCTAGTGGCAACATTTCTGTGCAACGTTGGCAAGGAAACTCAATGGACAGGTGCCTGGCTTTTTGGGTTTTAAGTTCTCTTAAGCACAGGATGGCCCTTTAAGCCTGCAGAAGCCGTGCTAATCACAAATGTAAATCATCTGGGACAAGAGCTCCATGGTGGGGAGAAAAACCAGGCTTCAAAGATAAAGGCCCAGCTGCCCTTGGAGGAACCCAAAGAACTGTTCCAGGAGGGTCTATCTTACCCCCAGGGGATGGAACAGCCAGGCACCCTGACATCTGAGCGCCTTGCCGTCAGGTATTTCGTTGTCACCATAGGACATATTTGTCCTGGTATAAACAAAGTACTTAAAATTTATTTTAAACAATCACAAACTTACATAGGGGCGCCTGGGTGGCTCAGTCGGTTAAATGGCCGACTTCGGTTCAGGTCATGATCTCTCGGTCCGTGAGTTCAAGCCCCGCGTCGGGCTCTGTGCTGACAGCTCAGAGCCTGGAGCCTGTTTCAGATTCTGTGTCTCCCTCTCTCTGACCCTCCCCCATTCATGCTCAGTCTCTCTCTGTCTCAAAAATAAATAAACGTTTAAAAAAAATTAAAAAAAAAAACAATCACAAACTTACAGAAAGTTTGCAACTGTAGTATAAAAAACATGTTTTCTGGCTGAAATGGTTAAGCATCCGACTCTTGATTTCGGCTCGGGTCAGGATCTTACAGTTCATGGGATGAGCCCCACATAGGGGATCCTCTCTCTCCTCTCTCTGCCCCTCCCCCATGCTCGCTCACGCTCTCTCTCTCTCAAAATAAATAAATAAACTTAAAAGGGGTTTTCAAAACATGTTTTCTGAGCTAGGTGAGAGTCGGTTGCCGACCTGATGCCCCTCATCTCTAAATACTCTAGTGTGCATTGCACGCAGCCAACACGGGCTCATGGCCACAGTGCAACCATCCCCGTCAGGAAATTAACAGACATACGTCACTACCGCCTCAACTTTAGTTTCCACTACAGTTCCACCAACTGTCTCAATAATCTCTTTATGGCGAAGGGATCCAGTTCAGAAAACGCATGCCCTGTCGTTTTCATGCCTCTTTGATTTCCTTATCCAGCGGCGATTTTTCAGTCTTTCCTTGACTTTCATGCTTTACGAGACTATAGCCCAGTTGTTCAGCAGACTGTCCTCCAGTTTGGGTTTCCGGGCTGTTTCCTCATGATTAGATTTCGGTTCTTCATTTTTGGCAGGGAAGTCACAGAAGCGAGCCTGTGTTCTCTCGATGCATCCTCTCAGATGCACAGGATTTTAACTTGTCCGGGGACTGGTAATGTTGACTTTGATGATTTGATGAAGGTGGTGTGCGTGCGGTTTCTCCACCGTATAGTTACATACAGGTATTCTGGGGGAGGTGATCTGAAACTGTGGAAACATCCCATTCACCATCAAACTTTCAATGTATTCATTTATTAATTAAGTCTGTATGGACTCAGGGTTTCTTTCCTATTTATTTAGATGCTCTAATGTAATTGTCCCTCAGTTTGGGCAGTGGACCCCCTTCAGACTGGATTCTGTGTCCCTTGACATGACTTCCTCATTCTTTGAGTGCTTTGTTTCCTGCCAGAAGATGCTCCAGGCTTGTCTTGTCCTTTCCTTGCTATTTCCGTTGGCCAGCCAGGGAATGAGCCATTTTTCCAAGTAGTGACGCATGCATACATACACACCCACCCACACACACTCACACACACAATCTTTGTTTCTATAATTAGCTTTTGTATGGAAAACTACAAGTTCATATCCCTATCTCCGATTCTCATTCAGTACCAATATGGCAGGGTTCCTATTTGTAGCTTCCTTCTCTGTCCATGAGAGACTTGGCTCCCATTATCCTTAATATATTTGATCTGTTTCCTTGAACATAACTGATAGCTCTTCTGCACAACCATCTCCTCCTCTGCATGGTCACCCTCAGCACGCTTATGCCCTGCTGGGGCTCTGTACCCTCTGCTGGGACGCCCCTCCATGTGGTCTGTCCTCACTCTCTGACATCCTCTCTGAATCACCTCACATTGGGCACCCTCCGCACCTGCTTTGTCTCTGGCCATCAGTGCTGCCCACCCTTCACACAGGCTCTGACTCTTGGTGCCGGACTGCCCCCACATGTGAATACCCTCTTTACCCCATCTGGGCTCCGACTCCCTAGTGTGGCTGCCTCTGCAGCCTCTGGGATCTCTTCCCATCCCATCTGCACCCTGACACTCCGCTCTGGGCCCTGTGGCTTCCAACCCTCTCCCATCTGCCAGTGTAGAAGCCCACTGAAGGCTGCCCCACTGCTGACTCTAGATGTGAATCCTTCAGGAAAGGAAGGAAAGAGAGAGGAGGGGGAAGGGGACTAGGGGGGAGGAGACCTTTCTCCGAGATTTTGGCCCAGAAAAATGTATTCAGCATAGTTGTTTCAAACGTGAATTATCTTCCACTATTTAGATGGTTCACTCATATATTTTGACTTATCATGGAGAGCTATCCTTTCAGACAGTAAGGAGGAATATCTGATTGTTTTTATCATAGTTTTCAGAAAAATGTATACCATCTAAGTCTTATGATTTCAAGTTACCCTGGTCAATCTGTCTTGGTCAAGGAGGATCCAAGATGCAGGTAACAGCTTCAGAGAGGAGAAGATTAATCTGCCTTTATTTTGTAGCTCTCAGGAGAATCCATGCTACTCTCCTTCTTTCAGAGGGACCCTGGTCACACCGGAGAACCTGTCTACACTGTTGCTGTGGAGAGGGCTGGGGGGAGGAAGAGGCAGGATTCTATCCCCATTCCCCCTTGGCCCTGGCCTGGTGGGGCTTCTCATCACACCTACGTATCTCTCCTGCATTTTCCAGGGTCCTTCATCATTTTCTACCTCAGAAAGACCCTACCTACCTGAAGGCACTCCTCAGCCATTTGGGGCCAGGTTTTGGGCCTCTTTTCCTATTTGAGATGCTTAATCTGGGGTCCTAACACAAAACGTTAGTTGCAATGCTGTTATCAACATTTCTTCCACAGGTGACTTTGCCTGAAACAGTCCATGCTTTGCTAGAATGACTTCCTTGCTGCCTGTAAAAGTCGTCCATTTCATATAGCTCTTGGGAGCTCTTTTCTCCTTGCCAGATGGGATGCTGCCTGATTCATTGAGTAAAGCCAATTCGGTCTTCAAATTTACTCAGTTGAATTTTTTTTAACAAGCCCTTTGGAGTGTAAGACTTATCATCTCAAACTAGTGAAATACAAGAACTTCATGCATTGTCATAGACTCTAAGTCTAAAGTTCTCTTTTGGCCAGCAAAAGAGCGGACACAGGATTGAAAGTCAGAGATGGCTAATGTCTGGGAAAAGACAAGAGCCCCGAATAAGGGTCCTTGCCCAGTTTTATTAGGATCAGAAGGCTTACAAACATGGCAATGGATGTGCACAAAGGGACAATGAATCTGTGAACATTAACTTGTGGATGTGAGGGAAAGGGGGTCTTGAAGATATTCATGGTTAGGGGTTTGGGTTAATACAAAACAAAATCCGGGCACCAGGCAGTCAGGAGGAAGGTTGTTTACAGCAGACAGGAGGCAGCAGCTCTGTTTATCTTAACTAGCTTAGGGATGAGACAGATAGGGGAGTAACCTCAGGGTTGACAAGGCACCTTTTCTTTTGTTAACCATCTCCACTCTGGGCTGCTTTGCCTGCAGCTCAGCGATCCAAAGTCCAATACACCAATTTACCTAACCTGGCCCTATTCTCCTATGAAAGCAGCTTTCCGCTCTAGTACTAAACTTGGGGTGCTTTCACTCTGGATATCTAATCTTGTTATTCCTATGTATTGGGCACCTTTGTGTCATTTCTATCTCAGGACTTTGCTTCTCCCTTTCTATTTTGGGGGCTCTGCACCCCCTATTTTGGGGTGCCTTTGCACTTCCCTATTCCTGGCACCTTTGTGCCTCCCTATTCTTGGGGTGTCTTTACACCCCCCTATTCTTTTTAAATGTTTTTTTAATTTATTTTTGAAAGTGAGAGAGAGAGAGAGAGACAGAGCATGAGTGGGGGAAGTGTAGAGAGAGATGCACCCCCTATTCTTGGAGTGCCAATCTGTTTGATCCAAACTCGGGTGTGAGCGTTTTATGACTTTATATTTCTTTATGACTTGTCAACCCATTGGTGTAAGCCTGGGGGATTCCTAAGCTTATCCCCCACAATGCATAGCATGTAATGTAATTAGAGGGAAAAGTTGTTTTCATAAAAACAAAACAACAGCAATAACAATAAAAACCAGCAGTATTGGGCTTATTTTCAGAGTATCTTGGGTCAGACATCATAAGAATCATCCCATTGTCCTCTTATCCACCTAACTTGTTTGGCGTTAACTTGAGGCATTTCTTGTAGAAGGAAACTTAACCACCTCTCCCCTCCCTAGCTCAGGCCTCTTTGTTGTGTCCTCACAACACCCTCTGTCCCACAGAAAGTTAACAAATTATCCTCTTTCCCTCTGAAAGATTCACTTCTTAATGCAGGGCGTATTCATACCTTTAAACTTAGCATCTGAGTAAATAAATGAGCAACAAGTTAATTCTGCAGCCACCTTTGCTAGGTAAGATACTTTGAAGATTTCATTTGTACAAGGGTGTGCTCCAGCTCCGCAGGAAATAGTGGACATGGACCCTTTCCTTTTAGGGAGGGAAAACAACTTTCCAGAAGCTTGGCAAATGTTTCATGGAAATCCCACTTTTGGTTCTCTTAAGGACTCTTTTCTTGTTCATCACTCCATATGCCTCATAGACCAAATTGCCACATTTTTCTGACGGTTCAACATGTTCTTGGCTACAGAAGGATGAAATCCTGCTACAAATTGAGCCTTGTAGGAACTTAAAAGGAGATGCATCTCATGGGAAACCTGTCCTCCAGCATGCCTTAAGTGAGATGCAGGCATTTGAAGACATCAGACCAAGACACCAAAATGAAATTAACAAGAAGGAGCTCTCAGGGGGAATCGGGTGCCTCAGATCCAAACGAGCAGGCAATTGAGTCCAATAAGGGTGCTAATGAGCTGTTTTACGTGATTCTGGGGAACTCGCCCTGCACCCATAATTTTCTCTCAAGGTATCATTAAAATTAAATGATCCCTTATTTTGGGTATCCATTTACACTGTAATTATTTTGGTCTTTTGTAGTGACTTTCGCGGTTAAATTAGGCAATTCTTCTCCTGCCTGGTAGATAATGTAATGACTTTTTAATCATTTGTTTTTTACCAGCCAAATTGTTTCCATGATCCCATTAGAAATTCTTCTGTAGTGATTCCAATGGATTTATTGAACTACTGGTGACAGCCACATTGATGAACTGCAGGCTGCCTGCTGCTAAATTCAGCTGATGAATATCAAACACCTTCTATTTTCCCGTGAACCCAGAACGAATCTCATAATTTTGATCGGTGGACATATTTCCAGACATTCCCCATAGAAGTCATAAGGAATACCATGTGGTTACAGTAGACTTTTTAAAGATTGTGTTTATTTTTTTGTTCTGATTATAAAAGTAATATGTTTTATTACAGAAAATTCAGAAATACATGACAATACAAATACTATAAAAACATCTATAGTTTCACCAATGACTTAAAACCATTTCATAATTGATGGTATTTCCTTATAGATTTTATCTACTTTTGTTTCTATTATGTATCACCTATCTATCCATCTATCTCCAAAATTGGAGCCATAACTTGCATGCAGCTTTTTAATCAAATTTTTTTCATTGAACATTCATGATAAGCATTTTTCCAGGTCACTGATATTCTTTAAAGTTGTTATTTTATTTTATTTTATTTTATTATATTTATTTTTTGAAGTAGGCTCCATGCCCAGCATGGAGCCCAACACAGGGCTTGTACTCATGACCTTGAAATCAAGACCTGAGCTGAGATCAAGAATCGAATGCTTAGCAGACTGGGCCACCCAGGTGCTTCTGAATTTGTAATTTTAATGGTTGTATAATATTCTATTATATTTATTTGTCCTCTAAATATTTTCGGAGCTCCTACTAGAAACAAGCATAAAATTTGCTGTAATTTATTTCATTATTTCCTTATTGTTTGAACATTTGGATCCTTTAAAAATATGTCACTTTGTGCCTCTCTGCTCCAAACCCAGCAAAGGCGCCCTATTTTGCTAAGAGTTAAGTCTTTTGAAGCCCTTCATAACTGCCCCAAACTCTTTTCTCTCTGGTTTTTGGCTTCATCTCCTACTCCTCCCCCTGCTCAGGCTGCTCCAGACACACTGGACCCCCTATTGATTCTCTAATTGCCAGACAGGCTTGTGTCCCTGCATCTTCGGACCAGCTGTTCCCTCTGCCAGGAATGCCCACGGACCCACTGTCTAGATATTTCACCTCCTTTAAAACTTTGCTCAATTGTCATCTTCTTATTGAAGCAACCTGTTCCTCTTCAACTTGCTCCCAGCCACTCGTGACCCCCCTCATCTTGCTTCTTCTTTTTCTTTTTTCCACACCATCTATTCTCTCATGTACTATTTTACTTTAGCTATTTACTAAGTTTACTGTCTATTACCTGTTTTTTCCACTATAATGTAAATTCCAACAGGGTAAAGATTTTTGTCAATTTTGTGCACTAGAGTATTGCCCCAAACAGTGCTTGGCACATAGTAGGTTCTCCATAAATATTTGTCAAATGAATGGGCAAATGTTTTGCATTTGGGGCTATATTGAATCTAAATCTTTGACTGAATTTCTTATAATTTTCTGATACTGAGTCAAGGAAGCAAATTTTAAGCCTTGAGATGTACCCTTAAGTGACTTTTTAGAAAAGTTGTCCTGATTACGCTTTTAGAAGCAGACTTTAATTGTCCATCTCATTGCATTAACATATGCATTAACTATTATTTAAAAATATCTTTGCCAATCTGACTGATGAAAAATGCTGTTCATTTAAAAAATTTACAGTAAAAGTTTTGCAACTATTTGATTACTAGTAAATTTGATGATTTAAAAATTGGTTTATTAGTCATTGACATCTCTTCCTTTGAGGATCACCTGATCACATACCTTATTGATTTTTCTGTTGTGAATATCAGGATTTATTTTCATTCATACTAGGAATAATTTGTGCATAGCAAGACAATATATTTAGAGAAATAAAATAAATAGTCTTGAACCTACCACCCAGCCTAAGAAATAGTACCTCATGGATTCTTTTTTTTTTTTTTTTTTTTGAGAGCAAGAGAGCGAGCAAGCAGGAGAGGGGCAAAGAGAGAGGGGGGAGAGAGAATTCCAAGCAGGCTCCTCACCCAGTGTGGAGACTGACTCTATCTCACAAACTGTGAGACCACGACCCGAGCAGAAATCAAGAGTTCGTCACTTAACCGACTGAGCCACCTGACGCCCCTGAATTTTTTGATTTAATATTTATTTATTTTTGGGAGAGAGAGAGAGAGAGAGAGAGAGAGAGAGAGAGAGAATGAGAATGATGGGGGGAGGGGCAGAGAGAGAGGGAGACACAGAATCTGTAGCAGGCTCCAGGCTCTGAACTGTCAGCACAGAGCCCGACACGGGGCTCGAACTCACAAACCGTGAGATCATGACCTGAGCCAAAGTCAGATGCCCAAACAACTGAGCCACCCAGGTGCCCCTTCCCTGGATGCTTTTGAAACCCTAATGAGTGCCTCCCAATCCTATTGCTCAGCATCTTCACAAAGAAACCACCGTTTTTTTTATGTGCCCCAAAATGGCATATTATTTAATTTTGTCTCTTTTGAAAATGAAGTCTTACTGTGTATAGTTTTCTGTACTTAACATCGTGTTTCAAATTCACCAATGTCCGATTTCTGCAGCCGGAGGTCATTTGTTTTTACTGCTGGATAGTGTTCCCTTGTGTGGATATACCACCATTTATTTATCCAGTGTCCTGTCAGTGGGCAGTTGGGTTGTTTCTAACTCTCTGGTATTATAAACAACACTGCTACAAACATCCTTGTTCATGATTCCTGAGGCATTATATGCAAAGTCTCTCTAGGGTATGGAATTGCTGGATCTTAGAGGATGTGTATGTTCAACTCTTCAAGATAATGTGAAACTCCTTTCCTACTTGGCGTGTATCATTGTATATTCCCACTATGAGCAGATAGATGGTCATTCCTGTGGCTTCACATTTTTTCTAACCCTTGTACTGTGTCGGAATGGCTGAAAAGTGATATCTCATTTTGTTTTAAATTTCATTTACCTTTCAAATGATTATTGGGTATTTATCTTTCCTCTTCTCCTTCTTCTCCTTCCCCCCCCTTCCTCCTCCTCCTCTTTCTCCTTCTTCTTCTTCTTCTTCTTCTTCTTTTAAAAGTCATGACTCTTCAGGGGCGCCTGGGTGGCGCAGTCGGTTAAGCGTCCGACTTCAGCCAGGTCACGATCTCGCGGTCCGTGAGTTCGAGCCCCGCGTCAGGCTCTGGGCTGCTGGCTCAGAGCCTGGAGCCTGTTTCCGATTCTGTGTCTCCCTCTCTCTCTGCCCCTCCCCCGTTCATGCTCTTTCTCTCTCTGTCCCAAAAATAAACGTTGAAAAAAAAAATTAAAAAAAAAAAAAAGTCATGACTCTTCAAATGATAGCCGAATGGAGCAAGAGTAGAAGCTGAAACACAGCATATCTGGAGGTTATAAACAGTCCCAGATCCACAAGACAGAAAGGTTTCCAATTCCTTTGGAGTAAACCTTTCTTATGAATGAAGTGCATTCATTGATTTATTCAGTCATTCATTTTCAACCACTGAAGTTCTAGGACCTCTGTTTGACTACTCTTACTGTATTGTGGGCATGAGCTTCTTTCCACTTGGGAAGAAATTACATATCAACCATTTTTGTATACACTATATTTTGTGTGGTACCCAAAGCAATGTTACTGACTATAATCATAAAGAGTAGAAGATTCTGGAACCAGGTTGCCTGTGTTCAAGTACTAGATTGCACTAACTAGCTGTGTGACTCTGGACATGTCACTTAACATCTTGTACATTGGATCCCTTATCCAAATAATGGAAATACTAATTGTACAAACCTCATAAAGTTTTTGTAAAGATTATGGGGTACCTGAGTGACTCAATTGGTTAAGTGTCTGACTTTGGCTCAGGTCATGATCTCACGGTTTGTGGGTTCGAGCTCTGTGTTGGGCTCCGTGCTTACAGCTCGGAGCCTGGAGCCTGCTTCCGATTCTGTGTCTCCTTCTCTCTCTGCCCCTTCCCCACTCACGTTCTGTCTCTGTCTCTCATGAAAATAAATATTTAAAAAAAGAAAAATAAATTTTTTTTGGTAACGGTTCAAGTAAAGGTTTAATAGCCAGCTCTCTTGATTTGTAGGATTTGCCAATCTCCAAGGGGTAAATACTCCCTCCATGGACAATTAGAAGCCACCAAAGTAGCATCACTGAATATGGAGTTGGGAAGAGATGCACAGTAGCTCACCATGACATAACATTTCCTTTAACACAGATGCACTACATAGAAATAACCTCAGGAATGTAGATAATAATAAGATAATTAGGGAGAGATTCATTTGGAGCATTTGTTAACCTTGTTTTTAAAAATTATTTATTTATTTAATACTGGCTCTGTTTAACAGTTGTTAAACTGTTCATACATTTCCAAAAATTTAACAATTAACATTCTCTCATGAGCTGGTATAAACTGACTCCAGCTTATTTAAATTAATGTACATAAAGAACTTTGAACAAAGCCTGGCACACAGCAAAGGATATATAAGCGTTACCTAGTTTCTACTGTTACTGCTATTATTTGACGAGAAAGCTCTATAAATGCTGAAATTAGGTATTTTTTTAAATTACCCTAGAAAAGCCCTGGCACTAATGTAAAGTCCTCTCCTGTCACCAGAAATGACTAATTACTGTTAGAAAAGACCCACATTTAAGAGCATGGGCACCCAAGAACAGCACTCATTTAGTAGCAAAATGGAGGCGATGGTAGGTTTTCCATCACTTTCTCAGAATGCCTGATGCATTCAAAGCACTTTGGGCTTGGGAGCCAACTGTTAGGAAGAAAGAAAAGGCCTAGAGAGGGGGATGAGGAGGGCAGCATCGAGCTCAAGATCAACATCTTAGGGATCTTGGGTAAGAACCACCAGCTATAGAGGGGCAGAGTTGAAGCTTGGGTCTCTTCATTCCAGTCTGCTGTTCTGATGCATCATGCTCCCTGTTAGTCTTTAGCCGGTAACCTTTTGTTCTCTGCCTGCCATCTCTACCTCTGATTTAAAGCTGAGCAATATTTAAGAAGCAATGTGGAGATCAAGAATTTATAAATCACTATAGACACCATCTGAAGGTAACTCACTTAGAGAAGTGCTTTAGCTAGGCAGTTCACACCAGCTCCCTAAATGTCAGATGCTACTTAAATACCTAGAAAATTAATTCATTATAATGATCCATTTATCCTTTGTTGATGAATTAATTCCAAAAGTTGTAAACGTCTATCTAAACTTTTAAAGTACTTACAATAATTAAAGTGTTTTCTAATACTTCTTTAAATTTTATTTATTTAAAAAAATTTTTTTAGTGTTTATTTATTTTTGACAGAGAGAGAGAGAGAGAGAGAGAGAGAGTATGAGTGGGCAAGGGACAGAGAGAGGGAGACACAGAATCCGAAGCAGGCTCCAGGCTCTGAGCTGTCAGCACAGAGCCTGACGTGAGGCTCGAACTCACAAACCAAGAGATCATGACCTGAACTGAAGTTAGACGCTCAACCGACTAAGCCACCCAGGCACCCCTCCTTTAAATTTTTTTAATGTTTATTTATTTTTGAGAGACAGAGTGTGAGCGGGGGAGGAGCAGAGAGAGAGGGAGGCACAGAATCCAAAGCAGGCTCCAGGCTCTGGGCTGCCAGCACAGAGCCCAATGTGGGACTCGAACCCATCAACTGCAACATTGTGACCTGAGTCAAAGTTGGATGCTTAATCGACTGAGCCACTCAGGCGCCCCTCCTAATACTCCTTTAATGTTTAAAGTTAGAATATAACATCAGCTTATTCTGGAATATGTAGGGGAAAAAGAAACAAATTATATAAAACCAACTGATTTACAAGTTAAACTGGAAGTTCTTTGTGTTGTAAGTCATAAGTTTTAGTTTTCCTTGAATTAGCTTCAAACAGAATCACATTAAAAATTCTGAAGAAAAAAACTGTGTAGTAAAGACTCAACTTCAGAGACTTTGATCTGTTCTAGGACTGTGTGCCCCAAAGTGTGCTGTGAAAAATTTTATTCCCCGGGAGATGCCTTAGGGAAAAAAAGTCCTTTGATCAAGTTAGTTTGGGGGAATGCTGGAGATTAGCCTCCTCCTGGAGATGCACAATGCATCTAGTGTAGTAAAAACTCTGAGCAGCGCTGCTCTAAAGACAACTCCCTAATGTGGTGTAACTCTTCATCTCTTAGATTATTTGGCCCCAGCATCTTGTTTCCACGTAAATCATGTTAACATCCCAGGCAATTGGTGTTCTTCAAGAACAATTTTGGAATCTCCACACTGAGGTTATCGTTAGCAATAATCAATTGCTTGTGATCTTCAGCAAACCTTAGCCTCAGTTTCTCCCTCGAACTAATAACCCCTCCCAGAGATGCTGTGAACGAAAAGTTCCACAGAAAGCTTCTCTAAAGACTTTGGAATGCCACTTCTGTATCTGGCTAAGGTTCGTCACCAGAAAGCCACCTTATTGGTTCTCCTATTGTTCCGTTACAAGTCTCCACAACGCACCTCCAGAGTGTCATCTTGGACTGGCACACATGTAGATGTGGATGCTGGATAAGGCCAGGAAGCTACAACTTGCTTCAATTTCAACCTGATGATTTGTTTCAAAGGTCATTTGTTTTTTCTTCTAAAGGTACAGCTGCTGTAAGAACTTCCTTCGGTACATGTGTAGCCACTTACGTTGAGGCAAGTTGTCATGGGATAACCTGTGTTCACATGGTTATTTCAAGGGTGGCTGAAATGTGGACCCAGGATGGCCACAACCTTATGGCTCATCTTGGCTTGGTTTTCTGCTGCCTTCTCGGTCTGGGTTGGGTTTAGAAACAAGGTAGTATGTAATCCAAATAAAGAAGCCAGGGCAAAATATCCAAATGACTGAAAAGCAGAGTGGCTTTAAAACTCCAGTAGGACACTTGGAGTTTAGCTCTTGTGACACAAGCCAATAATCCATTAATCAACACGGTGCCCAATAATCCATTAATCAACATGGATTAGGGGCCCACGATTGGCTTTGCTTCTGCTCCTTCCCAGAGACTTTGAGGCTTAAATGCAAACGCAGAGCAAATATTCATCTTTACAAAGTAAAAAATAATTACAAATTAGCTTTGGGTGTTTCCTTGAAGTGAGGCAAGACTAATTTGGGCTTTGCAGGACATTTGTCTTTGGGGTTTCTGGAGAGTGTCATAAGGCTCTTCATTGAATCAAGCTTCCATGGGTGGAGATGAACTTCATTTCTAAAACAAAGCTTTAGATCCCAATTCCAGCAAGGTTTCTGCCTTTCTGTCTTCTAATAAAGAACAGCAGTTATAAGTTGGAAAACCCCAAAATTATCTTTTTGGTTAAAAAAATTGTTCATAAAATTCTGAAAAATATCTTTCCCTTGTGACCTTTAATTGAAAGCTACAAATTCTTTCTTAAGCAGGAACTGAGGTTCAAAGAACTTCACTAGATTGACATATAAAGCAATAAATTTTGTCCTCTTAACTTGCCCCATACTTTCTTCCCCATTTTTGTGTTTGCAGTGTTAACACAGGAACAATTCAGTACATGGTCCCTGACTTAACTGGTTCCATGGCGAATGAATCTTCCATTCTCAAGGCTTGGGTTCTGAAGTTGAGAGTGGGACAGGCACAGAAGAGCTTATCTGGCCAGTGCCTGAGGACAGGCAGATGTTTTGCATTTTCTCTAAACTTCCTTGTCCATGGACCTAGGAACTTGCTCCTCGACAGGGCCAGTTGCATGAATGTGTGAACGGTGCCGCTGTACAGGCTCTGCATGGAGAAAGACCCCAGGCTTAATGCCCTGAGGTCACCATGTTGATATTCTTCATGCTTTTTTGAAAAATTTATTTATTTTGAGAGAGAGAGAGAAAGAGAGAACAAGCACAGGAGGGGCAGAGGGAGAAAGAAAGAATCCCAAGCAGGCCCTACGCCTAGCCTGAGCCAAAATCAAGAGTTGGACGCTTAACCAACTGAGCCACCCAGGTGCCCACTTAATGCTTTTTGAACAAGGGGTCCCACATTTTTATTTTGCTCTGGGCCCCTTTAATTATGTAGCTAGTCTCCTCTTGGATTATTGTTGACCAAGGCTCTCTGCTCTCCTCCTGCTCTTCTCTCCCACCTATGGCCCCAGACCCAGTATCAAGGCTATGCTCAGTGTCATGTTCACTGGAGCAAGAAGCTGATATTTACTTTGTGGTGAGTCAACTTTCAATGGCCCTCTTATGAATTTCATGGATTAGTTATCATCTCAGAGTGGCTTTCTCTTGGTCTGGACTTCCAAGAAATGCCAGGACATTTCAACAGTTGTGCCAGCCAAGCATGGTTAAGAAGGGAAATGTGTTATTTAGAAAAAGCCCTGCAATGCCAGGGGCGCCTAGGTGGCTCAGTCGGTTAAGCAACTGACTTCAGCTCAGGTCATGATCTCGCGGTTTGTGGGTTTGTGCCCCACATTGGGCTCTGTGCTGACAGCTCAGAGCCTGGAGCCTGTTTCAGATTCTGTGTCCCCACCCTCTCTCTGCCCCTCCCCTGCTCATGCTCTGTCTCTCTCTCTCTCTCAAAAATAAACATAAAAGAAAAAAGAAAAAGCCCTGCAATGCCAAAGCTTAATAAAAATTATTTTTCATTTGTAATCTCTATATTCTTATTAACAATAAACCAATAAATAGGTGCAAAATCAATTTACAATTGGAGTTTTATATTTGAATTTTAAAAAGTCTTACTGAACACCTGAATACTTTGTTTTATGATGTCAGTTTCCTGTATATTGTTTCTATTTTTTTTTTTATGTTGAGCCATATGGAGGACATTTATTCAGTATGCTTATTAAACTTTTATATTTGCACCACTTGCATAAACTGCCTAAAAATTATGACGACAAAATTCCTGTCTTTGGAGTCCTTTGTTTTCTTTTCTTTCTTTCTTTTTTCTTTTTCTTTTTTTGCCCCAAGAAATTCTTCTGAAAGTCATTGTTTCCCATTTAACGAATTTATTTATTTTTTAAAGGTTATTTTATTTATTTTGAGAGAGAAAGAGAGAGCATGAGCAAGGGAGGAGCAGAGAGAGAGAGAGAAAGAGAGAGAGAGAGAGAGAGAGAGAGAGAGAGAGAGAGAGAGAAAATCCTAAGCAGACTCCATGCCGTCAGCACAGAGCCCAATGCAGGGCTTCAACCCATGAACCATCAGATCATGACCTGGTCCGAAGCCATGAGTTGGAGACTTATTCAACTGAGCCACCCAGACATTCTGCTCATTTAACTAACTTAAAATTTTCTCACCTCATATTTCCTTATCCCCCCTTATTTTGGTAGAAATGCTTTTCTTGAACTGTACTAATTGTGATGATATGTGCCTTCTTGAAGAGCGTGGAAAGAATAGTCCTATCTGTTATTGCTCTGTCTATATGACTGAGAACATTGTGTCGTATGTGACCTTCGGACGTGTTTAGGAGAACCCACGGGAGACATTGCTGTCCACTTGCAATCAGGGCTGGTGGAAGGGCTGGCTCGACTGGGGTGATGCCTAGCACAGCGAGCTAATATCGTGCCACAAGGATCACCGGACAGGGAATGGGATGAGGACAACAATCTAGTTACCAAAACTTTTAGGAGGAGTACTGTACACAATTGAAGGGAATATTTTGAGAAGCCACGTGGGGAGGTGCTAAGAATTTCAAGGAGCATGATCAATGTGCTCCATGAACTTCCCTCTGAGCATCTTGGCTGGATTTTGCTGGAGAGCTTCTGTTTGCTGGGTGGGGCATGGCATTTTAGGACTGGAGACAAATAGCCTAGGATACTGGATGAGAAGCTGAACCCTGTCAGCAACCCTCCCCACCCCCTTTGAAACCTCTTTAAGCAGCTCCTCTGTAAATATACGTGGAAGAGATATTTGAAAGGCTATTCGCTTGAAGGGACGCCAAAGCAGCTTTCCTGCAGACCTACTTACCTTGAGCCAGCCCTAATGTAAGTGCCTTATATAGTTTAACTTCTCCTGAGCAACTAGTTTTTGTGTTTGTGGTCTTTGGGACTCGTAACCAGCCCTGATTTCCTCTTTGAGGTGGCTGGAACAGGGCTTGGAGCAACACGTGTGGTCTACCTCTCACAAGTGTGTGCGTGCCCCCGTATACCTTTTGTCCTAACCTCATTCCTGGGCCCGTTTTATTGTTTAACCTTTATTTCTTCCTGCCTAATTTTTCCTACTTATTTTATCTTGCCAAACAGCATACATCTTCTCAGACTGCCTTGACTCCTTACTATTTTTTTTTTAATTTTTTTTTCAACGTTTATTTATTTTTGGGACAGAGAGAGACAGAGCATGAACGGGGGAGGGGCAGAGAGAGAGGGAGACACAGAATCGGAAACAGGCTCCAGGCTCTGAGCCATCAGCCCAGAGCCTGACGCGGGGCTCGAACTCACGGACCGCGAGATCGTGACCTGGCTGAAGTCGGACGCTTAACCGACTGCGCCACCCAGGCGCCCCGACTCCTTACTATTTTAACCTTAAAATTATTGTTTAGAAGTGTTTTACATAAATAATTCTCCTCCTCTTTCCCTTCCTCCTCTTTCTTCTTCCTCTCCCTTCCCCTCTTTTGTGGTTACTTCGTAAGAGTAACAGCAATTATTTTGTATCCTACAATATTGTTCATTGCTTCAAGAGCTGGCCTCTATCGTTGTGATTCTACATAAACAGACAAAGTAACCATGGGGCATATTTTGGATGAAGATTCATAATACATATGGTGGGAAAGGGAGGGAGGAAGTGCTCAATTTGCCAAATAGTAAGGGCTCTACTGTTGTGTAAATAAACATGCACACAGGTAAGCAGCAAATGGTATTAACTATATAGGACCTAAAGACACAATAAAATACAAGTGAATCATACTGTACTTCACCAAATAAAGCTGTTATATATGTGTATATTAAAAATAATTCGATATATAATTAGTACCATTCACTTATAACTGATAATCAACACATTATCAGACCAACGTCCTGATCACTGTATTTCCAAATGACTACCAGTCATTTCTACCAAGATGTCCCAAACAGGCACATTAAACTCAACGTCTTCAGTACCAAAGTCAACATCTCTGGAAGCCTTCACCGATGCCTGTACTTGTTTCTCCTTGGTCATTCATATCACTGTTCAGATTCCTCTTTATAAAAAAAAAAAATGTTTATTCATTTTTGAGAGAGCGAGCATGAGTGGGGTAGGGTCAGAGCGAGAGGAAGACACAGGATATGAAATGGGCCCTGAGAAAAATTGCCTCACGGAGGCACAGAGCTCGACGTGGGGCTCGAACTCACAAACTGTAGTAAGATCATGACCTGAGCCGAAGTTGGATGCTTCATCAACTGAGCCACCCAGGAGCCCCAGATTTTCTCTTTTCTTAAACCCTACATGCAGTCGGCGACCCAGTCCCTTGCTTACGTTTGAAATCCCTCTCCAGTGCAGACTCACGAATTCTAAAGCCATTTCGGATCCAATGTGTTTTCCTCAGTGATGTCTTTGCCTGAGTTCTCCTGTGGGGGCCTGTACTCCAGGGTGCACATAAAACTGTCTTCTGGGTGAGTGGTGAAAGTATTAATATTTTTATCTCTTCCACGTTTCTGCTTTTATAATGCATGCCAGTTATATATGTAAATAAATATAAGCACAGGTAGGACTATGCGCTCAGACATTTCCAATGGAGTGTAGAGTCAAATGGTTTGGAGATGACCAACCTAGGCTATTGTGCTTTGTTACCCTGCCTTCAGTCTAACTTTTCCACCTTTCTATTACTCATTCATGAGGTAAAGGGCTTAGAATAAACTAAGTACTATTAGTGTTAGCTATTAGTACTATTTTAGTTTATTTATTTATTTTGAGAGAGACAGAGAGCACGTGTGTGTGTGTGTGTGTGTGTGTGCATGCGCACGAGAGAGAGGGAGAAAGGGAATCCCAAGTAGACCCTGTGCTGTCAGTGGGAAGCCCAGCACAGGTCTCAATCTCACAAACTGTGAGATCATGACCTGATCCAAAATCAAGAGTCAGATGCTTAACTGACTGAGCCACCCAGGTGCCCCTAGCTCTTAGTACTATTATCGTATCCCCAAACTTAACTTTCTGTCGCCATCTTGGATCCTCATCATCAAGCATCTGGATTTTTACTTCAAAGTCTTAAATCAGTTGGTTCTCATATTCAGATCCCCACGGTTAGCTCCCTGGGTCCTGACTGGCTTTGCCAAGTATGTGTGAGCAGAAGCTGGCACACTGGGCCCTGGCTAGTTAGAGGAGAAAGATTGCTGTGGTCTAGGACCACAACGAGATGTGTTCAGTCTGCTTCCAGACTCTCCCTTGATCACTTCCCATAACACGTCATGCCCCTAACCCGCACAAATCGTTATGCCACTGCCCAGGAAAAGAAAACGTGTAGGCTTCAGATTTTCTATAAAATAGAGTCCACATTCCCCTGCAAGGATGAAGAGAATAAAATATGTTGGAAAGCACCTACTTAGGATTTGTGGAGTTTTGTGTTCTACTGTACTTGCTGAGAAAAGGGAAGGAGGAGGAATAGTCTAGTGTTAGTTAAGGCTTCGAAGTCAGGTGACATGAATTCAAACGTGCCCCTCTCTAGGGGCGCCTGGGTGGCTCAGGCAGTTGAGCGTCTGACTTCCGCTCACGTCATGATCTTGCAGTTTGTGAGTTCGAGCCCCGCGTCGGGCTCTGTGCTGACAGCTCGGAGCGTGGAGCTTGCTTCAGATTCTGTGTCTCCCCCTCTCTCTGCCCCTCCCCTGCTCATGCTCTGTCTCTGTCTCTCAATAATAAATGTTAAAAAAAATTAAAAACAAAAAACAAACGTGACCCTCTCAAGTGTGATCTTGGGTAAACTGCTTCATATCTCCCTACCTCAGTTTTCTTATCTGTAGAAGGGCATAATGATACCTGCCTCACAGGATTGTAAGATAACACATACAGTGTCCTTGGGAACCAGTAAGGTTTGAATAAATGGTAGCACTTGTCGTTTGCAACATCCTGACACGTTTAGAAAGTCTTAGAAAGTCTCCTACTGAAGGGAAATTTAACACATTCTAGTTAGAGAAGACTTCTTGAAAGAAATGTCAACTGGGGGTGGGAGGGAGGGGAGGGTGGGTGATGGGTATCGAGGAGGCCACCTTTTGGGATGAGCACTGGGTGTTGCATGGAAACCAATTTGACAATAAATTTCATATATTGAAAAAAAAAAGAAAGAAATGTCAACTACACGGGAGCTGACATACACAGGAAGGTCGCAGGCAGTGCCCAAGGTGTAACGCGGTGTGGCTAGAGCCAAGGCAGAGAGCTGGGAGGGAGGGGCGCGCCTGGGGAGCAGGGCAGGGTCAGAGATGCGAACATCTTCTCTTTTTCATGATAACTACAGAGTGTTCACTACCACTCACTGCAACCAACTTTATTTCCGCAAGATAGCACGTGCAAAGACCACTCCATACAACCCTCTGAAAACTAAAGCAGCACCTTTATTTTATACAAACAGTATAAAATGTTTATTACGTAAGAGCTGTGTTTTGTTTACAATATATTATATTGCTTCAAGCCAATGCCAAAAGTCCATACATTATATTCCCTATTTTATTGTGTTTACATATATTATATTGTTAAATGCCACTGCCACAGTGTTCTTTCTTCTCTTTCTTTCGTTCTTTCTTTCTTTCTTTCTTTCTTTCTTTCTAGTGAATTCTCTGGAATCATGGTAAGGTCAAAATATATTGTGTTGAGAGTTTACAAACAAGGGGAATTTTCAAAATGTGACAAATGTCTAAATACCTGACAAGAACACTAGAAATGTGGTAACTTCAACACAATTAAGTGCTTCATCCAAACGCTGTGATTTATGCCTTTTTGTTCCACGTATCTTCTTCAGTGTTCCCCAGCCCCTTGACACCGTGAATGCGTTGCAATTTTGGAAGTAATTTGCCAGCTACACAACTGAAAAGACACAGTTTTAACCTGATCCACTGACATAACATCAAATCTGTCCCAAAACACTGAAACAAGAAAATCTATGCCATCACTCTACAGACGTACTTAGAAAACTTAAAAGGAAGAGTAAATATCAGCTCAGTGATTTATAATGAAGCTAATAAAATTCAGGCCAGTTTTCTTAACTGTAATGAACATTATTTGAACATTCAACACATGAAAGGTTAACAAAGGCTATGAACTTGGTGTAACTTAAAACGTTTCAGATGTCGGAGTTCACCAGATGTAATTGGATTCAGGTGGATCCTGCCTCCCCTCGGCCTTTTTAAGTGAAGGCGTGTGCTGCCTGAGCCGGGCGCCTGCTGGCCTCAGGGCATGCATGAGGCTGGCTCCGTACCCTGTAAAATTATTCACAGCTTAAAAGAAAAGAAACTACAAAAACGGGCTCTTCAGATTCATTATTAACCATTCAAATGAAATCCATTTTCCCTTTTCATCTCAGAGTGAAAGACCACAGTCACCACAAAAAGCCACCTGAATGAAGAGATGTTACAGGTTCAGGGTCTCTGTTAAAAAAGAAACCCATTTTAGGAACCATCCAATCTGGCTTCCATTGAAGCTCTGATTCACTATGTGTTTTGGCCATGCAGAAACTCTTGATCAAAGTTTGGATGAATGTGACTGAATGATTTTCTCCACCCAAGGGCTGGTAGGGATTTAGCACTGAGGTCCCCAAAGCAGGGATGCTTCTGCAGAGGATTTGATTATTTTCACCGCATTGCAAAACCAGCCTCGATTAAATTGATCCAGAACACCCCCACTGTTCGTATCAATCACACAATCAAGTGTGGCTATTGCCCTTACATAAAATAGGATTTGGGTAAGAAGTAAGGGCTTCTATGATACATTTTAGAGAAGGGTTACGGTTTGAACTGACTCCTTATCAATGGGGATTTGTCAGTTTCAGTCAAGGTGGGCATCTGTGCATTTCCAGCTCACTTGTAAGTGAACTGTAACACCGAGTAACATAGCTTCGGGCCTCCCTTCCTCCTGGTTGTGAACCTCTGGAGGTGCCTGGGGCACTGACTCATTTCTACTGATTTTCTAAAACGGATCCAAGACAGCAATCACATTTTAAAAATCTCCCACCATCTTCCTGGGCATTAGAGTCGAGTTTGGCATTCCGTTTGTTCCCTGTGGTTTTTAAATGCAAGCATGCCATTAAATAACTACTGAGAACAGAATACTTTGTTCCTGAATGTGTTTCTTTGAATTGTCAGTATGTAGGCTAGTAGCTCATGGAGCAGCCAGAACATGAGCCAACAACGCACTGGAGTAAATCCCTGCCCTGCTGCTCTCCCCGCCACCCATGAAGCCCGAACCTCCCTGCTGGCAGGGGGCGAGCCTCAGCCGGGAAGTCTGTCTCCAGTGTCCTCCTCCCCAATAACATGTCTGGGTGCCCAGGACCTCCCAAAGTGTCACCTCGCTGGGAATCTGTTCCCAGCAGAACTCTGTGCCTCAGAGCTTCCTAGTCACCACCCCCTGGTCAAAATAAACCTCATTCTTCCAGCCCAGTTCTCTAAGCTAATGTACCAAATGGCTGGGTGGCCTCTCCCAGAAAACACATTTGCATCTTAGTCAAGCACCAGGGCATCTTCTTGATGCAATGCCTTGATCTGAGGGAGCCACGTAGTCGATGACAAAATGACAACACTCTCAGCACCGGGTCAATGAATGAGGATGTCTGGGGCTGGCAGACCTGTGAGAATTGCTCACCAATGCCACCTGAGGCCTCCTAACTTGCCTTCTTTCTGGAGGAGTGATGGGTGTATCAGCAGGAACGGGGCCCCTCTACTCTCTGGCCATCACTCTTGGTCACCAAGCCCCAAATGTGGGGTCTCAGAAGATCTTTGTAACTGAGGCCTGGGAGGTACAGTGTGTGACCTCGGCTCATCCCTAGGCCTGAGGACGTCTTGAAAGCTACTTTGATTTGGGGACAAACCTTAGGGTTTGTATCCCGAGTTAAGGGCCCCTTAAAGGATTTTGTTTACTCTTTCCCAAAAGGTCTCCAGAAATGGTTAGTTTTCTACAGGTCTCTTTTAGTTCAAAAAAGCCTTACCCCAAATATGTCCCAGAATGGATACCATTCAACCATTACCACCTGGGGAAAGGACTATTTTCCGGAGAAGCTGCAAGTCTTGTTAAGCTCTGCCCATCTGAAGCCAATTCAATCTACCATACAGTCAACTCAGTGAGTGAAAAAGGCTCAAATCAATGGCTTAGTGTAACCTCGACTAGACACAAACCCACCTTAAACAAACAAACAAACAAACAAACAAACAAACAAACAAACATGTATACCTGCAGGTAGATGTATTAGATATACATCATAATAATATAATGTGAACATTATAAAATATGCACAAAAATCAGAGGCTTTGGATTGAGATGTATACATATACTTACATATAACATGCTTAGATATTTTCCCTCAGCCTAGCTGATCATTTCTGCACTCATGGGCTACATGCACCACCCTCTGGGCACCGTGGATCTAGGAAAACATCTGAGGTGGAAATGATCTGTTCAATTTGTGCCCATTAGTTTGAGACCCGATAAGACAGGCCCAATGTGGGCTTCTGCTATTGAAGGATGTGGTATGACCGAAGCCTTCCTTCCCTCTGAGGAAAAGTGGACAGCGGGCCCACGCTTAGGAGACTGAGTTCCAACCACCAGATGGATGGCAGCCACGTTGTTTATTTTGTTCACTTGCTAACTGTCCCTCCCACTAGAACCTGGGCTCCGCCAGGCAGGGCATTGTCTCTCTGTTCACTGGCATCTCTCTGATGCCTGGATTCCTGCTTCCAACAGGGAAGATATCAATCAAAATGAAATAGTTGAATTTAGCCCGTTTCATTTTGTGTCTAAAATGGGCCAGTGGCTTATTATCTATACAGCTAGTTCAGAAGCCTTCTTCAGAAGGCTCCCACTCACTTTTATTGCAGTGTCTTCCGTGCCAGCCTTCTTGACACTGACATTTGTTGGGTTCATGGCAAGTTCCATGTGTACCGCAGCCAGGCTCACAGACAGCTAGAATCAGAGGAGACAAAAAAGAGCGTTTCCTGAGCTTTCATTGTTCCACAGAATCACACAGCTGCTTTTCTTGCAGTTCTTTTTTTTTTTTTAATTTTAAAATTTATTTTTGAGAGAAAGAGAGAGAGAAAAAAAAAAAAGAGAGCACTTGCAAGGGATGGGCAGAGGGAGAGAGGGGAGGGAGACGCAGAATCTGAAGCAGGCTCCCGGCTCCAAGCTGTCAGCCCAGAGCCTGATGTGGGGCTAGAACCCATGAGCCGGGAGATCGCGACCTGAGATCCCACTTAACTGACTGAGCCACCCAGGCACTCCTCTTGTAGTTCTTTAGAATGCGTTAGTTTGGGTTTCATCCCTGTTGCTTTTTATTTTCCCTAAGCCAATCTCCAGCTCTAAGTCAGTCTGGGACTTTTTGAAACAGTCCTGAAGCGCCTGTGTGTCTCAGTCGAACCTTTGATTCTTGATTTTGGCTCGGGTCATGATCTCACGGTCATGGGATTGAGCCCTGTGTCAGGGTCCGTACTGAGCGTGGAGCTTAAGATTCTCTCTCTCTCTCTCTGCCCAGGCTCACATATGCATGCTCTCTCTCTCTGTCTCCCTCCCTCCCTCCCTCTCTCTGTCTCTCTCAAATTAAAATAAATAAATAAATAAATAAATAAATAAATAAATAAATAAATAAATAAAATTAAGTCCCGACAGAGATCTTAAACTAATCTTGATGCTTCTCATTCACAAAAGATGCTCAGTAGGACCTTGAAACTGCTGGAATGGAAGTTTATTTTCCTTAAGAAAACTCCAAATAGTTAAAAAGTTCAGTTGCTTGTGTGTGAATATGTCTGGTTTTTGTTGTTGTTGTTGTTGTTTTTACATGCATGGATTTCATACAGTGTTTTTCTTCTAGGTAAAGGGACCATATATGTCAGTAAAGAGAGGTTAATCGTAATGCCGAGGCAACATGCAGTGGTTGAAGAAGTAATGTAGGAAGAGCTACCCCAAGCCAGGCAGATTCTGTGTATGGGTACTTACGCTTTGAACAGAGGTCTCCTTGGTAACCTTTGGAGCACTTACATTTGCTTTTACCAATGCATTTACCTCCATTTCGGCAGGGTTGCGGGCATTTGCCTGAAAGAAGAGAAGGATGCGAACAGGCAAGGAACTCAGTGCTCCGTTCAGAGGTCATCACATTTTACAAAGGAAGGGCAGGGCTTTGAGAAGATAACTGCTTTTTAAATGGCAGCGATTCCCACTTGTTTCCGACCTACTCTGGCTTTGAGACCTTTTGAGTTTCATTCTTTGGGACAAACAGGCTAGTGTTATTACTTAGGATTTCTAACTTAGATCTTCGACGGTAAATGTGTTGCCCACACATTTATATTTCTATAAATGTATTGATATTACTTGCTTATTACGGAATAAACTTCTGATTCATAAACACTTGTAATTTAAGATAAAGTAAAAGTTAAGATACGAATTAACCTCTAAATGATCTTTCCTCGGAGCTCAGACTTTGAATGTCGCTCTTTCCGCAAGCAGGCCTGCACCTGTACCTGACAGGATCTTTCTCCGCCTAGGATTCCCCAGAGAGCAGGGCTGGCTTGCAGGCAGAGAGTGTCTTTGGTGAAGTAACCCTAGGAAACCGGGATGGGGGGACAGGGAGAATGAAAAATGGAAGGAGGGAAAGCCAGCACAAAAGTATATTTGCAGGGTGGCCATCACCGTGGCTCTATCCTGGACCAGGCTCCATCCTGCTGGGTCCTTCTGAGGAGCCGTGGAGACTGTACCCTCAAGTCACTTTTAAGAAGGGAGAGGGGAGCATTTCTTCATTGTCTCCCACTGGCCGAGGGACACCTGATGGGATAGCTTCCTCACACTTCCAATGTGTCACTATGTGAGTGCACACTGATTTTTTAGAACTCAGAGGAGTCTCTGGGTAGAACGCAGGAGAAGTGTGGAGCAGCTAAGATAGGTTGCAACCTGAGGCGCCTGGGTGGCTCAGTCGGTTAAGCGGCCGACTCTTGATTTTGGCTCAGGTCAGATCTCAAGGTTTGTGAGTTGGAGCCCCACGTTGGGCTCCTCACTGACAGCATGGAGACCGCTTGGGATTCTCTCTCCCTCTCTCTGCCCCTCCCCTGCTCTCTCTCTCTCAAAATAAACAAAATAAACTTAAAAAAAAAAAGAGGAGGTGCAATCAGGTTATGCCTGTGCAAAACAGGTTGCCATAGCAGTAACTGGAGTAAGAGGCTGGCTGAGAACGATATGAGATAGGGCACCAAAGGGGCCCAATACCACACCTGTGCATTTTTCTGGAATGTCTTAGATCCTAATGCTACATCACTCTTTCTTTGATCTTAGGACCAAACGAGAATTGCTAATGTGTTCACAGCTCTTTAGATACAGGATTTTAGAGCTGGGATAGGGCCTTAGATGTAAAAATTACATAATGATTGTCTTCTTTCTTACTCCAGAAGCTATTTATTCTCCCTCTGCAATCTAGAATTTGCCATCCTAAGGCTGAATGTTTTGAAGAAGTAGAAGCAAAAGGATTGCTCACCCGGAGCTGACTGGCGTAATGATGTTCCAAAGAGAGAAAACAGCCATTAGATTGTGGTACTGGAGGAGTTTGGATTTTGTTTTAATTGTTGTTCTTTTTATTTTCTACATTTTAGCAGAATACTCATTACAAAAGCCTCAGCACATAAGGAGAAGAAATGAAACTTTTATCCTAAAACAACACACTTTTATGCTCTAAGTTGTTCTTTTTATGGCCAAATGAAGCTTTGAAGGAAGTGAGCTACAATATGATTTACTGGCAAGCGCTGTTTGAGACACATGAATTCCATGTGCAAATTATTTTGCTTCTCTTTTAACTTACCCGAAAGGACCTTCTTCATGTATAAATTGGTCAAAGCAGCATTTAGTGGAGACAATGTAGACATAATATTGATATGTTAGAGTCTCTTGAAAACCTGGAATGCCATTATATCTACAGGTTTTTCTGACACAGGGATGTTCTAGAAACAGGCATTAAAATAACCTTAATCATAGAATACCACCTTTTCACTAACCATTAAAAATATAAAGGGTCCTTTTGGCTAGGTTTGTATACAAAGAATAGCATTTACCATGTGGTCAAGATCCCAACTCTTACCTAAAGGAAAAGAATACCGAATTCTGAATTTTCATTTGTATCCATGAAGCATCTGACCCCATCATATGCACAAAATTGGATAGCATGGTACTCTGTCATGCACTTGGGTTTTTCAAATAAACAAGATGTGGGGCAATAATTATGTGGCACAAAAGATAGTACTTATTATGAAATACTGGGTGAGCCCAAATTTCCTCACATTCAACGAAAGGTGAATTTGGTAGACAGGGATATCACAGAGAATGAGTGGCAGAGAGAGACTTTTCATTGACTCCCTGGGTATTTTTATTTTCTTGGTCAGAGGGAAGGGAGAGTCCTCAGGTTCACCACAGCCAGGAAGAAGGACATTCTCTCCTGGTTATCACACAGTAGAAATGTGACTGCAGATGGCTGTCTGAAGGCCATTCCAAATCAAATCTTATGAAGCCAAATCTTATGAATCTCACGAAGGTGTGATCGTTTTAAAATTCAGAATCCTGTGTCTTTAATATCGACTTCCTTTTCCTGAAAGTATTTTTGCAAGAGATTCTATCCATTAGACAGTGGGGAAAGTGAGTCAACTTGAAAGATGACACCACATTTTTACCTAAAACAGACTAAGCATTGCCTGAAGACAAACAGATTTGACTGTTTAATCAGCGTTCTTATTATAACTAGTGGATGAGACCAGTGAGAACAATGAGCTAGGGATTGACAAAATAAGGACATTAAACTTCCTCTGCCCATCAGATTGCAGGATAATTTAAAACTGGAGCTCTGCTTCACATAGAAAACAGATTAAAATGGTTTATGATAAGTGTCAACAACTATCATCACATGGTCTTAGGATTATGGGTGATTTTGAATTGTTTTATTCAGTATTCTAAATTTTTTATAAGGAAAATTTTATACAGAGGATTTTTATGATAATAAGAACCCATTAAGTTACGTTAAAAACCATTTATAATACAGGATAAATAATTCATGTAAACTTAAAAAAAAATTTTTTTTAACGTATATTTATTTTTGAGACAGAGAGAGACAGAGCATGAACAGGGGAGGGGCAGAGAGAGAGGGAGACACAGAATCTGAAATGGGCTCCAGGCTCTGAGCTGTCAGCCCAGAGCCTGACGCGGGGCTCGAACCCACGGACCGTGAGATCATGACCTGAGCGGAAGTCGGACGCTTAACCGACTGAGCCACCCAGGCGCCCCTAAACTTTTTACCTGAAAGTTCACTGAAGATTCTTGGGATATCTATGAACCTTAAATAACAAGATAAACCAAATGTATACTATGTACATCCAGATATTTCTAACTATGATGTTATTAGTTAATTGGCAAGAGTATCTCAAATTAAGTCAAAGTGAAGTTTGAGACGATATCGGTCCTGACAGAGGTCAGGGGAAACGAAAATGTAAGTTACATCAGAATAGTGTATGTGTAGGGGCGCCTGGGTGGCTCAGTCGGTTAAGCGTCCGACTTCAGCTCAGGTCACGATCTCGCGATCTCGCGGTCCGTGAGTTCGAGCCCCGCATCGGGCTCTGGGCGGATGGCTCAGAGCCTGGAGCCTGCTTCTGATTCTGTGTCTCCCTCTCTCTCTGCTCCTCCCCCGTTCATGCTCTGTCTCTCTCTCTGTCTCAAAAATAAATAAACGTTAAAAAAATTTAAAAAAGAATAGTGTATGTGTGTGTGTGTGTGTGTGTGTGTGTATACAAACACACATATACATATATACATACACAGACATATATATGTAATGGAATACTGTTCAGCAATCAAAAGGAAGTAATGATACATGCCACAACATGGATGAACCTCAAAAACATCATGCTAAGTGAAAGAAGTTGGCCATAAAAGGACATATATTGTGTGATTCTATTATATGAAATGTCCAGAATAGGAAAATCTTAAGAGACAGAAAGTAGACTGGTAGCTTCCAGTATCTTGGGGAAAGGGAAATAGGGAGTCACTCCTCATGGGTACTGGGTTTCTTCTGTGGGTGATGACATATTCTAGAATGAGACAGAAGCGATGCTGTACAATTTCATGAATATACTGAATTGCATATTTTTAAATGGTGGATTTTATGGTATGTGAATTATACCTCAATTTAAAAATAAGAATTCATAATTCAACTCTTTGTCTCTACTATACTAGAGGCACTTATCAAGTCAAGACCTATTTCCATATTTTCTTGGTTCTTATAATAGAAACACGACACTTCCTAGAAGGGTTTGAGCATAACTTGTGATAGGGATAATCAGGAGCTTTCAAAGGCCTACATTTCAGGTGCAGTTGCGTGGGGGGGGGGGGGGGGGGAAACAAATAGAAATCATTGTCTCTGCCAATGGAAAGGTCGTAAACCCAAGAGCATGAAAGGGTATTTACATAAGGAGAAATGAGCCCATGAACAAAGATTCCTAAATATGATCTAACTAAGTATGTGGAGTCTGAGAGCAAGTATGGAAAAAGAAATTTGAGGGGAGTTAGTTCAGAGATATCTTTATCAGGGCAGGGTAATTAATAAGAACAGAAACCACATCCTGACAATCCATTACATGTTCTATGGAAACTTCAGAGGTATTTCGTTTGAACTCTATAAAAAAGCGGTTACTTCGTCTACTACTCACTAAAGTACAGAAACTCACAAACAAATTAGAGCTTGAAAGTCAAAATTGCAAGTCAATATTATTTAATTTTGAGCCTACTGCAACTTCAGAAACCATGGCTGTACTAACCAGCAGTATTTTACAGATATGATACAGCTGGAAATGAAAATGCCATATTCCAGAGCTTCCAGAAAAGCAGGGACACGGCACCCGTAGCAGACATGCTCATGTTCCTGTTGCTCCTTCCTGAACGGAGTGCTGGTGTCATCTCTTTTCTGGATCCTAAAGCAATCTAGGGTGCCGTTGGCTCCTTTCTGAGTTTCAGAGCTTCAGTGATTTGCTGAGGGTTGCAAGGCCGGCAGGGGGCAGAGCCAGGAGGATAAGCAGTTTGATATCCTGATTCTGAAAACAATGATTATCTACCACATTCCACCCTTACATTTTTCTTCCTTTGTACTGAAGCATGACAAACACATAGTGAAGGCATAACTGCGTTGATCTAAAGTTTACAGCTCAACTATTTTTTTTTTACATAAATAAACACTCAAGTGATACTTCATCAGTCAAGATATCGAGCATTTTTGGCAGCCCATAAAGTTCATTTCTGCCCCTGAGCACTATCCTGGTTTCTACTATCATCCATTAATTTTGCCTGTTCTTAAACTTCATAAAAATGGAATCGTGCGGTATGCACTTTTTTGTACCTCATTCCTTTACTTAACATCGATGAGATGCATTCATGTTGTGTATGCTATTAGTTTGTTCTTTTTTATTGCTGCGCACCCTTTTCCCCTTTTTCTTGAACTTGTCCTTTTCTCTTAGGTGGGATAATGGGCTCAGTCTGATTCAAGAAATGTGGCAGTGAATGGCAGGGAAGAAACTCTATGCCTGCAGGTAGATAAACACATTCACCTGTCCCAAAACTCTGGTCTACATTTCCAGGCTGAAACTATGGCTCTGCACAATGAGAAGGGGACAAACTCACTAAAAAGAAGCAATGCAACATGCCAAACAACCCAAGCCCAGATGAGACGGCATCAGAGTGTTTGCTGTGAGTCATCTGAGCTAAGCTATGGCACCCTCTGCCTCCCCCCCTCCAGTCCCCCACCTTTAGCCTAAGTGAATGGTGGCTAAATCTAGTGAGAAGAAACCACTGGCCTGAGCCCTTAGATAAGCTCTTCATGGTCTCTGGGCTTCAGCTTCCTCACTGATTAGATGATAGGGTTGGATGGGGTTTTGAAGCTCCCCCCAGAAAAAAAGAGAATGCAGAAGGTCAATACTCACTGATTTCACACTGTTCCCCCTCTAGTCCTGGAGGGCAAATACACTTCCCAGGGTAGAAACAGGTCCCTCCATTAAAGCAGGTAGTTGAGCAGTTTGCTATCAGAATGGATAACAGGGTATTGCATTAGACAGTGGGCTAAATCTTTAAAAAAAAAAAAAAATCCAACTTCACTTAAATTTAGGTGATACTTCTGGGACATCTGTTTTTTTTTTGTTGTTTTTTTTTTTTTTACATAAACACTCATGTGATACTTCATCAATCAAGATATAGAGCATGTTTTACTTAATCAAGTAAGTGGCTTTGCAAATCCAAGAATTGTAACCAATCGCTGAACCATTTGCAGATTCCAACAAGTTAAGAGGAGAAAACACACATTATATATGATCCTCCCCCAGGGGCTTATATCTTGGAGAAAAAAGGCATGGTGTGTAAACTTTTTAAAAAAATTATCTTTTTAATTTTCTTGTAAATATCTGTGCCCTTAAAAAAAGAAACACTATAAACTCCCCGAAGTATTTTTTAAGCTAAAAGAAGACAGAAAAAGGAGAAAACTTGCTTTGGAATAGATAAAAGGGAGACAAGCCATAAGTACTAGGATCCGGCAAAAAAGAAAGCAACTTTTTTCCTTTTCAGAATATGAATTCAGAGATTCATCTTATATAATAGGGATTTTTTTTTAAATAATTAACTTTTATATCATTTGGAGGAAGGAGTCCTGGTATTCGGGAAAGGACAGCCTGTCCGTCCTCATGAGACCCTATAGGTGGGCAAGTGGCAGCACCCAGTTGGACAGATTATCGTGGGAGTCCAAGTAACTAGGTTTTCCAGGTAAAAGTCATACTGTTTGTGATTCATCCTAAACCCTCTCTTCATGTCAACGTCTGGAATTTCACTGCTCACTGGAACCTAAAATAGAGGGAAGACAGAAATGGGGACAAGGGAGAACAAGTATCCAAAAATAGACACGTTGGCTCATTCTATAAAGGACATTAAAATCAGAGCTTGGATTCTCAGCAATTCCAGTTATATGGCCAATTTGTTCTTGTCCTCTATGGAACAGGCCAAAGTGGGCTACAGATGAACAAAAGCTGAAGGAAGCTTCCAGTAGGAAAATCAGAAAGGAGATCCAAAAGTTATGTGTACGCTTTCTTTGTGGAAAAGAAGGCCAATCAGCATGTTCTGCAAATATCATGCTTCTTAGAGGATAAAGCTTTTTGTTTCAAATCATACGTATCTCCCATCTAAAGACAATGCTGTACTCGCTTTGGCAAAATCCAGCCTCCTGATGCACAAGGGAACAGCAGCATTTGGGTACAGAATTTAGGATTTAGGACAACCAGCTCTTTGGGCTTTCTCCTTGCTACTTGCTGCTAGTATTGTTAGGTTTGCGAGCGTGACTCTGTCTCCCCATTTGTCCCTGTTTCTCCTGGGGAACTAACAAGAGAAGAGAAAACATCACGATCAGGGTCTGCTTGGCCAGAGCTGACTGGGCACTATCCCTTACTAACAAATAGAATGCAATGAACCTGTGAGCTTAATTGGAAGTTATGGGATAATGACAAAGCTAGTTAAAGAATCTGGCCACTCTGTTAGTATTTGTATAATATTTTACAAACTTCTCTTGATAGTCAATGATTCTTGACCAGGAATCAGAGACACCAAGTAACTTTCACTGGGGTTGAGGGTATGCTGGGCCAGTGCTTAACTACTCATTTCCTAAAGTTTGCAACAGATGTCCCAAGAGCCAATGAAAGTTAATCTTTCATGTTTCTTCAAATACGTGGTGCAAAGGTCTAGCTCCGTGCCAGTAATTAAACTGTTTTTCAGAAGCTCTATACTCCCTCCTGGATGATAAATGCATCTTTTTGCTGAGGTAGTAAAAACCACTCTTTTTTAATATTCCCCGATCTCCAGTGAGACCAAGTGGAATTTCAACAGACTTTCCAAAAGAATAATGATAGTGATAATGATAATAATATAATAATAATAATAAGTACTGGAGTCTAACAAGTAGGGAAAATCTTTCATCTGAAAGGTAAAATATTACAAAATGTAAAACATATTGGAATACACATATGTTCCTTCAACAGTGACCATGCAGTGTTTGTGACTCTATAGCATCAGAAAAACACTGCAGTTAATTTTCCATTGTGCAAACTACACCAAGAACAGCCACATCTAAGTAAGCAGGCCTCCCAAATGGTGTCTTTAAACCTGTTCATACAGGAATGCTTCATCCAGATCTCTGAAGGATTTGCTGTTATTTCCCAATCGTTTTGTGACAAGAGGAATTTAATTTTGAATTAGCAGAGATGCTGAGTGCTAAATTTAGACAAATAAAATAGTTTTTGTTTTTTGGGTTTTTTTTTTTTGTTTTTTGTTTTTTTTTTTTTACTCACTAGCTGTTCTTATCATGTCATCAGCGCTTAATCTTTGTGAATACAAACTTCGACATAGTGTTAAATCCAATACTCCAGTTTGGGATCGCTTAAAAATAAAAAGCAGAGATAGTCGCACATGCTCTCTCAATTAGCTTTGGGGCTGGGGGACCAGGGGCAATGGTTTAATTCCCATTTTAGAGACGGGAAAAGTATGACCCACAGAGAGACCAAGTTATCAGCCTAGACACAGAGGTACTTGTGGAGGAGCAGGGACCCGAAACAGGTAGCCTGTGAGGCAATATGGTACAATAGAAGATGTGAGTTTGGGCCAAGAGACTGAAGCTCTGTAAACCTCGTTTTGCCCATCTGAGAATGAAATAGATAAAATGTTCCACATCTCAGGAAGCTGTTGGGTATAAAGTAAATTATTATTCTGACTCATGCTGAGGGATTCTTCCTTTAGCTTGTCCTTCTTTTGAAAAAATCTGTTTATTTCCATCCCTTTTTTTTTTTTTAACGTTCATTTATTTCTGAGAGAGAGAGAGTGAGTGTGAGTGGGGCGGGCTCTGCACGGACGGCACAGAGCCTGATGCGGGGCTTGAGCTCAGGAACCGTGAAATCGTGACCTGAGTGGATGGAAGCTTAACTGGCTGAGCCACCCAGGCTCCCCTGTTCATTTCCATCTTAACTGGTGCCAACTGTATTATCACTCAAGAGACACTTCTCAAAAAGGCACATCCTCTTACTTCATGGCATATATTTATTTGAAAAAATAGCACTCTGCTCATGCAATTAGCCTTTTTTTAAAAATTTTTTTTTTTACTGTTTATTTATTTTTGAGACAGAGCTAGAGACAGAGTGTAAGTGGGAGAGGGGCAGAGAGAGAGGCAGACACAGAATCCGAAGCAGGCTCCAGGCTCTGAGCTGTTAGCACAGAGCTTGTTGGGGACTTGAACTCACAAACAGTGAGATCATGACCTGAGCCAAAGTCAGATGCTTAGCCAGCTGAGCCACCCAGGCTCCCCCACAATCAGCCTTTTTGACACCAGGATAATTTCATTACATACAGCTTGTATGACATTATTAATTTTTTTTTCCATAAAATATGTGACCTGGGCAAAACAGACAGGTGTCTTGTAAAGTGTATGGATCATTCAATATTTTACAGCCAAGTTTGAACCCACTTTCTGAGAGAAAAACTGGCTATGATGCTGCATCATAGGCAGAGGGAAAACCATCTCAGGGATGTCATCTGTGAGCAGGTCCTTAAATTGGGGGTCAGTGGGCTCCTAGGTCAGGAAATGGGGAGCAGGCTGTTTCATTTCAGTCTTTGAAGCTCACCCATAGAATTTATTTAGGACATACCAAAACCCCATATGGCAGAGAAAGCTACGTGTTCACAAAATCCACACTCCTCTCTCATAAAGTCGTCCGTGGGAGACAGCTGTCCAGCCAGGGATGACATTTCTCCAGGCTGCATCTGGGACCAGCACTCTGGTAGGACCGTGAGGGCTCATACCTCTCCATGGAATAGATGTGGAAGTTTTGTGGATCACTTCTGGGACAGAGCTTTTTTTTTAAAAAAAAAAAAAAAAGAAGAAGAAGTGCCTACATCAGTCCCCACCTCTGCTCACTGGCTGGTTTCAGAGAGCTCCAGAGCTGTAGGGAGGACCACTGATGTCAGGTACCTAGGCCCCAGAATCACAGCATGGAGAAGGGCTTCCTGCACTGGAGCATTCTGGGAGTGAAAACAAACTTCTACTGTGTGGAACGACACTAGAATTTGGGGTTAAAGTTGTTACAGAAGCCAACAAAGTGTTACACTCTATTTACAGAGCTATTATGTAGAGTGATAATATATTAAATATATTCCTTTTGACTGCACATTTAGAAAGTAAAAAGAACCTTGTTCTTAAAAAGAAACTGTTACCTTTATCACAATTGACTCCATAGAATCCAGGTGGGCAGATGCAGAACCCAGGAGTGACACAGAGCCCGCCGTTCATACACCGTGGTGTGCAAAGGGCTAATAGAGAGAGAGCTCCGATTAAGGTCAAGTGGGGTTTTGAGAAGGGCCATTTTGGAAATATCATTAATACAACAGCTCTACAATTTAGAAATTTTATTTGAGAGAGAGAGAGAGAGAAAGGGGCAGAGGGAGAGAGAATTGTACGCAGGCTCCATGCTCAGCTCAAAGCCCAACAGGGGCTTGACTCGGGGCTCCATCCCGTGACCCTGGGATCAAGACCTGAGCTGAAATCAAGAGTCAGACACTCAACAGACTGAGCCACACAGGCGCCCCAACAGCTCTTCATTTTTGATCTTTGTGGTTGATTCTAAAGTCTGTAGAGATACAGCTTTGACATATATATATGTCAAATATATATATATATTTGTCAAATATATATATTTGTCAAAATATATATATTAATTTGAGAGAGAGAGAGAGCACAAGCAGGGGAGAGGGGCAGAGGAAGACGGGGGGAGAGAGAGAGAGAGAGAGAGAGAGAGAGAGAGAGAGAGAGAATCTTAAGCAGACTCTACACTCTACACTCAGCATGAAGCCCAATGTGGGACTCCATCCCACCTGGGATCATGACTTGAGCTAAAATCAAGAGGTGGACGCTCAACCAACTGAGCCACCCAGGCACCCCACAGGCTTGCTATATTTAACATTATTTATGTGTTGCAAATCAGTTTTTTTTTAACCAGTTAATAGATGAGAATTTTAGAATTGTGCCATTTCAACACCTGATTAAAATTTGCCTAGAATCATTACTTTGACTAAGAAGTAGCCTTCTTAAGACTAAATATTTTCCCCTGCCCTCTTTCCTAGATCTTCTAATTCCAAGATATATGCAAACAAGAAAAATTCTTATGTCTCAAAGATGAAAAAGACTTTGCTTACTCTCACCAAAGAAACCCTTAGTATTTAAGCATCCTGTGGTTAATACAACTTGCTTGTTTAACTCTTTCATATAATAGTAATTTTACTGAGATAGATATATTTACAGTACAAATAATTTTCTTTTTTTTTTTTTTTGGTCTTATAGCAACTTCATAGCTCAGGTATATACTTAATTGTGAATCAAGGTACTTTTTATTACAGTAGACACTGTCAAATCAATCATTATATTAGCTCGTTAAACCCAACTTAAGTGGAGGAGAACTTTCTTAGGATTATGCCAAAGTATATAATAGTGAATTAAAGATGGCGGGGGAGTGGCCACAAAGAATGTAGACACGCTGCTGAGGTTCTCTGCCCCTGTCACCATATATTGGACTTAACAGAAAACCACTCCTAGAAGTACTTTCCATTTGCTCTTCTGTGGCTTTTTAAGATTTTACCAATCCTTATGCTACGACCAGAAAAATAATTTCGATTTTTCTGAATGTGTTAAAAAAGCACATGTGGGGCTCTGGTGTGATGCCCATTTCATTAGGAAGCAAGTGGGGGTAGTTGGGTTCTGTCCGTTCTGTACCTTTCTCGCAGTGAGGGCCATAGAATCCATCAGGACACTCACAGATGCGTCTTTCATTACAAAAGCCTCCATTTCGGCACCCTCCTGGGCATTCGGCTTCACCAAAGAGAAACAAGGTTATACCCCTTGAAACTGTGTTGGGGGAATTAACTGTGGGCATGAAGAGGCTAGTGCTGATGTTCCCCCCTGTGCACTGATTATCATAATCTACTGAATACTGATAACTTCTACCTCATTTTCTCTGTACCCCTTGTCCTTCACTAAATCCTCATCAAAGTAAGATTTTGTTTCTCTCAATCCCACTTACAATAGCGGGGGGCTCATGGAGGAAGGCAAAGCAAGCGTTATTCTGCCTTCGTCCCCACCTATCAATCTACTGTACCTTCTTAGATTCACCCTGAAATAAAATGAATGGAATTGCCCACGATATTCACTTTCAGAGGGCAGAATGACCTTTTGGTACGTCTTTATTTACTTATGTTTTTAAAGTACGCTTCGCGCCCAGCATGGAGCCCAACGTGGGGCTTGAACTGTCGACTCTGAGATCAAGACCCGAGCTGAGATTAAGAGTTGGATGCTTAACCGACTAAGCCACCCAGACATCCCTTGGTACATCTTTAGAGTACTGAAAGCCTCTCGAGCTTAAGTTCTGTGCTGGAAAAGCTTGTATCAGGATGGGGAAAAATCTAGGCCTTCATGCTTAAGTGGGCATCAGGGTGAGGTGCCTATGCCTGGCAGAGATTGCTGGTGTGATGGTGGCACTCTGTGCTCTGGAGAAGTCAGCCGCACCAAGCGTGTGGCAGTTGTGGCAGATAAGAGTTGTATTGCCTTGACAAGCGGTAGTTGCTGGTAATGACTGGTGATCTTGCTATGAGACTGGGGACTCCCAAAGATTGTGCTGGAAGAGGGGAAGGAAAGAGGTAGAAGAGAGGGCTTTTGAAGGGGTATTGGAGTTCCCAAAATTGTGAGTGGGATCATAGCAGAGAAAGTCTGTCTTAGTACTATACTGGACCCCGTGGTTATCAGCCTCCTGCCATTAGTGTGGTTATAATTATACCAAAAAATTATCCTCTTCCTTCCTTCCCTCCCTCTCTTTCTTTTTCTTTTCTTTTTTCTTTTCTTTCTTTATTTCTTTCTTTCTTCCTTCCTTCCTTCCTTCCTTTCCTTCCCTTCTTCCCCTCCCTTTCCTCCTTCCTTCTTTCTTCCCCATCTCTCTCCTTCCTTCCTTCCTTCCTTCCTTCCTTCCTTCCTTCCTTCTTCTTCTCTTTCTTTCTTTCTTTCTTTCTTTCTTTCTTTCTTTCTTTCTTTCTTTCTTTCCCCATCACACCTGCAAGTTTTATGAGCCTTTTCTTGATGATGATCACTGATTACCTTGTTGACATGTTTTAAAGAAGATAGCATTTTGAGGTGTCTGTAGGATGGTGTTGCCTTCAGAATTCATTACAATCACATTCACTTCAAAAGCTGCCACTCCATCTTGTTTTCCAAGACATGGGAAACCAACCTGAACAACTAAAGAAAAAGCAAGTATAGAGAAACAGTTTATTTAGTTGATTCCAGTTATATAGACATCTTGGTAGGAGAGACAAAGAACAAAGCAAACGTGTTCATATTTCATTATTTCATATTCTTGTATCTACACCACAGTAGAGACTGTATTTTGGTCGTATGAGCATTCTCCAAAGAATTTATACATCATGCTGGGTGGAGAAAGAATGAATAATGCATTAATATGTACCTTACTGATATGGAATTGGGGATATTTTGTTCCTAGTCTGGGCTTGTACTATCTTGAAAAAGAGATTTTCTCTAAAAATTAAAGGTGCAAATAGGCAGCACAGATTGATGCCAGCAAGAAACTTGTGGGCATCTTTATCAGCCTCCATATAATCCAAAAAAGAGCTTTAAAAACAGTATTCCAGAATTTTTTTAAAATAAAGCCCCATATACGCACGAGCTTTAGTTTCAAGCTCGGTGTGCTTGAAAGTGGCAAAATATATTCTTTGGAAATATCCTACGACGCAGACTAGACTCCAGTTATTGGACTGAGTTAGCGAAGCTAATATTTTCTTAGGCTAATATTAAAATGTGTCCATATCTTGGGATCTAGAAGAGAGTTTGGTGTGATGAAATAATCTCACAAACTTATACCTAATAATTTAGGTTCATAAAAATGAGCCATTTGCTTTTTGGGAGAATAATGATCACTTGGGGTGTATCATGTTGACTTAGCAAATGAGTGGCGGCCAAAGATGATGGTGTACTGACAGGGCAAGGAGGCCACCAATTGGGGAGTGCCCACAAGTAAGTGGGTGGAAACTGGATCAAGTCATTGGCTAAGAGACTGACTGTGTAAATTTCTAAAATCCACTAGCTTATCATAACATATCCACTGGACGAGAGTGATTTAATTGATCCATTAGACTCTAGTTCTTCCTTATATATAGGAAGAAATATTGCTATAAATATACGTTTGAAATTTTACTTCCTTTTGTTTCCAGATAGCAGCTTATGGTTACTGCCAAGCTTGGGGAAATCACACCAAACCAAGAAAAATCCTTTCCCTGTAGAGTTTTCATAAAACTTTCCCCTAGATGTATAAGAAGACATGAGCTGGAAATTGGCTTGCTCTCCCATAAGGCACTGCACACAAGCTGGCCATATAATCTTATTAGTGTGCTCAGCACTCAAAAGCCCCTCGTAAGGCTTTGCCACTGTCAGTGTTTATTACTGTGTCTTTCTCAGAATAACATGGATTCCCAGTTCTCTTGAATCTGGAGATCTGACCGTTGCAAACTAATCTGTTAAATGGTTAAAAGGAAATAGGGGCATTTTAATAGACATAAAAAGAGAGAGAAAAGCAAAATTGTGCCTGCAGTTCTAAAGTAAAATTGTCCCCGCTGAAAGCCTTGGTTTAAGGAAATCTTATTCATGAAAATGCCAATTTACAAAACACAAAAATCCATTGTAGGGATTTCCATTTCAAAAAGAAGCAAAAGAGCTGGCAATTTCTTTCAATTGTTACTCTTCCAATGCATTTTCATTGTGTTCAATTCTAAAATTTCGTTAACCTTTCTCATGAATTTTTTACACGAATGGGTAGGCCAATAATTGTCCTCAGACACAAACAGAAGAAACTGAAAGGATTGTTAAAGATAAAACTTTTAGAATTTTCTCCCCACATGTTATCATCCAAACTATTATTTTCCAGGTGCGTCTTTTTCCTGGACCTTTTTCAAGCCTCCACTTTGCAGCCCACTTAATTCTTTAAAAAAGGAGCTTCACTTTTATTTTAACTCTCAGAATCTTGGCATGGAAGAGAAGATCCTTGTAAGTAAATTCATCTTCATTTCTGTTTATCAGCATTGTCAAATTTATTTTTTTAATTGTTTTTAATTAAAAAAATTTTTTTAATGCTTTTATTTTTGAGAGAGAGACAGAGTGCGAGCTGGGGAGGGGCAGAAAGAGGGAGGGAGACACAGAATCCGAAGCGGGCTCCAGGCTCTGAGCTGTCAGCACAGAGCCCGACATGGGGCTCAAACTCGTGAACCACAAGATCATAACCTGGGCTGAAGTTGGACACTCAAGCGACTGAGCCACCCAAGTGCCCCATCATTGTCAAATTTTAAAACACACTTTGGATATTAAATATCAAAAATGCCTTATTATATGTATGGAAAGTTCAGTTAAAAATAATTACTTGCTTGCTCTTTCCGCCATCTTGGAACCCGTGGAGGCCTGCTGGGAACAGGACTCCTGAAACGACAAATATGTCTGGAAGGCTGTGGTCCAAAGCCATTTTTGCTGGCTATAAGCGGAGTCTCCGGACCCAGAGGGAGCACACAGCTCTTCTTAAAATTGAAGGTGTTTATGCTCGAGATGAAACTGAATTCTGTCTAGGCAAGAGATGTGCTCATGTGTACAAAGCAAAGAACAACACAGTGACTCCTGGTGGCAAACCAAATAAAACCAGAGGAATCCGGGGAAAAGTAACTCATGCTCATGGAAACGGTGGCATGGTTCGTGCCAAATTCCGAAGCAACCTTCCTGCTAAAGCCATTGGCCACAGAATCTGTGTGATGCTGTACCCCTCAAGGATTTGAACTAACTGAAAAGTAAATACATAAAGGTGTAGATTTGTTCTCTTGTAAAAAAAACCAAATTACTTGCTTGCACATATTTTCAAATGTGCTAAAAGCAAACCATTTATAAATATGCTTAAATTATGACATATTCACAGGCTCCAGTCATCAGGGGGAGGATCTAGAAGGTCTGGAGTGCTCACATAAAAGTGTGCGATCTGCTAACGTGACCTCTGAGTCAATGAAAAGTAAAGAAATATGCAGAGGTTTCCCTGGCCTGTGGTCATCTTAAAACTATGGTTCTGAACAATCCCAGGAAAGAGAACCAAGGATGCAAAATCCCATAGAAGTTCCACAAGGAAAACACAACACAAGTAACTTTCTTTTGAGTCTTCAAGATGAATTTTTCTCTTTAAGTGGTTAATTGCAAATTTGAGTCAAGATACAGTTTATCCATTTAACAAATATTGAGTGTTTACTAACGTGCCAGCCACTATTCCAAGCACTGGGGATACTTTAAAGAACAGGACAAATAAAACCTCCTCCCTTTTGTGACATTTACGTTTCAGGGACTTGGTCTGAAGACAATTTGTGAGAGTAACATTTTAATCACCTAAAAAATCCAGAAAAAGAAACACTAAACATTTAAAGCCAGAGACTTAAATTGGAATTGAAAGTAGTTTCAGTGCTTGTTTGGGGTCTGCAACTACTGGATTCTTAGGGTATCGACCTTTATCATCTAATTTCAATTTGCCTGTATTTTAACTTCACAACAGATGCATAAATGTCTTCTGCATAAATAGTGCCGAATGCTTAAAATAAGGATCTGAGAGAGAACTGCACTTGCTATGACCGAATGATTTAGGGTGGGTTTAAATCCTTTGGGCCTCAATTTCCTCATTTGGCAGTAAGACTAATATGATTTTTTTCTAAATTTTTTAACATTTATTCATTTTTGAGAGACAGAGTGTGAGTGGGGGAGGGGCAGAGAGAGGAAAAGAACTGTATCTTATTTGTTTTTGTAAATTCAGCACTTGGCATACTGTCTGTCACAGGCTAGGCACTGACAGACACAAAGACCTTGTGGGAGACACATCCATATACCGTATACACACAGGCACACACTTCCACATAAACAGAACTTCACCACAGACAGTGGGAGACACGGAGAATAAGACATTAACGGCGGGCATGCAGAAAAACACACACAAAGAAAAAGAGATCTCGAAGGCAGAAAAAGCAGACTCTACATCCAACGAATAATAGAAATGTAAAAGTTACGTTGTGTTTTTGCAACAACAAGCATAGGAGTAGAAAGCTACTTTTACCAAAAGCTAGATGAGATTCGTCCAGATGTGAATTTTAGCACATCTGTATAACGAAACCGAGGTAAATTAAAACAACTCAGAACAACGAAAGCAGATTGAACATAACTCACGTGGCATCCAAGTACACCCTTGATGTGCAACTGACTGCACGTAAACTAACTCTCACACAGAAGTAAACAGCAAACGCGTTCTGATTACATGCTTCTCCCACACTCACATGAGTATGGCGCTCACACGCCCTCAGCCTCCGGTCTGTCAGGGGAGCCACTGCCCATACAAGGGAAGAGACGAGAGAGAGGGCGAGAGCTTATCCTCAGCCCTACACGACCACAGACTGATACGCGACCACACAAACAGTCATCAGTGTGGGGCAAGCTGTGCCGACAGCCATTCATCCTCTCACCAAATACTGAACACCTTCCCTGGCTTCACGTTCTGCTAAAGACTGGGGTCACTAAGAAGATGGTCCCTCCTGCATTAGCACTTATTCCAAAATGTCTAGACATGGAATTCCTGGAGGTCTTGGTTGAGAAACAGGCCTGCTCTGTTGGTTTCATGGTATGACAGAAACAGTTTTCAAAGAGGCAGAGCCTTGGCTTCATGGAAACTGTTTTTGGTTATCCAATTTTACTGAACCAGCCTGCAGTTTGTATTTCCTGTTTTTGTTTTCTTCAGATGCCAGAAGGCAGGCACTTCGTAACTGTTAAAGATCAAGAGTTTTCTTTTCCACGCAATGTTCAGGCATAGAGGAGTCTGGGGGATAAAAGAACAACTTAGCAGCTTGAGGGTATAAAATAGACCAGTAGAATAATGAATACTACCTGGATGTTTAGGAGCAAAGACACACTGATCTGGTTACTTTTTAATAATTCAAGGTGCCCTTACTGCTCTTACTGTGGGGACTGAGCTAATAAGGCTAATGAATAACTGCCCTTCAATGGGCTAAATTTCCCATAAACTTAGTGCACCTGCGTTTCTGCAAACAAATCCTACATCTGCCTTTAAAACCTTATGTATGTGGGGGTGGGGTTGTATATGCGGTGTATCTGCGTTTATATGTGTGTGTGTGTGTGTGTGTGTGCACGTGCGTGAGTCACAAGTCACCTCGCATAAGTCACCTCGTCCCAGAAAAAGGTTTATTCTTTTTCGTCCCACCTTTTCCAAAGCATCATTCACTTTCCCCCCTAAATTTTATTATTTATAAGGATTCTAGATTATTAGAAATTAAAGTTTTACCTAAGCGTGGAGTATTAAAATATTCCCACATCATATATTCAAAATGTGGTTATTTCAATATCCTAAGAAGTAGAAATTCAGTACGCTTTTTTTTACTAGACACTATAATGAACAAAACTGGGAAGAATTAGGATACAAGCATGAAATTGGAAATCCAGAGATGGAAGAGTTATTGGATGTTGCACAGGTGTAACTGTGTCATTAATTTAATGAATACGTTCTGAGTGCTCTACAAATGAGCCTGTATTCTTCTGATAATCAGGGAACAACAAAGGAAAAATGTTTAAATATAAAATGGCATTTGAGAGATATATTATGTATTTGTTTCATTCGTGAGTGCTTCTAAAAAGAAAGACTAAAACCTATGATCAAGAAAATTGTATACAAAAAAAATTATCTTTGACTAGAAAGAAACAGCAGGAGATGTGGCACGAGGCTGAGTAATGGCCATACTCGAAGAACGCCCTTGTCTCTGTGCAGTAATATGCGACAGCAGTAGCGATGTCATCTGCATGGAATAGGGATATCCATGTATCTGGAATGGGATAGCCTTATCCTTGGGGCTACAAATCTCAGGTGAGTTTATCTCCAGAATCCAAGTCCTCGTTCCTTCACAGGAGATTCCTAGAACTCCAAACCCATCTAGATTGGAGGTAAATACTCTGGGAGGACTGCTGGTTATACCAACAGCACCGGGATGACCCAAGAGAAACTCAGATTCACACTCTTGCTGTCTCCACCCACCTTGGTACCTATGGCAGGAAATTGGAAAAACTCTGCTTATTTAGTCCCCAACTCTTCCAATGCTGGGATGTGATCCTAGGGATCCACTGGAAGTAGTTGATAACCGCAACCTGAAAATGGACTTTATAAGGGTATCCGATTCCCTAATTATTGCATAGATTTATATTAGCCCTTAATGAGATTTTTATTTGATATCAAAGATAATCTAACTTTCCTCTAGAAAAATAAGACTATTTTTTTAAAGGACAGGGTTATGATATCAGCTATTTAAAAATATTATAAAACTAAAAATATGACAACATTGGAACAAATAGTAAGCTCTAAAACTCAATGTACAGAAGAACATAATGTGAAATAAAAAGCAGATCTTGAAACAATTCATCCTATCGCACTGGAAAAGCTGATTACTCAGGAAAATAATTCAGGTTAGAGCCTCTTACTCCGACCGAAACAAATTTTGATAAAATAATAGAAGCATGTGTAAATTGATGTGGGAAACAAAGGCAGAAGGAAATGGCACGTAGAACTAAATTTCCTTATAGCCTGCAACCCATTGACAAATACTTGAGGCAGGCAGAGTAAAATGTTTCTCCAGGAACTCCCTACTGTCTTAATGTTAATGTTTTGCTCCAGGGAAAACCACCTTAGCTTGACAATAGCTAGGCCTCCACTGTCTTGGGAGTCTTCTTTAGCATATGAAAATCTCACTGGAAACTTCCCCCCGGGCTTTACCTCCCCCAACCTCGTAGTATATAACCAGTCTCTCCTCATGGCCCCAGGGCTGCTCTTCCTGCCCATGGGTCCTGTCCCCATGCTTCAGTAAAATCACCTTAAAAAAATTTTTTTTTAACGTTTATTTATTTTTTGAGAGACAGAGACAGAGCACGAGCTGGGGAGGGGACAGAGAGAGAGGGGGAGTCATAGATTCCGAAGCAGGCTCCAAGCTGTCAGTACAGAGCCCGACGCGAGGCTCGAATTCATGAACCATGAGATCATGACCTGAGCCAAAGTCGGACGCCTAACCGACTGAGCCACCCAGGCACCCCAGCATCACTTTTTTTTGCACCAAAGACATCTTAAGGAATTCTCTTTGGCCACTGGCTCCGGACCCCGCAAACCCCACTATCACCCCCCAAAAACCTCATCATAAGTTACCACTTACCAGCTCTCTGGAATAAGAGTTACCTTCCAAGCATAAAAGTAATAGGAAAAAGTGACAAAGAAAAGAATAGTTTTGACCACATCGGATTTTAAAGACTCTGCATATCGCCACCTTAAAAAAACTAAATAATAAATTGAAAAATATGCCATAAAGTATAAATAGTTAAAATACAGTGAGCTTTGAAAATAAAGAACACTATTATTTCAAATATAAAAATGAGCATAGTACACAGACATTTTACATTGTCTAATAGAGGCAGGAAAATGTCTTCTGCCTCTATTGAAATTAAAAAAAACAAATGAAAAGAACACCAAGAAAACGCTTTTCATTTTTTAAGTCAGCAAAATAGTTGATGTGATTAATAACCCATACTGATGAAGTTACAATGAGCCAGGCACTCTCCCACACTGCTAGCCGGGGCAAAGGGGCACAGCCTGTGTGGAAAGTAATGTGGTATTTTGGCAATTTGTTCTAAAAGCCTTTTAAAATGTTCATAGTTCATGTCCTTTGACATAAGAATGGTACTTCTAAGAATTTATTTTAACAAAATAATGAGATGAGCTCTAAGATTTTGGTATACACATTAGTCCAATAAGTATTTTCTGAATGTCTGTTCTGTGCTCGGCCGTGTGTTGGCAGTCATGGGGGATAAGACGAGCAGGTTTTCTGCTCAGTGACCATCTAGTACTTTGTAAAGGATGTTTACTGTGATATTTCTAGTATGAAAACCCTGAAAACAATCTAAGTAACACACAATAAGGGAATGAGTAAACCAATTATGGGGATGTTCATAAAATGGATAATAAGGGCATTAAAAACAACTTTTGGAAAACCTAAATGACATGGGAAAATGCTTATGTTAAAATGTTAATAGTAAGAAAAAAACAGTGCAAAACCAAATATGTAAGATTATCACAACCATGGGAAAATATATATTCATAAACTAGAAGGAAATGAACATGTGTTTGAACACGTTAACATAAGTGATCTCTGTACTTTTCTAAAAGTCTTATAAGACCTGGGCTATAGTCTCAGCTCCATTGCTTATTACTCATATATGACTTTGGGAAAGTCAGTGAAGGCTCTGATAGGGAAAAAAATTATGTATAAGATGGCCGACAGGGCTGATAGGGGAATTCCAGACCCCGCTCAAAGACTCCCCTTCCAGGGTCTTCTTCCTGCCTTGCTTGCCTTGCATGCCAAATTACTATTGTGGAAGTGAATGACTATAAATTGTCCTCCATGCTTATGCTGGGGACTCAGACCGCAGGAGAGTGATCTCCTCTGAGCCCACCAGTGTGAAATAAACCTCCTGCCTTCCAAGATCTCCGAGTGCTTGGTTCTTCCGCTAGGTGATCCAGACCAGGTTCCGTAACAACTCATAGGCCTGAATTTTCTAATTTGTAGAATGGAGCATTAATTCTGGCCTTGACTCCTTCCCAGAATTCAAATTAGATAATGTATGAAGTGCTATTTTGCAAGCTGAAAGCTCTAAACAAATAACCCATGCTTTATTTTCTTAGCAGGGAAGGGTGATAAGCTCTCAAATATTAACCCCTTTCTCCCATTTTTCCATGTCTTTTCTCTCCTTCAAATTCCTATTTAATACAATGCTCATTTTGAGGATGTTTCTCTTGATTGGATTCCATCTGCCCCAAGTCACTTTTTTTTTTCATACTTATTGGCCAGATATATCTCATATGGTGACTTTCTTTAATCTGTGGTCACTTACCAACTGGGGCTATGTAGAGTCTTTAGGAAATCATAAAACTGCCAGTTAGTCACTCCTGTCCTAATGTTTTGCCTAAAGGAGACAGGAACATGCCGAGCTGCCCTAAAATCAACAGATCTCTTCAGGAAAACATTCCACAATTCATTCCTCTGATGGGCGACTTCTGGATCTTAAATATTATTCCCATTCCCATTACATTTTAAATGTAAACCTTCCTCCGAGGCAAAGACCACCCACCTGATGCCTTGTGAGGCACTGTTCCCAGCAGAGGGACATTGACAGTTGGGTCTGCCATGATGCCTTTATCCAGGGAGCGTAAGGACAGGAATTCATAGAAGTACTCTGCCTACAACAAAAGGCAATGACAATCAGTACCATGAGAACCACGGAGCTTGAGAAGGCATTTCTTCACTGGTCATTCCTTTGAGGGGAAAGTGACATTTTTCACTATAGGAACTCTGGTGGAGCACATGACATCCAAAAAATTGTGTAGGCAAAACTCATCCTTCTGGATTTTAGAACTCTAGGAATTAGACTCGAGAGAAGTGATGCTTTAAAAACATTAATGACATCTATCCAAAATATCCACAAGGCAGCCTTTTCACTTAATATTACTTAGTTGCTGTCTTTTAAAAGGATTGAGAAAAACATGCTCTTGAGGAAACAAGTGGTGTCAAAACAATTAAGCAACTGTTAGTCCTTACACAATCAATCCACTTCGGCTTCTTGGGTCATTCTTTAAGTCTTTTGATCAGAATTTGGAAAGCTGTGAGATCTAAGGGAAAATGAAAGCAGTAACTTATTGGCAAAAGAAGATATTAAAGTCCAAAATTTAATGATTTTGCTGTTGAGATTTATTTTTCAGTGCCCTTCCCTTTGGCAGGATTACATTTAATGTCTCAATTTAATTATGGAGAGAAAAGCCTCAAAGTGCAAAAGCCACTGCCGCAATATGGCAACGAGTGATAAAATTTTACATTCTAAACATTTAAATTTTCCCACTAAGTCTAGTAGAGAAGAATAATTCCTCCTACTTGAATATCCATGAAACACTGAAACCAGCGAAGTCTGATCTCACTGGAGAGCTTTGATGCTTAACTGATTCTCAACTGGGTTATTCAAAAGATTTGTGATAGAAACAACGTGTTCTTGCTTGGGATTAAAGAAAAATCAATAAATAGTGTAGATGCCAAAATGAGAGGCAAGCTGAGTGGTTCTGCAGTTATCTGTAGAGATATACAGAATTTGGATGGGTTCATTAACTAAATTATGAATTACATGAATATGGGTTACAAAGAAGTTTAAAAAAGAATATGGCCTTTCTTTATATTCAGTATAAAATTTATTTCCCAGTATGGAGGGTATTAAGAGATACCTGCTAGACATTCACACAATTTTTTGTCCTAAGTCATAGAATCAATGTATTAGGTGTTAAGGACTTTGTAGGAGGATGATAATGCAAAGGGGTGATCTCAGCTGCTATGGGGACATTGGCTATGCTTGCAGCGTGTTGGAAAACACTTCCTGGTTTCACTGGACCAAAAGAAGCACCTTAGTTGACTAAATTCCCACCGTGGCCCCTTCTTTGGGTTGCGGCAGTGTTCCAGAAGACCACCATGAAGAGTCCTTGGTAACAAACTTCCATGAATTAATTTTATTAAATTCATTCACCAGGAGGGCCCTGAGGATAGAGTCAATTCCTACCCTGATGGAGGAAAGGCAGAGGACTGCAAGTCTGATGAAGGAAAGAAGTGTCATCAGGAAAGGTAAGTCAGTTTGGAATGAATGCCTTTGAAAAAGAGAACGTTATTTCCGACCTTGTGGTAAACTGACAACTCTTAAAAGTGGGCTACTTCTCAGATAGTGTTTCATGAATCCAGGTGTTTTAAATGGTTCTGCCAGCTGCACTTCCCTCTACACTTTACTGGATAATGTTTATCACTTGACATTTGGTTCTAAAATATATTTTAGTTGGCATTGTGAAAGGATTTAGTGATACATGCCCTTATAATTCATAACTTTGGTTTATTTGCTTTATTAAGTACAGTAATAACAACAATAACATAACAAATGCCTGCGTAATGCATATGACGTCCCAACGTTTAACACTTGTAGTAACAGTACATATAATGATGGAAAAGAGCTGAGTGGACAGAACACAAACATGCTGAAAATGAAACATTTCAGTGGCTGGATTGCTTCAAATACCATTCAACAGGTCGTCATTTGCTGCTCATAATTCTATCTTTGAGCTCCATCACTTTATAAATGAAATCTACCTCTATATGGGTGATATACTTTAAAAGAGAATTAATAAAAATATAATTAAACATAAGTTAATTTTTTTGTGTGTTACTAAGAAAAAGGATGAAAGACTAGCCATCAATATTAAAACAATGATTGTGTATGATTGATGCTAACTGATTTTTTTCCTTTTCCCTCTTTTCCAAATTTTCTACATGGGGTTCCTTGCCTTTTATAGTGAAATAAACCCATTTATTTAAAACCAAACATTTATTATGTATCCTGCTTTCAGTTCTGTGTGGATGATGATAATCATTGGCTCCGTTTGAATAATTCTCTGGTCACAGATGAAATATTCTTTTTTTGGACTTCTATGTAGGCTGTGCTCATGTAACAATTGGATTTAAATCTCTTGCTTGCGTACTTGCTTTAAGAAAACAACATTTACTAAGAACGTAGCTTCTGAACATGTCTTTCAAAGACTTTTGATGATGTTCAAAGAATGTGGAACTGAGAGTTTTACTCAGGGTCCAGAAACAATTCCATAGAGCCACTGGGTCTCCTGTTGTTGCTTTTGAGTTTGGCCACATGAAGTAGGCTGGCTAATTAGTTTGTAATTCGCATTGGCATGACTGCTCAATATGATGTTTAATGGATTTGTCTGGACAGCCAACATTCTCATTCTTATCAATAATGAATTTCACACTAGAGGCTGTAGGGTGTCCCTTTGACTTCTCTGAGAATCAGTGAGTATCAGTTTTTCTACTGCAAATCTAAGACTATATCATAGGACAGGAATTGGTCAAAACAGTTTCTTGCTTGGATTTTTATTGGCAATAGGCAGTTTCTAGAGAAAGCTTTTTTTTTTGTTCGTCTTTCTTTCTGAAGATGATAATGATGCTATAATTTCTGAAATATATAATTTCCTTCATACTTGGTATATATTTTTTAAAGGGGCTTGCCTATCTACTGTTTTCATTGCCTTCTTAAAAATCCTAATGTGGAAACTACTTAGAAATTGACCAACCTGGGGGGTCTGATGGCTCTGTCGGTTAAGCATCCGACTTTGGCTGGGGTCATGATCTCATGGTTCAGGGGTTCAAGCCCCACGTCAAGCTCTGTGCTGACAACTCAGAGCCTAGAGCCTGCTTTGGATTCGGTGTCTCCCTCTCTCTCTGCTCCTCCCCCACTCATGCTCCGGCTCTCTCTCAAAAACAAATAAACATTAACAAAAAAAAAAAGCTGCAGTTGCCCAATAAAAAAAGAAGAAGAAAAGGAAGAAAGAAATTCACTAACGCTTTGTCTCTGATCTTGACACTGACTTCTTTCAAAGTTTCACTTTGTCATTATAAACGGATCTACCCAAACCACGAGTACCATATAAATATTTCTACAAATAGATTATCATCACCGTGTGGTAGAGATGGCATATATTCCTCATTTAACTTAAGTATTAACTTAAATAGCTAAAATATTTCCCTCAAAGTTAAAATGGCTGATGAAATAAGCGATAGATTTATAATGTCATATTTTCAGTTCTAGACAGGACTTTCTGTTTTTACTTTATTTATAATATAATAAACAGTCTTGGTCCCAAACCTCTCCACTGGAAAAACTTATTGGGGGGCAAATAAAACTTACATTCTAGGCCAAAGAACAGCGAGCTCGCTTTAAAGTTTGGGAACAAGTTTCAGAGATTGTAGATTTATTACTTAGATAAAAGGAACTCAGAGCATGAACTCTAATAGGGAGGTGGCATATTGGAGAGCATGAAACCTCTATTAGGGAAAAGAACATTTTGTTTTATTAAATGACACTAATGGAAACTCAGGTAGAGGTAAGTAGGGTGCTTATTTGAGAAACACATGAAAAGATCGCCTTGTATTCAAACAAAGAATGGGCCTATTCAGGAGAATAATTCACTTCTAAATTAACTTGCTGAAAAATCTTGCCGGCCTGGCTTGCCATGCAGTAAATTTTCTTTTCATGGAGAAGTATAAAAGACACCCAAATATTATCAAGAGAGGAGTTGAGTGCTGGAGCAAGTTAACTTGCTTCCAAGCAACTTGGCTGACTATTAAGGTTGTTCCTTCCAGAAGAGATGAAGACATCATTTAAGCGGCAAAATGGAATAAACTCAGAAGGCCCTTCACGCTGGCACTCTTTCTTGGGTGGACTCAGAGAGAGGAAGCAGAGAACTACATTGGGAGGAACAGGGAGAATCCAGGATTTATCATCTTTGAAGTTATGGGTTTGTGGTGCATACTTAATCTAATAAGCACAATAATTACAGGAACCTCTGAGTTAAGAATCAAAGGTTGTTTTTTTTTTAATTTTTTTTTAACGTTTATTTATTTTTGAGACAGAGAGAGACAGAGCATGAACAAGGGAGGGGCAGAGAGAGAGGGAGACACGGAATCTGAAGCAGGCTCCAGGCTCCGAGCTGTCGGCACAGAGCCCGACGCGGGGCTCAAACTCACGGACTGTGAGATCATGACCTGAGCCGAAGTCGGACGCTTAACCGACTGAGCCACCCAGGCACCCCTTGAATCAAAGATTTTTCATAAAACCATGGCTCTCAAACCTCTTTTGACTTCATGTATCATGATGCTAACCTAAGTGTTCATGAGAGAACACTAAAGCAATAGTGGGATCAGGGTTGTCCTAAAAAAATATCTCAGGCGATTTGTAGATACAAAGCATATAGATGTTGTAAAGTTTGAAATCTACAAATAATTTTTATTGAGTGTTTACTACACTCCAGTCACTGTTCACTGAATTCTCACAAGAACCTGGTGTTATTATAGCATGCATGTTTGTTCAGATTAGCCAGGCATTCAGTGTGAGAATTACCAGGAGGATTTGAAATAGTTCCTACACTGTATGTGAAGGGCAGGAAGAAATCTACTAAAGTAAGCATGAAAGGAAAATAGTTCAATGTTAAAGTCCCAAACAAAATGAATAAACACGCCCAATGCTTAAAATAATCTGACGCCTGAATGTCTAGACCAAAAATTGCCAGATCTCACATTCTTCCTGGGCATTCTTCTTGTCACCTCCCTGCAAAATTTCATCCTTCAAACTCACAACTCATTATCTTTGGATGCTGTGACACTCTGTGGATTCTTCTCCCGTGTCTTGATTTTCCTGCATTTCCTTATTAACTCTTCTCCTCTCAGCTCCTGACTGTAAAAATCGCTAAGACTCAGGCCTCCGCTCTTCTCTCTTTATATTCTATCATAAAACTCATGCACATTCACAAGTTGAACTATTTCCTCTTGGGCAATGATGCTCAGTGTGAACCATTCACACTGCCTCATGGCCATGCTTGTGTGCATGGAGCTTAAGTCATTTATCTTCCCAAACCAGCTTCCTGACTCGATGTCTTTGTATCTGTCAACAGTATTATCATTTTTCCAATAACAAAAGTACTGAACCTCTGAGTCATTGTTTCTTGTCTCTACCTCATCTCCCAATAGCCAGACACCAAAGTCTTGTCCTTTGTCCTTGTATAATCTTTTGATTCTGTCCCTGCCTCTCACTCCTACTGCTTCCTCCTCCTTAACCCAGCCTTTGTTTACTCATGTTGGCATTATTAGAACATTTTCTGAAGTATCTTTCTTGCTTCCCTCTTTAAAACCTCTGCTATGGGGCGCCTGGGTGGCTCAGTCGGTTGAGCGTCTGACTTCAGCTCAGGTCACCATCTCACGGTCCGCGAGTTCGAGCTCTGCGTCGGGCTCTGGGCTGATGGCTTGGAGCCTGGAGCCTGCTTCTGATTCTGTGTCTCCCTCTCTCTCTGTCCCTCCCCCATTCATGCTGTGTCTCTCTCTGTCTCAAAAATAAATAAACATTAAAAAAAAATTTTTTTTAAACCTCTGCTATAACATAAGCCAATATATCTAGTGGAAACATCGGTTTTGCCATATCACAATGCTTTCATGTCACCCCTTATCTCTGGGATAGGGCCCTCAGCCTGTCAAGTGTCCTTCAAAATCTGGCTCCAAATTTCCTTTATTTTAGACTACTCCCCAACAGAGGTCCTCTTCTGAGGCTCAAATGATGTGCTCTAAACATTACCAAAACCATACCTCTATTCCAGTGTTTTCGCCTGCACTGACTGGTAATAGGACCCAAACCAGCATAGCCCTTAAACATACACTGTCCTGTATTATTGTTAAACTTTTCCCACGTGGAGATCATGGATTTTCATGTACAGTTTGGATTCTTTGTGGTTAGGGATGGGATTCTATCTTTCCCCCAACACTACTAAGGATTCACTCAGCATTGGGCACACCAGGCGTTTAATGAATATTTGCTGAATGAATGAATGACCTACTGAGAAGCATCCAGATGCGTAAGCCCAGTGCATCCCAGGGCACACTGCTATGGTGAAGGGGCATGAGCCTCTGATTTTACCGACAGGAATCAGCTTTTCTGTTTCGGTAATTGCTAAATTACTTTTATGGGTCAAAAGATTCCCTTTTACTTTGCTGTGTGGTCAGTCACTGCGGCATATGTAGAGAATAGAGAACATGTTTGAAAAAAAGAGCAATCAAACATTGACATTTGATATCCAACCAATCTCTGTGTAATTCGTAACTGTTTTATGCTTGTTTAGGGACAAAACCCTGGCAATGAGGTTCCCAGAATAAATATAGGCAGATAGTGTAGACAAGGTCCAGTTATGACACATGATGTTGTCCAATGCTCTTCTGGTTCATGTTTCCAGAAGAGACCGGATCTCTTCTATAAGTTACATATATATCATTTTAATTATATGTAATTCACATAATTTTAAGTGTATACATTTTGTAAGATTGTATAAATTTATATAAATTTTGCCTTGTCTAATTACAATATGCAATTACAATGTCACTGAGAAAGTGTGAAATGTCAACAAAGACTTTTTTCCTGAAGTCTTTTGAAACTGGCTCTAAGAAAAACTTGTTTCAAAACCAAAAGAAAAAGCTCCTCCCCATGCAGAGTAGTTATTTAATTATCTCACTGGTCTTGGCTTAATTGACAACAAAATGAACATTGCTTAGAGAATTTCAATCAGCCTTGTTCTTCTGTTCCAGTAATCATTTTTATACACACTGCCATCGACCACAGTTAGCGCGCTGGGTTGAGGGAGTAAAGCTATTGGAATATAATGGTAATATTCAAACTTAAAGTCCAAGTAAACACATCCGGGACCATGAAAGTTTTGTAAACTAAAACTGGCAGGAGATCACAGGGTTTGGCTTCACATGAATCTGAAATATCTAAGACATTTTCCATCTTTTCCTCCTCTGGTTTGGAATCACCATTGCTCATGCAAACCAGAAACAGACCTGGCTATCTGACACATCACTGGCTAGTCACTCTCTTTTAAGATTCCTGAAGATAGAAAACCAATGTCATAGAGCACTATATTGCTGTTTTGTGTTGGATAAAACCAAAAGCGAGGGGTTTTTAATGTTTATTTTTTGAGGGAGGGGTAACAAGAAAGCAGAGAAGCAAAGCATTGGGGAATGGAAAAGAGGTTTTTCTCTTCTAAAGACCAAGAAAAAGGATGCAGTATGCAGACAAAACGGGCTCTAAAAATACAGCCCCCTTCAGCATACTGCTTTCACCAGATTGCCAAAATTTTCCACGGGAGGGGCAACGTAGGCAGCAGTGAGGCTCCCGAAGGCTTCATTCCTCTTTATTCCTCAAGGCTTCTGGGACAAGGACCTCCTCCTCCCAGTGAGCCTGCCCTAATCCAAACATCTGCAAAGTTATGGGTCAATGGCAACCCCCAAATTGGGCACTGAGAAGGCCAGTATTGGGCACTATCAGGTGGGGTAAGGAATGGGACTGGGGAAAGAAAACTTTGTTCTAAGGGGTACAGCTGGCACCCAGTGGGCCAGGGCCAGGCCAAACAGGAGGTGTGGGAAGAGAAACCTTGGGAGCACAGCCACTCGCTTCCCCTGGCTGGGATGGTAATTATTGGAGAACATGGAAGGGCTCAGGAGGCAGCGGTTTGAATGCATCGTGCTCTAGAGGAGCCGAGAGGGAGATTTCAGCTCTGAAAAAAGAAAAGAAGTACTTTCTCTGTTTTTTTTCTTCTCATCTCACGATGTACACTTGAATATTTCTTTTCTTAAAGCTTCAGAAGCAGTCATTGGGTATTTGTTTATATTGGGGGGGGTGGGTGGAGAGAGAATTGGCTAAGAGCTATTTCTTTGATAATAGTTTAAAAACTGAGCGATTATCCTCACACATCATGGAGTACATTCATTCTTCATCAGTATCTCATTCCCTTGTTCTCGCCTTCATGCAATTCACACAATAGTGTATCTTCAGTACATCACATTTTTTAGGACAGAATGACTTTTATAAAATGTAGAAATAAAGTTGTGTAGCACCTCTAAGTAGCTTGAAAGGGGCAAGACTGATGTCCCATTTCTTTCAGTGTTCTTTTTAATGTAGAGTTATCTCCTGGGATGTATATTTATTTCATTCCACTATAAAAAGTATTCGGAAATCTTTAACTGACTTAGAAATATCAGTGGATGTTCTCAGTGATGACTTTAAAAATATTTACCATTAGGTCATGTTTGTCTTAGTTTTAGCTTCAGGTAGTTTTCTAAAATTCCTTAATATACTTTTATTGAAACCACATGGACAGTGTTAACTTACGTCTTGATAAGAGCCAGAAAAAAAACCAGACTTTCCTTCTTGACTTTATGTTTTGAAAAAAAATGCATTAAACTATTTGGTAAATAAGAGATATGCCTTAATTTGACTTCTTTGTCCATATAATCACAATTTCATATATCAGGATACTATGTCACAAGATGCCTCCGATGACCAGTTTCTCTGTTCCTATCTAGAAACCAAATAGAGAAAAAAAAAGTCTGTAATTTTAGTTTTAGATTTTAGGGAACTAGTGTTACTAGCAAAAGATTCAAATAGCAGTCATCACTATAAATTTATTTTTATACTTCAGGAAAAGCCATTGCCTAGAACATGCAGCGTAATCATCCTTTTTAATCTTCTAAGTTCCTCTAGATACTTGCTATTTTAAAACTGTTACTAAGACATGCATTATTCATCCTTTATAAGAAAATGAGAAACTGAGGCAGAGCTGAAGCAATTTCTTGGAGAACACTGATGATGAAAATCCATAATCTGAGGACTGGCTAAATCTATGGGGCCAACTTCAGTTGCCCCCTGACACCCCTGAGCAATTCTTTTAAACATGCTGGTCTTTCCCTTCCCCCCACACACCAATTCCATAGTTTCCCCCAAAGTCCTCTGCCCCATCCCTGCTATCATTGCTCGACTGATGACTGGATCATATTCACAAAGGAAACAGAAATGGCTACACATGAATTCTCTCAACTTTTCTTCCATCCACCTACAAATAGCCCACATCCACATTCAGTCAGCTTCCTTCCCATATCCTCTGAGATTGGCTCTATCAATAATGCCATCGTCCCTCATGTATATTAATAGGACTAAAAGGTTAAAACCCAACCCTGTCGCCACGAGGCTCTCTTTCTTCCTTCCTGTCAGCACCATGCTTCCGGAGGAGTCTATACTCATGGCTGCAGTGTTCTTGCTCATCAGTCTTTGGCTCACTAAGGTAAGGCTGGTGCCCTCATCGCTATTAAAATGTCTTCATAAAAGGTCACAGATGGCCTCCAGGTTGTTACAGCCAACGAGCACTTTCCATCTTAATCTCTCCTGTATTCTCTGAAAATTTTTATTATAATCAACTTCCCTCTCTCTCTCTCTCTCTCTATGTCCTATATCAGCAACAGTGTCCATGAACTCCTCCTCTCCTCCTGTCTATCTTTCTGTAATGGTCTTCCCAGGCTTCTCTTTCTATAATGGCACCTGGAAAAAGAGTTCTGAAGGTGGGCCCACACACCATAGCTTATGTGTTCATATATATGTGACTGTTTTTCTGAGCACAGCAGACCCTGGTTCTCCTCACATTCTTTTTTTTTTTTTAATTTTTTTTTTAACATTTATTTATTTTTGAGACAGAGAGAGACAGAGCATGAACGGGGGAGGGTCAGAGAGAGAGGGAGACATAGAATCTGAAACAGGCTCCAGGCTCTGAGCGGTCAGCACAGAGCCCAATGCGGGGCTCGAACTCACAGACCGCGAGATCATGACCTGAGCCGAAGTCGGACGCTTAACCGACTGCGCCACCCAGGCGCCCCTCTCCTCACATTCTTAAACGAGTCCATGATTCAAAAAGAAGAAAAAAATGGTTAAGAGCCACTGCCTTAAAATGTTGATGTTTCCAGGAAACAACTCCTGCTCTCCTCTTCTTGTCTCTGCCCTCTTCTTGAAGTATTTTATCTATTTCTGTGACTTTATACCGCCATTTCAATGACCTCCAGATTTTTATCTCCACTTTCCATGCTTCTTCTTAGCTCTCAGTTCATGTTGGTAGCTGTCTACCAGACGTCTCTCCTTGGGCCTAATTTATTTGAACCAAACTCATCACCTTCCTGATGAACCTGTGCACTCACATTTCTTTAGATAGCACTGTATACCTGATTACCCAAGGAACAAACTTGGCAGTCTTTCTATACCCCTAACTTTTTTCTGACCAGGCATCTCCACAAACTATCCCTGATTTCTCAAATCTGTTCCCTTCTTTTCCTTCCCACTGTTACTACCAAAATTCAGGCATTTCTCACATAGGCTCCCGTAATTGTCCGCTAACCTATCTCCCCATTAACTCATGCTATCTGGATTTATGCCTTCCAGGCTACACTATCATCCATTTTTTTCCTCATAAATGCCAACTGGGCCACACCACTACTCCCACGTGAAACTCTTAATAGTTTCTAATCACGAGGAAGAGTTTAGCGACAGCTTTACATTTGGCTCTGACCACTGGCCTCTTCTCTCACATCTTAGTTCCAGCAAACTTTGAGTCCAATCTTAGGTCCAGTAAGCTTTAAGTCCACTGAACTGCCATGCTCTCTCCTGAATCCTGCTCCCTACTCTATGCCCGGAATGTCCACTCCCTTCTCTTGTCCACCACGCAAACTTTGACTTACCTCTCCAGGCACAGGTGAAATATCATCTCTTTGGTAAAACTTTCCCGTCCCAGATTCTTCTTTCCTGCACTTTGCCCCTTATCTTTACTATTGTACTTACAGTAACAATCTGTTTACTTGTCTTCCCCATTAAATTCTCCTCTATGGAAGGGACTTTGTCTATTTTTATTTGAATCCCCAGTGACTAACAGTTTTGGTGGCATAAAAGCTTTTTATAAAAAATAAATTCAAGCTTTGAGTCAAACTATTCATACCCTAAAAATATAGGTAAATCACATCTTACCATGTCCATTCCCAGTCATGAAACTTCTGACTTTAAATGAAACAGAAGCCCAAGTATACTTGTGAACCCTTGATTGAGAGAGGTAGACACTGGCATCCCAATCACAAGTCAGCAGGAAATAGGAGATAACGGGGCCATACACAAGGAGACTCAAGCTGGTCCCAAGCTGGCTCTCCATGGAGACTGCTAACAGTCCAAAATAACAACATCCACAGGCTGGGGTGAATATAGGTGAAATCTGGGCTACAGTAAGACCAACTTGGCTTGAATTCTCATTCCATTACTTACCAGTTGGTCTTGGGCATAGTCCTAGCCTCTTATCTATTGAGTGTGTCAGGCAACAGGCATTGTATACACCTACAATGCCAAGGAAGACCAAAAACAGATCTAGTATTTATGCTTATGGAGCTAGCAGACTGAAAGGGAGTTGGTCATTAACCAAATAACTAAAAAAATTCAGACCGTGATAAGATGCTTTCGGGGAGAAGCATGTAGCATTTTGGGAATATGTAATTAGGCTTAGCTTGCCTAGTTGTCAAGAAAGGCTTGCCTGAGAAAGAATGGCAGAACTGATATCTGCTTATGGGACAGACGTTAAACAGGTGACAGGGGGCAACAGTTTTGGCAGAGGTAAGATCAGGTGCGTAAGCTCTGGCAGGACTTTGGCAAGCTTGAGGAACTGAAGTGGGGCCAGCACCTACTCTATGGTGTTTTTGCAAGATGAAAGTAAGTCATGGCTGGAGTAGGTAACCAATGTTGACACATGGGAAGCTTTCAACAAATGGTAGTCATCATTAACAGGATCAATACACAATTCTCTTATTGCTGGGGCATGCTAGTGGGAGTTTTTAGACAGTGGAAGAATCCACACGTAGAAAGGAACATTCTGGGGATTTCTGAGTGTTTGGGGCTAGAGGAATGTGATCAAGGGGGTTCCCATGGGTCCTGAAGGAATCAGCTATGTGCTGTGGGCCTAGGAGTAGAGTTCATAAGGAACAAGGGGCTGTGAAAATAGTCTAAAAAAATATTTTCCTTTTCTGTTTAGTGCAGCTGTGGGCTTACAGGTGAGGTTAGAGTAAATAGGTAAAATTGGAATTGCCATATTTCTTTAGCTTTAAAACAAATGAGAAATGTCTTATTGACTATGATCCTACAGGGAATTTATAGGATAGAAGAATAAGTAAAACTACACCACAAAGATATAATCAATGAAATCCAGGCTATGGGACACTATGGGCCAAACACCCAGGGTCCTCAACAAAAATTTGAAGGAATAAGGAAAGAGAGAGAGATGGAGGGGAAACCTAAAGATTAGTGGGCACAGGGTGTGCACCTTTCTTGGATTCTCATTCGAATAAACGAACCTTTAAAAATGTATGGGCAATAGTTGGAAATTTAAACACTAACCAGATATTTGATGATGTTAAAGAATTACTTTTAATGGTTTGGGGGATTTTTGAAAAAACTTTTTTTTATCTTTTATAGATACATACTAAAATATTAATAGGTAAAATTACATGACACCTGAGATTATTTCAAAATATACTGTGGGAGGGGGGCATGGGTAGGGAGTATAGATAAAACATGGATGGCCATGAATTAATGATTCTTGAATCTGGGTGATGGATAAATGGCTGCTCATTTTTCTATTCTCTCAATATTTGTATATGCTTGAAATTCTCCATAATAAAATGCTTTTTTTAAAAGTTTATTTATTTTGAGAGAGAGAGAGAGAGCATAAGGGGAGAGAGGCAGAGGGAGAGAGGGAGAGAATGCCAACCAGACTCCAGGCTGTCAGTGCAGAGCCCGACGTGGGGCTCAAACTTATGAACCGTGAGATCATGACCTGAGCCGAAATCAAGAGTCGGGTTGCTTAACAGACTGAGCTACCCAGGTGCCTCAATAAAAAGCTTTTAAATAAAGAAAAACAGCGAATACTGGCATTTGTGTTGAATGAATAAGCTTTAATTCACAGACAATAACACATCGCAAGTGATACAGTGATGCTTCCCCCCGGGCTGCATGCTCATTAGCTGTAGCTCCCCGCTCACTCTGGTCCTGCCATGCTGGTTTCCTTGCTGCTTCTTAATGTGCCAGGTACACTCCCGTTGGAGGGACCTGGCACTAACTATGCCTTCTGCTGGGGCGCTTTTCCCCCAGATAGCCACATAGCTTACCCCCTTTTAAATTTTATTCCTTTCTAGTAAAATGTCATCTCATCCAAGCAGCCTTGCCTGACCATCCTCTCTGACACAGCAGCCCCCACCATGCATATTCTTATTCTCCACTTTATGTTTTTCACTAGGACTTATCATCACTTGATATATGTCCATTTAAACATTTAACAAATTACGTATCTCCTCCTAAGCTTTACAAGGGCCATCACTCTCTTGTGTTCACTGCTGTATTTTCAGTACCTAGAGCAGTGCCTGGCACATTGAAAGGGCTCAATAAATGGAGACATTGGATAAATAAATTGGATGAGTCAAAGAAAGAAAGAAGAAAGTTCAGCTAACATAATGACATTCTTCTGTTCATGTTTCAATTTGGTAACATTTTTGTTATTAATTAATTAGAATTAATTTACTTTAAAATCTTTGCCAGGGTCAGAGCTGTTGGCTGAGATTGATCTGTAGGGTAAAAGGCAAGATCTAGGAAAATCAAATGTGTTTTGGAAATATAAGCACAGTATAATTTAACCGTAATTTTACTGATTACATGATTTCTTTCTACTCAGATATTAATACAAGAAGTTGGTTGTATGAGATAAAACATTGAGTTTAATTTAAACAGGAGTAAATACTCTTATTTCCTTTAGTAAGTTCAGATCAAGGGTATTATTATTAGAGTTTCTCAAAGAGAGAGACTGAGACCTCTTCTGCAACCCTCACCTTGCCTAACGCTGTGCTACACAATACAGGTAATATGTACTACTGATTTAAAACAGTACTTTTAAAACCACATACTCTCCGTAGCTGTCTTTGTCAGAAAACTTTTTATATCAATACAAGTGAGTAAGTATGAGTGTTGGAAAACTTGTAAATGACCGAACACATTGAGCACATCTGAAGGAAGTGCACACCAGCAGAAAGAATCATGGTACCAAGCCCCTCAGGTGGGAAGGTACCTGGCACATTCAGAAAAGAGAAGGAGGCCAGTGTGGCAGGACCCGAGCGGGCAGGGCAGTGTGTTTTTCAGCATCCAGCAGGACGGGAAGCAGCCCTCCATCACAGGCAAAGGAATCCAATGCTCCCAGTGGAGGAACCCCAGAAAGTGCCCACAGTAACAAGATCAGCTCTAAACACCCTCTGGGGCCACAGGAAACTGTACGCGACACCAAAGCCCTGTCTCTTATCTCTTGTCTCTGTTTCCCAGGCCCCCCACCTGCCCCCTAGCCTTTCAGCCCTAGAGGAGTTGGAGAAGAGTCAATCATGGTGCCTTCCAGGCTGCAGCTAAGGGAGGGGAGGGATTTTAACTCTGAACGCAGTCTGGAATTTTAACTATAGAGCAGTGGATATTTTAATTACTGAAATAAGAATAATCTTAGCACTAAAGTAATCAGAAGGCATTTTATTATCGTTGGCTAAGTAGAGAAAGTCCAGGATCTGCCTGAGGAGTCATCCAAAGGCCCAGGGAGAAAGTCACCTATACAGTAGGTTTACAGGGCCTGCTGTGAGAATCAGTAAAGACTGCACAATGTGATCACACACGGTGGCATTTTGCTTATTTGGTGTAATAGTTTTAAGCCTCGGGTCCTTACATAAGGATCTTAGGTAGGAACCAAAGAGGAGGCAGCGTATTTCCGTTGGTAACCTCACTGTCTTTCTATTTTGCCCACTTAACATATGCGGAATATTAGCACAAATGTGAGCCCTCCTCTATTTCTTTTTAATTATTATATGTTATGCATTAGCTTTCTCATTTCTAAGAATTATTTGCTGTAAATTCCTTAGGACTTTCAATTTCCCTTCCTAGATGTAAACCTAGTTAATGACCATGACTCTCTCCAGAGAGCACATAGTGAACGACAGTACTTTACAGTTAAAATAAATGGGTAATGAGGCGGATGTGAGCAGACACCATAGTTAGTCAAGCTGAGTCATTAAAGAAAAAAAAAGCACATTAAAGCTGAATCAACTGTCATCTTTTAGTGATGACTGTTGATTTGATGTGATGAGAGAAAGTTCATGCACGTGGATGGGTTGATTCGGCTCCTGGATGGTCTGGAACATCGTTAACTCATACAGACTGATTCTGGCCCTGGTTCAAACTTCTCAGCCTTTGTTCTTGGGGCTCAGAGGATGGCTTTGAAGTTCAGGATAAAGCTCTTCTAACACACCATTACCAAAGAATAACCTTTTGATTATGATCTCATGAAAGTATAATCAATAACTTACATAAGTTAAAACCATGGCAAACAGTGATGGTCCTGTAATTGGACCTTTATGAATTCCATATGTAACAATCTCTGCATTAGCTAGCAGTCTTGCATAATACATATATTTCTTCCCCAAACATAGCTGTTGAACTTTCTTAAAAGGCTATGAAACTTTTCACAGCTACTGTCAGCCTTGAACTCTTCGGGCCCCTGAACTTGGGTGTGGGTACATTAACAGGCAGGATTTTTGGAAAGCTTAAAAGGATAAATAAATATTTCTCCCCAATCCAATAGACACTCACTTGTGCAAAGCAATTTAATCAAAGCCAGTTAAGTTTTTACTTAATTGTGTAGCTTGTGTGCTTTAAAAAATAGTTCAGGGGGAAAAAAGACCTCCAGCAAACGATTAAAAACATAAGTAGAAAATATATTCACTTAGTAAAGGCTAGGAAGCCGTTATCCCATTATCTACATTATCTAAGATTGGTATTTACTCCTCTCTCTCGTTAAGCTAAATTATACTATTACTAAATTTAAAATGTAAGTGTTTGGGGTAGTTTAATTGGCTTCACTTTGGGAGGAAGGGCAGTATGCATGCAAAAAAAGACTTGGGAAGAAAAGTATCTAACCATGGTCACAGTAGTTAAAAACAAAAACCAAAACAAACCAACAGAGTTCTCTGATGGATTGAAGGGGACAAAGAAGAAGTCTGAATTGAAGGAACATTTAACGACAGAATGAAAGATATGCAAGGAAAGAGGAGTCCCATCCTTTTAGACTAAACATCAGATCTTTAAGGAGAGATGAGACTATAAAGCCAAAACCAATAAATAAAGTTGGGGGACACATCAAAGGAGTTATTTTTGTATCTTCACCCTCTCTTCACAACTATTACTACCCCCGACAGTGTCACCTTAGTTCTGTTGCCTGTTACCATGAAGTAGCATTTTTTTGGGAGCATATCTGAAAATTGCCAAAGGGGAGGGGAATGGGAGATCCAGGCTTCCAGTTATAGAGTGGATACGTTACAGGAATAAAACATACAGCATATGGAATATAATCAATGGTATTGTAATGGCGTTTTATGGTGACAGCTGGTAGCTACACTTGTGGTGAACATGGCAAAACACACACGCTTGTCGAATCACTATGTTGTGCACCTGAAAATAATGTAACACAGTGTGTCAACTATAGTTCAATAGAAAAAACTTGCCAAGCTAATTTCCAGCAAATTTATAAACTGTTAGATTCCTTAGTTCAAAATAGCACCATTAAAGTAATCTTTGTGACTCTACTGTCACTTTATAAAACTTCTGCACTTGTAAATATGTTACTAGCTTTCCAATTAAAATTTGAATTACTGACTCACAATGCCTTCATTGTACCATCTACATTAAAACACGTGATATGGGGCGCCTGGGTGGCGCAGTCAGTTAAGCGTCCGACTTCAGCCAGGTCACGATCTCGCGGTCCGTTGAGTTCGAGCCCCACGTCGGGCTCTGGGCTGATGGCTCAGAGCCTGGAGCCTGTTTCTGATTCTGTGTCTCCCTCTCTCTCTGCCCCTCCCCCGTTCATGCTCTGTCTCTCTCTGTCCCAAAAATAAATAAAAAACGTTGAAAAAAAAATTAAAAAACAAAAAACAAAAAACGTGATATATGATTCCGTATCTCCTCTATTTGATTATATATAATTCCTAAATGCAGAGACTGTAACTATTTACCAATCTATTTTAATTGTCCAACTTCATTTAATAAAAATAATTTCAAAGCCCTATACACACACACACACACACACACACACACACACACAGATGATCAAAGAAGACCAGTACACTGAAGGGGAAAAGGATCAAGCTTTTAACATCTTCTGTTTGATTGTTTTTAAGGAGGTATCAGTGAGCTGGTTTTGGTCCAGTTTCTGTCCAGTTGTGACAGAAGGCCACAGGCTACATAAAGAGGAAAGGAAATAGGCCGATGGGAAAACCAGATGTACACAAATCAGCAGGGCCAATATGATCTAACTCGTGACTTGTATGAATGTGTGGAAACTAAAAGGTAGTGAGAAATGAGTCTCCTGTATTTTTTTTCTTTGCAAGAAAGAAAAAAAGGATGGCTTTGGAAATTATAGATCTGTTAACATCAGTATCTGTTTTTATGACTCTCACACCTTGAAGAATAACCTAGATATCAACATAGGGTCACAAGAAACAAATAGTGCTTCCTCAATTGACGTCCTTCCTCAAAAGAAAGGGCAGGAGGCAATAGAGAGTCTACCTTTATGTCAAAATCACTATTGATTGCTTCCTACAATTGGGAAGTCCAGCCTTCACTCTTCTATAGGATGGCTAAACAATCAGTTTAAGAGTTTAAGAGTTTGTGTGGTATTACATTCAGACTGGTCTTGGAAACCAATCTATCAAGATTTCCTATGAGTGGCTTTTGTAAAAAAAAAAAGTGTGAAGGTGCTTACAAAAGCTGTGGCCTTTCTTAAATTAAGTGGCTTTTCATACTCTGGAAGACAGAAGCACCTAAATGTTCTTAATCAATTAAAACATCTCAACACTAAAACTAGAATAAAATTTGCAGGGACAAAAAGCCAACCATTGAGGTATAAGGGAGCAGCTGAAAGTAGAGAAATCAGATCTGGAAAATCATAGTTTGTTACAAACTGAATATGAGTTAGCAATCTTCTGCTATATAGAAAAAGTCAACTTGATTATGAAATTTACTGTGTGTAAAATTCTTCCTTCATGTCATGCATTACATAGGATACTAGTATCTATTTAGAGAACAAACTGGTGGTTGCCAGAGGGGAGAGGGGTGGTTCAACAGGTGAAAAAGATGAAGATTAAGAAGTCCAAACTTCCAGTTATAAAATAAGTCACGAAGATGAAACGTACAGCATAGGGAATACAGCCAATAAAATTGTAATAACGTTGTATGGTGACAGATGGTGACTACACTTAATTGTCAAATCACTATGTTGTACACTTAAAATTAAAATTAACATTGTAGGTTAATTAAAAATTAATTCAATTAAAAAGCAAGAATTGGGGGGGGGCATCTGGGTGGCTCAATTGGTTAAACGTTCAAGTCTTGATTTCAGCTCAGGTCATGAACTCAGAGTCAGGAGCTAGAGACCTGTGTTGGGCTCCATGCTGTTTACGGCGCCTGTTTGGGATTCTCTCCCTTCCTCTCCCTCTGCCCATCATTCATTTGCGTGTGCTCTATCTCTCTCTCTCAAGAAAATAATAATAAAATGAAATTTAAAAATAAAAATAAAAAAGAATCGAGAATTTAAAAAATATTAATATCTATTTTAAATGATACGAACGAGGGGCGCCTGGGTGGCGCAGTCGGTTAACCGTCCGACTTCAGCCAGGTCACGATCTCGCGGTCCGGGAGTTCGAGCCCCGCGTCAGGCTCTGGGCTGATGGCTCGGAGCCTGGAGCCTGTTTCCGATTCTGTGTCTCCCTCTCTCTCTGCCCCTCCCCCGTTCATGCTCTGTCTCTCTCTGTCCCAAAAATAAATAAACGTTGAAAAAATAAATAAATAAATAAATGATACGAACGAATCAGAAGGATTTAGAAAAACATACCAAAAATCTACTGAAACCATTTAAGAAGTCTTATGAAGGAGTGTTTTTGAAAATTAAGTATTCAGACTGACTACTTTTTCAAGTTCATTGTTGTCTCTAGTTCTTCTTGTTTTGTTGTTTACATATCATTCTGGAAAGGGAGTCCTACTTTGATGTAAATGAATTTTTGGCTGTTGTTCTCAAGTCCTGAAAAGTATAACAAAAAGCAACTAGATTTCATTGTAGCAAGGAAGATTCTGGATGGAGACAAAATGTGGGCCATCAAAATGATGAAACTCTGGATAGCCAAAGATGATGGCAGAGCTCCTACAGAAGGTAGTTAAAGATCTGGCCTATATGCTGAGAGAGGCTGAGATCCCTTTCTGCTCTGCTGATGGACTATTGACCTTAAAAGACTTTTGCATTCACAAGCAGCTTCCCTGTCAGCATTCACTCTCCAGTCCTCCTGCTCTGGGCTGTACATTGTCTACTTCTTTTTCTAATTTTTCCACTCCCAAGTTTTATCCTTTGTTTATGCTACTCTATATTACTCTTCCTGATCCTTCCAAAATTTCTTTGTTCCAGAAAATCAAATCTTTCCTTAGTACTTATTTCTAAATTATCTTCCTCCCAGAGAGTAAATATTTCTGCAGTACTCTTTCCATCAGCCTGTTTTCAGAATCACCTTGACATTTTCTCTTATATATTTCCATCTTCAGCGCTTTTCTTTGGTTGTACCATATTTCTTGGGGTGATATTATTAGGGGAAATTGAAGTAATCGCAGTTCTAGGACCATGGAGAAACATCGTGTTTATTAAATGGAAGAAGGAAGAAAAGGGGGAGAGGTTGTAATTCTAGGATTGGTGGATTCTAGGGGAAAGAATTCACCTCGAAGAAAGAGCCAGTGTTCTAAAGTGAACTGAAAGGAGGACATCAGAACAAAAGGGTCACCACACTTTGTGCTAACGTCATGTTGTTCTTCCTCCATAGGCAGTGGATAGAAGACAAAGCCAACCTATGAACCCAGGCTTTTAGAAACAGGCTAGCACAGGGTCAGGCCAACTTTTCAAAATCACCTAAAAATAACACTATTTTTAAAGATATATATCATCTGACTATTAAACACTTTTCAAATGTCATTGAAAATTTTGTATCTGTATTTCTTTTGATACTGTTGGAATTTCCACAATAAGGGATCTCAGAGAGCTTTGTAAACAGGTCAGTCTTCACAAAGCCCCTCTGATGGCGAGACATGACACTTTAGAGCTGGAAAAAGTCTAGGAGATCATTTGGGGAAACTGAGGGCCAGGGAGGTTAAATTATATTTCCAAGGCCCATCCATCAAGACTGGCTCAGTGTGCTTTCCATAATACTTCCCTAACACTGTCTCCATTACACGGCTGTTAAAATGAAAGAGAAAAAAAACCCCAATACTGATAACAGCCTGAGATTTGGGGCACTACCATTGCTAAATACCTACCACGTCTTGGCCACTGGTGCTGGGTGAAATGTATGATGGCCAGAACCGACCAGTGCCCTCTCCAGCTATTGCCTCATCCTGTTATTCAGAGCAGTGACCAACCCATTGGCTTTGCCTCAAAATTTCACATTAGTGTGTGTGTGTGTGTGTGTGTGTGTGTGTGCATGCGCACGTGCTCGTGCGCACATGTGTTTGTGTGTTTGCTAGACTGTGTAACCTAAAAACAGATCAACAGACTTCCTTATTCTTCATTCTGGGAGAAAAATCATAGGCAATTCTTTCCTTCCACATTTTATGGGACTGTTGAATTGTGATATGGTGTTATTAACCCTCTCATAGCCTTAAGTTTCAGACGGAAACAAAGTGGGAAGCTCTCTCTGTCAGAAGATACGTTCTTTTGCCAGCTTTGTTGCTAACTCTGTGATTCTCACAATGTCTGGCATCACCCCTGGTCCGTGGTTTTCTCATCTGAAAATGCAGGTGGTGGAAAGAACCTTTAAGATTCCCTTCCCTTCTAAGAGTTTGTGATTCTGAGTGGAGGCAGCCCTTGACAAATCCTTCCAGCGTTTAACATCAACACCCTCCTGAGCATTTGGGAAGAACAGAATTATTTCTGCATAGAAAACCGGGTAGAGAACTGGGCTCGATAAAGAGCTAGTTCTTAAAGTGTCAGTGTTTTAGTTCTGTGCTCTTACGATCTAAGACCTCATGAGTAATCTCAGAAATGTGCAAACCTGGAAATTTGCTGCACAGATATCCTGGATGCGCACTGTTGCCTTTATCAATTTCTGATATTTTCTAAACTACAGAGATACATGTTGATAACCAATTGGTGAGATTGCTTAGGGTGAGCCAACAGGGTGGCTGAGAATCCCTCCGTCAGACCTGTCCATTTCCCTTCTGTTTGCCACCTGTTCGCTGCAGGAGATTTTGCTCAAAGAAGCAGGTGAGGGCTCCTGTCCTTGAAGTGGCTACAGGAGATTCTCTGCAGCAGAGAAGCCAGCAGTTTATAAACAGTAATTTGTGTCTACCTACCAGGCTTTTTTTTTCTTGCCTGAACCATTTTATTCCATAGACAGCAAATTCAGGACAAGTTAACAGACACTTCAGAGGCTAAAATGCAGAATATTTACTCTGATATCAAGACTTCTGGTTCAAGTGAACCCAGCTGCCTGAGTACTTTTCTCCAAAGGGTCCTTTAAACCAACTCTTTCTCTCTCTGCTTGAATATCCAGCTCCGGGAGCTCTGACCAGCAAATTAATTTGTCTTCCCTTTTATGGAACACCTATAAAAGCATATTTATTTGCTCAGAGCTCCCTTATTTTGATAAATGTAGTAAATATGCCATTCTTCCTCTTAGAAAGTGCTATGCTCTAGCCGCTGATGACAATAACTCTTTAGGCTTGGAAGTTGACCTACTTGCTAATCCTTCTCAAACTTTGTGCCTTTTAAAACTGAGAAAATTATACCACTGAGTGTTGGGAGCATAATAATAAACTACTTAATATATAAAAAACTTATTTAAAGGGTATATATGCAGAAATAAGTGTTCCAATCACTATTATTTCAAAATATTTCTGGGTACACATATCTATGTACCTGAAACGTCCAGAAAAACTCATATATTTATTCATACCCACTTCAAATTAATAGAAAATGTGTTTCTTTGCTGTTTAAAAAGGAATGACCTATTTTATTCTTTGCAATTCACCCACTGGTTTTGTATTTGTATCCGTAATTTATAATTAATATATATCTGAAGAGTTCTGTGTTCGCAATTAATCATCCCTATGCAGAGCTCTTTCCCTTGGCCGACCTTAACATCCCTCTCTGGAAAAGGACAGCCACTTACTGATCCCCCACTGCCCCCTACAGTATGAAACTCCTACTGAGATAAACTCGTCAGAACTTAAAAATGCAGGCACAAATCAACAGCCACCAGGACCATTTAGAAAGCCTCATTTCAAGGTTTAGAATTAAGCCTCTAATATTAAATACTAAAAATACTAAAGAGAGAATACTAAAAAGGATATCCTTGCATAATTCTGTTGAAAGTATGGAGTCCCCATTAGAAGCCATTCAGCATTAACGTATGTGCCAAGAGCCTGCACAACTATCAAGTGCTTTGACTCAGAAATTCCACTTGTGGAACTCAGCCCTAAGGAAGTAATCCTCCTATGGAAAAACTTTTATGCCTTGGGTTGCTGTTCACAGTGTTATTTGTAATAGTGAAAACTTATCTAGAGACAACACCAATAGGAGAACGTTTAAATAATCCACAGAATATAGTGTGGTTGTTAAAAAACCATGTTTACAGAATATGTAATAACATGGGAAACTGCCCCACTGTTCCCAAGCAGACAACAACAAAAAAGGGGACAAGTTGTTGCTTGAACGGAAAAACCCTAGGTGGAAAAACACCAATATTTTAGCGTTTTCTTACGTGAGTTAACTATACATGACTTCCCTTCTCCCATTCTTCCTTCTCTTTTTCTGTATTTTCCAAAGACATTTAGAGAGTGTACTCACTTATGATAGAAAAAAGTAATGAACTTAAAATAAAACTCTGGGGGCGCCTGGGTGGCGCAGTCGGTTAAGCGTCCGACTTCAGCCAGGTCACGATCTCGCGGTCCGGGAGTTCGAGCCCGGCGTCGGGCTCTGGGCCGATGGCTCGGAGCCTGGAGCCTGTTTCCGATTCTGTGTCTCCCTCTCTCTCTGCCCCTCCCCCGTTCATGCTCTGTCTCTCTCTGTCCCAAAAATAAATAAACGTTGAAAAAAAAATTAAAAAAAAAATAAATAAAACTCTGTAACGATTCATGGTTATACCCAGGGTTATACCCAGGAAATTAAGTACTGAAAACCCTAATGAAGTCTAGTTTATGTCACTGAGGAACGAGTGCTGCAAGTTATAATTACTACAGGGACAGCTGGAAGTGTAAAAACCTCCATTTGTAACAGAGAGACAAAGTCTCAGACTTGATTCCTCAGTCCTTTGTAAAGAGCCCAGCAAGGAATAAGTGTTACGAATGTCTAGAAAGGAACTATGATTTGAAGAAGGTCTTACAGAGGAAATATTACTAGTAACAATCATTTGTCAAAAGGTCTTAAAGGTTAATATGAGTCGCATAGCTGTCTGGCCTACCTGCCTCAGAGCTGAACTCCTAACGTGAGTTTATTCGTCAAACTGAATGAACTGAAACCAAGCTGCTATTGGAAAACCAGGTGAACGTTGCCTAAAATAGATTTTGCTGGATTTTATTGGTGTGATTCAGCAAACAGTATTTTGAAAGTTAGTTCTGCTCACATTTTCTTCCTTTTTGCTACAATTAATGGTATTGTCCAAGTTGTTTTTCTCTCTGTGATTTGAATTCAAACGCGGAACCAAGAACAATGCGGAAGTGATAATGGCTAGTAACAAATCACAGACATTTTAGAACTGAAAGGAACCCCTTATTTTACAGATGAGAAAGAAAATGAAATACTTGTCTGAAGCCCCAGATAGATGGTGTGGGAGCCGAGCCAGAAGCCAGATCTCCCGAGGCCAGCTCAGTGGGACACGGTGAGTTCAGAGACTGGGACGCCATCACTTATGGTGGAGTTTGGGCACCCCGCCAGCACACTCCCTAGCCTGGGATCTGCCAGACTACCTTTCTTTGGCCTCACGGCTTCCATTTAGCACTAACAGCTCATTAATATAAAGGGAAGAAAAGACCCTACTTTTCTGGTGTCGACTATGTGTCAAGTACTTTGTACACATTATGCAACTGCATTTTGCTGCCAGGGTAAAAAGTAAATTAATGATTTCCTTTTAGCACTTGAAGAAACCAAGGCCCCAAGCATTTAAGTTGATCAAGATTTGGCCCACGCTGCTGTTTGCTTCTCTTTGATAGTTAACTTCTCCTCTTGTTGGGCAGCTAAGACAGAAAACAGTATATTAGAGCTCTCTAGAAGGAATCAATAGGATAGATGATAGATAGATAAATAGTTAATAAGGAATTGGTTCATGTGATTATGGAGGCTGGGGAGTCTGACGTCTGCAGTTGGCCAGCTAAAGACTGAGGGAAGCCAGTGGTATCAGTTCCAGTCTGAAAGCAGGGAGGCTCAAGACCCAAGAAGAGCCAGTGTTTCAGTCTGAAGGCAGTCAGGCAGGAAGAGTTCTCTCTTCCTCGTGGGAGGGTCAGCCTTTTTGTTCTATTCAGGCCTTCACACGATTGAATGAGGCCCATCCACACTGGGGAGGGTCATATGTCCCAGTCTCCCAGTTCAATGGTAATGTCATCCAGAAGACCGTCAAAGATGTGTCCAGAATAATGTTGGACCACATGTCTGGGCACCGTGTGGCCCAGTCAAGTTGACACGTAAAATTAACGACCACACATCGTGTTCTCCAGTATGGTCAGCGCCTGGACTAGGGGGAGGTGATCAGGGCACCCAGACTGTAAATGTATGGAGGCACTTACTCCTAGGTTCACACAATCACCCCGAGTGCCTCACTTGTCCCACTGAGCCTAGTACTGGCCCTATGTCCCCCTCAAAAGGGCAGATTCAATCATCTCTCTTAACTTCAAGTTAAGGGGACAGCTTTCTACAAGCATGTAAATACCATTCTAGAAAAGTCTTGGCTATGCAGAGTTTCTCAAGGAATTGATGGCAACAGATATCTGAAATACCAAGTATGAACCCAGATGAAGGGTGATTATTTCTTTCCTCACCATGGCAATGGAATGGTAATCTACTTTTATTTTCCACTGAAAATGTTTCCTTATAATTTAAATAGAATTTATTGAATGGGCCCTTATTTATTTTTATCGAAAGGCAAAAGCCTTTCTATAAAATCACAGATGCAAAACTTTTGTGCATTATAGAAGAATGTACAGCTATTAAAGATCAGGTTTGAATTATTTTACTTTTGGCCAAAGGCCATCCACTGCAAATTATCACAGTTATTCCTCATATTTAATTATCTACAGTTTTAGCAATGCATGGTTTTTCAGTCATTAGGAGGACTGAGTGAACTCAATGAAACAATATAAACGAAAGCGTGTCTTAAACTATTAGGTGTGATATAGAAAGGTGTCACTGCTATTAGCAGAATGATAGAAATCTCTTACCTTAATTCAAGAGAGCTGTACTAATTCAGCTTATGAGTAAATGTTGCCTCAAACCCCAGACAACACAGGATATGCAACGATAACTCTCCAAATTCAAGCCTGCGGATATCCAGGATATCAGATACATTTACTGATCAAACTTTGGGAACCAAAGACACTCAGCCAGTTTGAATGGATTTTGTATTTGTTCCATTTAGCTTCTGAACTAGATCTTGACCTAGTTGATTCACTAGTGGCCTCATAAGGTACGACTCTCTAAATGAAGCTGCTTCTTTAAAAATTGATTTGGATGGGCAGATTGGCCTACTGTTAGATAACTCAGAGGTGACATAATATAGACATACTTATACCTACTGTGGCATCTGACTGCCAGGGTTCAGGGCCTGGCCCTGCAGATGACTAAGGTATGATCTTGGGCAAGTTACTTAATTTCTCTGCGCCTCCGGCTTCTCATACGTTTCATGGAGATAAAAATAGTATCTTCACTTCACAGAATTGGTCCAAGAATTACATGAGATAATACCTATAAATTACTTAGAAGAGCTCCTGGCACGAGGTAAATATTCAGTAAGTGTCAGTTCTTCTTCTTAAGTGAAATCACATGAAATTCAACCATTTTGACCTACTAAAGATGACAATTTCAAGTGAGTCGATCAAATATTTACCAAATATTTGAAAGCCATGCTATTTTAGCACCTGTAACAGTGTCAGCTCTTATTGGTCAGGGTGGTATCTAACTCATGCTTCACAGCACATGGTGTGCATGCAATAAAATGTCTAAAGAATAAAGACGTAGATTCAGGAAAATCTGTTTTAAAAGAGTTCAAGACGCCATTTCATCGTGGATTCTGGAGTCAGATTACCTGAGTTTAAATCCTGGCTCCACTACCTACTAGATATGTGAACTTTGGCAGTTTGCATAACTTTTCGTGACCCGGTCGCCATTTTTGTAGAATGGGAATATTAGTAACGCTAATCTCACAGGGTTGTTGAATTAAACTAGATAGTGATGAGAAGTGATTATTAGCACAGTGACTGGCACACAGAATACCTTAGTAAGTGTTAGCTATTTTCCATTTTTCTTCCCCTCCCTTTTCTTCTCCGTCTTTAGTTTATCATACAAGTTTTGTAAACCAAAAATGATTTCACAATTCTAGAAGTAATCTCCAATTCTAGCAATGAATTATTTTCTCATGGGACTATAAAGAGTAAAATACCAGTAAATTCCATCTGTGATAATTTTATACTTTTGCTAAGTATTTAGGAATCAAGGTTGAAAAGATGCAAAACTGCTTATGTGAAGGAGCTGGAGAAATTGGGGATGTTTGGGGACATGGGCTGCAGGAAATTAATGTTGGTGTCTAGTTGGAGCCAAAGGGCTTAGGTCATGTTGTTTTAGGTGCCAAGCGATAAAGTTCGATGTCAAATAGGGAGCAGGGGGAGACTCCCCATTTCTGCACAGAACACCAAGTTGCTCTGAGACGGTAAGACCTATGGAGAATACAGCCCTCTGTGGCCCCTTGAGTCTTTATTGCTTAGGGAGCATAGAGAGGCTGCATCTAGACCTGACAAGCAGGTCTCACCAGGACCATAATGTAGCAGCAGAGGTCAGGATATCTCCCTCCAGGATGGCACAGAATTCACAGAACTAGCTGGTCTTTGCCAGGAAAGAAGTAGGAGTAACTGAACCAGAGACCCTCCATTAGCAGTGGAGAGGATGAGGCAACAAACTTCAGGGTATAAATGCCCAGTGTAAGTCCATAGACTGGTAGAGTCTTGGGAGATTCAAGTTACAGTGGGAAGGCAGGTTGTAGCCCATTATGAAGAAACCTTTCTATGATTAACACAATTAAAATAATTCAGTAACATCTGCCTTAATAAGTTCCCTGCCACTGCACACGTTCAACTAGAAGTTAAGAAACCACAACTCATGGATGCTTCAGATAATGGTTAGGCTTGATAGGGTGAATGAATTCTCGGATATCTTCCAACTCTGCTATTCTGTTGACACCTAAAGTTACAGCCAGAGAAGGCAAAACAAAAACAAAACAAAACACTGGATGAATATGGAGAGATAACTTAAAACTTGACTCCTGCTTGAGATTGAGCAATTGTTTAAAAGGAAGAAACAGAAAATCAGGGTACAATGAAATCATTCACATTTGTACTTATTTAGGATGAGTTTTCAAATTTATGATGAGTCTTGAGGTTTTCAGTGACATGGAATTTGAGATAGTTTATTTTCTAACTTACTGAATATATTAATGGCCTATTGAAATGAGTTATGTAAGATCACAGTACCCTACAAATTGGGCTCTGTTAGAGAGCACCCCCACAGACTTAAAAAATGCTGAGATGGAAAATTCCACAAAGAAGTAACTTTTACATTGCCACCTGCTGGCTACTGCTGTAAGTGACAGCGATATAAATACAATTTCAACGTCTTACCAAGTTCCAACTGGAAACAGGAATATTGATCGAATTAACAAATGACAGGAGTCAAATGGCTTCACTATAAGTACTCAAAAGGAAAACATCAGAGTAATTTTACAAGTTTATTAGGGTTCCATCAGGGTATTGCCTTAAATAGGAGATAAATCTACGTGGACTTCAGATGTGAATCCCACTGCCTCTCCCCCTCCCCCCTGCCCACCCAGTGGTGCATCCATGACTAATACTGAAATAGCCCTTGTAAACCAGGCATCCTAACAAGCTCTATAGTATAGGTTTATTCAGGCATATCTCCAGCTCCCACAGACTGTTTTCCCCAAGAGTATTTCTAGACGCTTGATTCTGGAGAGATGATTTTCTCTGTCACCTAGTGGTATAGTGACATTTGTTGTATTCCTTTCCAAAACAACAACAACAACAACAACAATAATAATAGCAAGTAGAAAGCAGAATATATTAGGCCATACTGTCTCAAGTACATAAAAGCCATGAAGTTAAGCAGAGTTGTTCCAAGTGTGCATATGTTAGTTTCACAGGCTTCAGGTTATGCCCTGAAGAGCGCCAGGAACTCTATGTGGATTAATTCACTCCTCTCCCAAAAGAGTTATGCTCCCTCCTCAGTATTTTCACAGCACTTTGTTCATTTTGCAATTACAATACATTTACTATTGCATTGTTGTTGTTTTGTTCATATCTGTTGTCATACTAGACTGAGGGCAAGCTTCATATACAATTTATATTTGTGTTTTTAGCATTCGGCACAAGCTTTGGCATTTTGTAGGACCCCAAGTATCTGTTGAGTTGAGGTCAAAACCAGGAAGGAAGAGAGCTAGGTAGAGAAGAAAAAACTCTCAATCTCCAAAATCAGTCTTTCGATTCTACATCTCATATCTTTGCCCTAGACTCCAGTTTTCACATTCATACCAGACTCTGCTGTCTGAATGTTCAGCAGAAAATTCGTGTTCGGGAAGTTCCAAACGGTTTGTACCTCAAACCGTTCTGCGCTTACTCCTGTAATTAATTTCTCAGTTAAGACATAACCATCCGACCATCTGTCCAGCCAGCTTAGAGTCATCCTCCAGTCCCCTGTTACCATAGCACCTACATGTCAATTATCCTGAGAGATATCTCTGGGATCTGCTTCTTCCTCTCTCTCCCTACCCCCTGCCTTACTTCACCTTGTAATGTCTTTTAAAACTTCCTAATTGTTTCCTTGTCCTCAGCCAGGCACCCCAGTATCCACTCTCCACGTGGCACCCCATTATCTGCCCTCCCTCTGCCACCAAAGTTATCTTGCACACAGGCACGATGTTACCGTCTCTGTTATCATGCTCCCCATTTTCTGTAATACAAGTCAGCTCTGCCATACAGAAGTCATCATGGTCTCAAACTTTTTGGGACTAACAGTCCTACTCCAACCACACCAGTGATTCTCAATCCTGCGTACCTTCCTATGCATCATTCAACATACCCAGAACATCCATCCCAGCCCCACCTGCCTTGGTCATGCTCTGCCTACTGAACGTTTTTCGTGACCCAGTTTAGATGTTATCTTTCCTGTGATATCTTCTTCAGCATACAAGTAATTGTAAATGTACCTGACCAGTGGCAAAACCCTCTGGCTTTATGCTCCCGTAGGAATTCTCTTAGGGCATGTAATGGGGGCCAGCTGGCCCATATGAAGGCTGTGTGCAAATTAGGTAGAAGTGCCCCTCTGGACAGAGGCAGCTCTGTGGCATGCTGTCAGATTTGACAGGTGAAATGTCGAAGAGCTGGATTTCAGCTTGGTCAGGTTGAACTCGCTGCTTTGGTCTGTTCCCCTTATGCGATGAAAATGCCCATCCAACCACACATGTTGGCCCTGAGAGCTCACCACAATTATTATTGCCTTGTTGACGCCACGGTCTTCACCCCCAGCTGGTGAATTCCTAGAAGGCAGTTGGATCAATTAAAATTTGCATTCTCAGAACCTAGGACATAGTAAGCATTGATAAATTGTTCTTTGAATTGGTATTTTTTGGATGCGAAGACATCCATAATAAGTTCTCTCAAGTGTATAAACATGTACATAGGTATTCTTAGCCGTGTAGTCTCAGGTAAGTAATTTGACTTCCTCACACCCCAGTTTCCTCATTTATACACTGGGGACAATACTAGTGCCTACCTCTGGCTTTCTGTGAGGAGGATCTGATGAGAGAGTATCTGCAAAGCTCCCAGCAAGTATATGCTATGCAAATATTGGGTATCATCATCAACATACGATAAATAAAGGAGTATACTGAGATGAACCTTTTTAAATTTCACAACAAATAGGACAATTTTGGAGGAAGAATCTTTCTGTCTTGATTTTTAAAAATAGAGAAAGATATTGCAATTTGAATACAGATATTACCGTTAATGTTAAAATGATTGACGATGTTTTCTTAAGAGATAGAATCATAATGGTTTAGAATTTGGAAGGCATTTTATTTTTTTATTTTATTTTTTTAATGTTTATTTATTTTCGCAAGAGAGACAGAGTGCAAGTGGGGGAGGGACAGAGAGAGAGGGAGACACAGGATCCAAAGCAGGCTCCAGGCTCTGAGCTGTCAGCACAGAGCCCGATGTGGGGCTTGAACCCACGAACCGTGAGATCATGACCTGAGCCAAAGTCAGACGCTTAACTGACTGAGCCACCCAGGTGCCCCTGGAAAGCATTTTAGAGTTAATCTAAACTGCTTTTCTTACAGATAAAAGAATTGAGTTAAGTGACCTTTCCATGGGTTCTACTGTTTCTGCCTCTGGCCTTTCCCAAATGTCCAGCCTCATCTAAACACACATACACCCTGCCTCCCAGCTCTGGGTCCCAATATTTTCCCTTGCATACATCTGGCCCCTGTCCGAGGCACCATTACCTCTTCCCAGAACACACTCTCCCAGATCCTTTGCCTCTACCTGTGACAGTCCTTCTCCCTACACCTGACTCCTGTCTCAGCTCATTAAACAGATTCAATTCCCAGTTCAATTATTCTGTCTTCTCTGGCGAAACTTGGCCCTCCTTCCTCAGCCAGAGTTTCTTGTTACCTCCTCTGTGTTCACATTCTGTGTTCATACCTCTATTTAGCACTTATCAGAGCAAGGGCTCTGGATCCCAACTGCCTAGGTTTGAATTCCAGCTCTGCCACTTGCTACCCATGTTTCTTTTGCTCCTCTCTGTCTTCGCTGCCTTATCTATCAACTCAGAATAATAATGGGATCTACATCATGTATTAATTCATTCAACATATATTTTATTGACTGCTTATTGTGTGTCAAGAGCTGTTTCAGGACCTGGAGTTGTTACATGGTGAACAGGACAAAGTCCTTGTTCTCATGAGCTTACATTGAATGGGAGGGCTGAACAATTAAAATAAAATATAATCAAGTATAATCGTTATTCTTGGGGCTATAAAAATATATATAGCAGAGAGGTAGACTCAAGAGTGATGAGGGTGGTGGTTGATGTTTTACAGAGGGGAGTCATGGAAGGCCTGTTAGAGGAGGTGACATTTGATTGGACATGGGGGAAATGAGGGAGCAAACCACATGGAAATCTAGTGGGAGTAAATTCTAAGCAGTGGAAACATCATGTGCAAAGGCCCTGGGACAGGAAGGATGGGCTTGGGGGCAGGAAGGCTAACAGGGCTACTGCCAAGTTAATGAAGCAGACAGTGGAGGAAATGAGATGCTCTTTATTCCTAGCACCAAGACTTTTGTATTTTTATCTCCGAAATGTTTCCCCAATCCATTTTTCCCTTCTTTTCATCTCTGATCTTATATATATTAATTATTCCTGATTTCTCTCCTTGCAGTCTATTCCCTTCAAAGCTATCTTCCATCCCACTAACACAATATCTAAATATGTAACTCTGATCCTACAGTCCTCTGCTGTGTTTCATGGAATAACTCAACATCATCTGTAGAGTAAACACAAGATGCATTAACTTGCTGGACAAAGTCCTCTAGGACCAACTCTCTACTTCCTACTTGCACATACACTCCAGCCACACCAACATACTGGTTCCCAGATAATGTCGTTCTGGTCTCTATATGTCTCCTAGTGCTGTTTCCTTTCCTAAAAACCATCCCCTCTTCCACATTTTTGCTTGGCTGGCTCAGCTCAGCTCTGGAGTTCCTTCTCCATGCTCTCATTATAACCTGAGAATGCCCTAGTCCTGCTACAATACCGCTTCCCAGCAATTATTTGGATGATCTATTTGTATATATCCACCTCTCCAGTTAGCTTCTAATTTTTCTCAAGGGCAGAAAATTGGTTCTTAGTCACGTGTTGCCTCCCTGGGGCACGATCTGGGTTCTGGCCAAGAGCAGCTAAGCAAGAACTGTGTTCATCTCCTTTCTCATATTGCCAGCTAAGAAGTCAATCCTGCATCTGTCCCCTGTTTCAGGCCCACACAATACATAGCTGCTCTGTGACACTGTGGTTGGGTGAATGGGTTTCAAATGATGCCTGACAATTTTCAGGATTCTTTAATCACATTCATCTAGAAAAGTCAAAAGACAAAATCCATAAGTCTATCTGAGGGAAACAGAGAACAGAAATTGTCCTAGGATTTTAGAATTTTAACTGATAAGTTTGTTTGTTTGTTGTTTTGGAGAAACAGAGAGAGAGAGAGAGAGAGAGAGCGCGCATGGGCGCGTGAACAGGGGAGGGGCAGAGAGAATCTTAAGCAGGCTCCACACTCAGTATGGGGCTCTCAGTCTCAGGACCATGAGATGGTGACCTGAGCCAAAATCAAGAGACAGATGCTTCACTGACTGAGCCACCCAGGTGCCTCTTAGCCAGTAAGTTTTAAAAGAACATCTAATACTTGAAGAAGCAGGCTTATTTTAAATAACTCAATGTCCAATGTCCACTTCTCATCATTTAAACAGAAGCATTACCTGCCAAGTGTAATTTCTTTACCTTTATTGTACTTCTCTTGATACTTAAAAAGGTATGGGAGTTGGGCATAGATGCTCAATCAATTCTTTCACAAATTAACACACTCTTTTCCTTATTTAAGCTTCCTTTCACATTAAGTTCAAAGTTCTAAGTTCCATTAGAAAACTAAATTGATTTTTTAAGACGTTCTATGTACTCACAAAGCGCGGTTTTTTAATAGCTCTATGCCCTACTGCCAAACAAACAAACAAACAAACAAAAAACAAAACAAAACAAACCTGGAGCAGAAACTAACCATCACAAAGTTTTCCAAAAGTTTAGTAAGAAAGAAGAGCTAAATGATGATTTTACAAAAGCCACTGTCCACCCAAGACATAAATCAAACATGTACTTAATATATCCCTGGGACAAACCTGCAAAATGTTGAGTCCATTCTTTTCATAGTAGAGAGAAGAGAGAAATATCCCTGAATTGTTTCTACCTTCTCTTCTCCCCCAGAACCATCTCCATTATTTGACCTTGACATCCCCTTCACTGGGGCATCATCCCCACGACCTCTCAGATGTGTACGAGGCCACTCATGATCACCTACCACTTGCCTTCCCCTTTATTTTTTTTTTAAATTTAAAAAAAAAATTTTTTTTTTCAATGTTTATTTATTTTTTGGACAGAGAGAGACAGAGCATGAACAGGGAGGGGCAGAGAGAGAGAGGGAGACACAGAATCGGAAACAGGCTCCAGGTTCCGAGCCATCAGCCCAGAGCCTGACGCGGGGCTCGAACTCACGGACCGCGAGATCGTGACCTGGCTGAAGTCAGACGCTTAACCGACTGCGCCACCCAGGCGCCCCTTGCCTTCCCCTTTAAGACCTCCGTGCACTTAACGCCCTTGAGCTCTCAGCTTGGAAGGTATTTTCCTACCTTGCGGGTCTGATGGATGCTTTCCGCATTCTTCAGGAATTAATTCAGACACACCTGCACAGTGAGCTCAGGGAAGAGCTCCCGCCTCTCTTCCTCCAGGCAGGGAAAAGAGTGGCCTTCTTGGTGCTCTCCACCAATCCTAGACTTTCTAACCTTATTCGGATGAGTATGCTGAACGTTTCCCAGGCTATAAGCTCCCTGAGGGCAGGGACCATGTTTATTCCTCTCTGTGTGCTCTATGTTTGTTGTCTGTGTTTGGTGATCGACTGAGTGCTTGAGGCAGAGGAATGCTGCAGGGGAGAACACTCCCCGTCCCCTAAAGGTTCACAGCAGTGTAACCAAGTTACTCCCAGGTTGGCAAATGGGGCAAGTTGGCCAACTTTTTGCGGCAAAAGAATCCTAACCTGACAATGCCTCCTCCAGAGATCCAGCTACAGGATGAAGAACACTGTCACCAAACTCTTAATCCCTGAACTTTTCCTCTCACGACACGTCAGGGACATTTAAGTTAAATGAGTTTAATCCAACACAAAATGCTTTATTGAGTACCATTCCTTTCCGCTTCACCACAACAATTTAAAAGATTTTTATTTGTGCAAGCATTTTAAAGTCGGGAATAAACGCAGAGGATAGCAGCGAAGGGTTTGTTTACATGCCTTTATACCACCATGTAAGCAAGACGTAGCAGAGTTTACATTTGTGCCATGTAAATCGCTGTAGAACCAGATGGGGCTTACAAGTTACCTTGTAACTCATCTCCTCTAAGCAATAAAGCTTTTTTTTTTTTTTTTTTTTTTTTTCTGGCAAAAGTTTGAGAAACTTACTGCTGTTTTCTATCAGCAGATACAACAGATGGCTGGCACATGCCTGCTTTGCTAAATGAAATGGGCTCTCTGCAGAATTACTCTTTGATCCCTGGTGGCATGTCCGCACCACCACAATGCAAAATGCCACAGCCTAGCAGAATCCAAACATGGAAAGTTTAAAGCTGGGTTTTTGATAGGAGTACCTTCTTTAAAAAACTCATGCCCACAGTATGTAAACATATTCACATTCCCACTTTGAAACCAGGGACCAGGGGTCAAAACACGAGGCATTTCCTCCATTTGATGACATAAAACCACTGAAAAGGTATGATGGCAAACCCCAGGAGTATGAAAGTATGCAGCCACTTGGGTTGCAACTACCAAAACAATCATACCTCCATTAGGAAAAAATGTGGACAGTACACATGAAGGGACTCAAATAATAATAATAAGTGTTACCATAACTTACGGAATTGGAAGGAAGTGGGTAAGGGTGCTTGGTAGTTCCTCTGACGAGGGAGAGGTGGTGCTTGAATTAAAACTCACTCTCTATTGCTTTTCTTTCATTTTTGTCAAGGGGAGAAAAGAAGGAAAAAACCCATTTTGAGACAGGTCTCCTTTCCTCGAGCAGTCCAATGGGAAATTTGAGACTGCAAACTGCAGCCAGTTTAATGGGACCAGTGCGACATCGTTATCAAACGCTGTACTGCAAAAACAAGTTATCTGGAGCTTTAGGGACATTTTCATGACATAATTGGATTATCTGGTTCATATTACAGAAACACATCAGTGGAATGATTCCACTTTAAAAAAAATTAGCAAAAATCTGAGTCAGTTTCCAGGCAAATGATCTCTTTTTGAGTTTTCTTTTCTTTTTCTTTTTTTTTTTTCAACAGTACCTTCCTTGTTTTAAAGCTGAATTTGGGTGCTACTGAGTGGAATCATTCAAAGACACCACTACCCAGGCAAAGTTCTCAGCTTTCTTCATACTTGATTTTGTATTATTATTGTTATTATTTAGGGCAGTTGGAGTTAATTCAGGGCGTTTTTTTAATTGATAGGGAAATGAGGAAGGATTATGAACACATTTATGTTCCTTACATAATGGGAAACCATTGTACTCGATACGCTACGTTTTCGGCATATGTAGTATTTTCTGTTTTGTAAGGTGATACATGAAACAAAGGAGCACATTTCAGCAGTTTAACCCAATAGTCAATGCGTTCACAACATACATGTGACCACCCACTCCCCAGCACAGCAGACAAAATTCTCCTCTTTCTTTCCTGTATCCACCACGATGCTTTTAAGTTTTGGTTTTAAACATCTTGAAACTGACGGAAATGAAGCTCTGTCACTGACTTCTGGTGGTCACAAGGATTGTGACCGCTACACATAATAACAAGCTTACTTTAAGATATTGGGGTGCCTGGGTGGCGCAGTCGGTTAAGCGTCCGACTTCAGCCAGGTCACGATCTCGTGGTCCGTGAGTTCGAGCCCCGCGTCAGGCTCTGGGCTGATGGCTCGGAGCCTGGAGCCTGTTTCCGATTCTGTGTCTCCCTCTCTCTGTGCCCCTCCCCCGTTCATGCTCTGTCTCTCTCTGTCCCAAAAATAAATAAAAACGTTGAAAAAAAAATTAAAAAAAAAAAAAAAGATCTGGACCTGTTGGTACAGATGGTTAGGGCTTGCGTGGTAATCCACGTGGTGGGTTGGAAGTTAATACTGGCTGGTTATCTTCACCCAGAGAATTTCTATTCCATACACACCAATGTCACCCCAAACCTTGCCAACCATCTCAGAAATCCAGGCATTTGGTCACAAGGAGGTTGGAAAACTAGTACAGATATGGCTCAGCATAAATCCATCACCACTGCAAAAAAAAAAAAAAAAGCCAACATAAAAAGAGATGGCCTATTAACTGCGTACTAGACTCGTAGTACCTTAGCATCTATGTGCAGGTGATAGAATATATTACAGTTGTTAAGTTCAAGTCTATATGATCTTTATAAATAAAGATCTGTTTATAAGATCTATATAAACAAAAAATTTTGGCCTTGAACCAACTTGGTTCATATGGAAATCAGCAGTGGTGTCCTAATACTGGAATTCAGATTTGTCCAACAAAACTCCTCATTAAGGTTTTATTTGAAAGCCATTAGTTTCAGAAAGAGTTATTTTCCAAATAAAATGTTTAATTAGTGCATCGTTTAGAAAACCAAAATGGTCACTCATGGTCCCTACCTGTCCCAAATATGGAGAAAAATTAGAATAAGGAATGCCTCATTGAAAAATATCAACTATTAAAAGTTATATACAGCAATAAAGAGTGTTTTCCCTTGATTACTAAAAATCCTTTAAGCCTAAACCTCTTTAATAGAAATTCTTCTCTGATCTAAAGGCCTTGAGAAGGGCATGTGAGTAAATGAGTATTTTAAATGGGAGATAAAGTAGAGACAGGGTTTTCAATGGAAAATGAGGATTTCAGTGAGAGAAAGAGGTCAGGCCATCTGATTTCAGATAGGAAAGGCTTCATAGGCAGATTTTTAGGGATCTTGAAAGAAACTGGTGAGAATCAGAGAAGCATTAGTGAATTCTTTGGGCTCCATAGCTATAGTCAGCCACAAAAACCACCTGTTTTATCATTTTGTTGAGTGATGTGTGGTGTAAAAATGATACTGTATTGGGGCGCCTGGGTGGCTCAGGTGGTTAAGCGTCTGACTTTGGCTCAGGTCATGATCTCATGGTTCATGAATTTGAGCCCCACATCGGGCTCTCTGCTGTCAGTGCAAAGCCTGCTTTGAATCCTCTGCCTCCCCCTCTCTCTGCCCCTCCCTTGCCTGTGCTCTCTCTCCTTCTCAAAAATAAGTTTAAAAAAACATTTAAAAAATGATACTGGGTAATAAATATAAGTAAACTAATGTAGAATGTCATACACGCATAAACTCTAAAGTACAACTTTTTGTACGTATCTAATGTAAAATAGTTTTTTGAAATTACAAATCAATACACACTCATTGTGGAAAAACAAAAATGTAAAATACGCGAAGGTGACTAATGTTAATACCCAGGAGAATCAGAGGTTTATCAGATGTTTGTTCCTATGTCTGCCTACATATTTTATAATAGAATCAGAATATACTGTTATACACTGCTGACTTAATCTGTCATGAATATCTTTTTTCTGTGGCATTGGTTAGATCTCTAGAATATTCTTATTAATGCTTCTTTGCATTCTCCTGCCACTATCACTGGGCCTCTACATTCTACCCATGTTGACTTTTATTATTTTTTTTATTTAAAAAAAAATTTTTTTTAACGTTTATTTATTTTTGAGACAGAGAGAGACAGAGCATGAAGGGGGGAGGGGCAGAGAGAGAAGGAGAGACAGAATCGGGAAGCAGGCTCCAGGCTCTGAGCCATCAGCCCAGAGCCTGACGCGGGGCTCGAACTCACGGACCGCAAGATCGTGACCTGAGCTGAAGTCGGACGCTTAACCGACTGCGCCACCCAGGCGCCCCAACAGGTGTACTTTTATAAGTAGTGTAATGAGGAACAGTCTTGCACCTAAATTTTTATTAATATCCTTAGGACATCATTTCCTTAGGATGAATCTCTGGAAGGAAAATTTCCAGTCAAAGGATCCGTATCACGCTTTTTGCTCTCAGAATCAAATTGCTCTACAAAAAGGCTCAAGGGGCATCAGCCACATACAAGCGTGCCCAATTCTCCACATACTTAAAACACTCTTAAAAACCTGAGCAACTTGATGTGGGGAAACGAATCTCACTGTAATTTTTTTATTTGCATCTGTTTGAAGTAGAACATAAAAGTTATTTCAAATGATCGAAATCCCTAAATGCTTGATATTATTTGGATGAAATAACTAGATAATGGAGTGAGCTTTTCATTTTCCATGTCGATGTTTTGATGTGGTTTGGCTTTAGCCAGAGATGCCTTTCAAAAGACTTAATTGCTATTGAAGTGATTATTTTTCTCATCTTCAAAATGTCCATGCATTTCAAAAATGATGCTGCTGGAGTCACATAACGTTGTTGCATAAAATAAGTAACATTTAAGTAATATTTTTAAATGTCCCGCTGTTTGGCATTGCGTAGATCACACGCTTCTCACCTAGCCTCCCGCTAAATAAGACAGACTCCAGAGTACCTGCCGAGAGCAGAAAGCATAAAGAGCAAGGTAACTGAGGGGCTAACATTGTCCGGTGTAATGAGATAAACCACAATGGCTATTAACAACTAAACAGGAGAAAAAAAGATGCTAGAAGCGTTATATCCATGCCAGTTCTGATGTCTTCTCTAATCCTTTACAAGAGATATTCTGGAGATTGATCTGTGATTCGTTTTGTACTCAATAACATGCCAGTGTTTGCAAACCTGCACTAGCCATAAACCAACAGGGGAGATAGCATGGCATTTAAGCCTTTGCTTCAAATTCCATTCTTCAAAAGACAAACGCATATGAAAAATAAATAAATAAGAACCGTTGATACCTTCTGCTTCTCTTACAGTTATCAAATGCTTTCAGCTAGGAAGGGGTGTAAGTTAAGCGACCTTCCAATGGTGCTTACAAATTCATGAAAGTATAGGTTAAAAAAGTGTCCTTTTTAAAACTACTGAATTAAGGGGCGCTTAGGTGGCTCAGTCAGTTAAACGTCCAACTTCAGCTCAGGTCAGGATCTGATCTCAGTTTGAGAGTTTGGGGGCCCCATCAAGCTCTCTGCTCTCAGCGCAGAGCCTAATTTGAATACTCTGTTCCCCTCCATCTCTGCCCCTCCCTTCCTCACTCTCTCTCTCTCTCTCTCTCAAAGATAAGTAAACATTAAAAAACAAACAAACATGGAATTAATGTTGATCTCATCTGACAAATGGTCAAACACAGATACATTCAGGTGAAAAAAAAAAGAGATGATAAAAGGTCATTCATTAAATTATAACTGATTTCACAATATTCCATAATTAACTGTCTATAAAGTATCTGTGAAGAGGGAATTCTATAGGAAGAAAAGGGATAGTCTCTTTTGGAGCAATAGGCACCTCAGTGAACTTATCTGCTAAATGGGGGTGTGAGAATAGATGACCTTCCTGTTATGAACCCTGATGGATCCAAAACAACTATTTTTTTTTACAATGATGGAAGTGTCAATGGGTCTAGATTTGGTTTATTTTAGGGGGAAAAATGAGAGAACAGACCTGAGGGAAAAATGACAATTGAAATGATCACACCCCAAATATAACAGATAATTAGAGAGACACAAAGTGGTTTCTCAATTCAAAACAATTACTTTTAATTAAGTGTCTTCTGGATCACATTCATCACAAAAATGGCCACTTAAGTAATATGGATTTAAAAAAGGACCTGAGAATGTGATTTTAATTATAATTACAATGACTCTCATAGTGGACATATTTTACCGACTAATGAATAAAAGAATTTATTACTTACTCTTTGTCCTCTACAGTAAATTCTCCAACTGCACAAAAGAAATTAAATCCCTATAACATTTATTGTCCCTTTCTTTCCAAAATTAGAGCTCATTTGTGTAATATTGGAACTGTACAAAAGGTAACATACAAAGGATGTAATACAAAGGATGTGTGCTAAGAGAATGTCTGCTTCTTCATAAAAAATATATTGCAGTTTTCTTTTTCCATATGAACGTATTTAAAATGCTACTTAAAAAAATCAATAGCCTGCAATATTTTACAAACATTCTTATATGACACTTTTTGAGGCTATGAAGTTGAACCAGAAATGTATCGCATTTGCATTGTTCCAGTGAGTAACATTCAGCAATTTTTTTTCAAACGCACAATGTCAAAAATACTTAGAGTTTAAAATTTGCTATAAAGTATAAATAATGTCAAACATGATTAGTACATACTATGGGGAAAAGAGTCTTCTAGATACTAAGTTTTAATGTCACTGATCACAGGAAGTGATGTTGGTATTTGTCTCTAGCAGCCTGAAGACACGGTCATATCAAAATAGCAAGCTTAGGCACAATGCTTCCCCTTTTCTTCTGGGAATCTTTAATTTATGGGACATGTTTCAATAAACACGAGTTAGCTGTTTATTGGCGTTGGAAATCACATGAGAAATCACTCTTAAACGTGGTAAAAAGTACCAGCCTACACGTGACACCGTATTATTTCTACCTGCCATCGGGCAGTGGAAATATTAAAGGGTAATTTTCTCCACCCCTTCTGGTATCAGAACTTACCTGCCCTGCAGCTTGCCAGGTAAAATTCATGGAATGGATATTGACAGGAATGGCTGGCATTCTCTGTTGTGCTTTTCTGAAATCATGTGTAAAAGGGGCCATTTTCCCCTCTGAAACAATCAAGATATCTTCTTCAAATCCTGGTTAAAAAAAAAACGAAAACAAAAACAAAACTATCAAACTAGGTGGACTTAAAAGAATCCAAACCAGAAACTGCAGGCAAAAGGAGCATTAAAGAATTGGTATGGGTCATGCCTACACACCACGCACCTGTCTTGGCACCAACTAACTTTCCTCTGCACGGGGTAAGAACGGTGCTAAGAGACACAAGCTTTCAAGAAACGGAGTGGACACGGAGTAACCGGGTGTTAACAAACGCTGGGTCCCCCGCAAAACTTAACGGTTGTGGAAACTAACAACTGCGCGATCAGAACACTAGATCTGCTTAGGTTTCTTGGGAGAAGGGCATACGCCTTCAGGTGGAAAAATAGCTTATTAAAAGGTGGAGGGGAACAACCTTCCTTGCAAATTAAAGTTTTTAAAAGATCCTTAAATGCATGCATCTCTCCTTGAACAGAAGCGCTGGAGAGAGTAAAGGCACAGGCAAGAGAAGGGAGTGGGCGCGGGGGGACTTACCTATGAGCACTCTTGCCTGGTGAGCATCGATCCACAGGTACAGGCTTTCCTCCCGCGGCTGCCCGACCTCCGCCCGCAGTACCAGCAGGCACGGGAGGATGCTCCAGAGCCGGAGCGCGGTGGCGGGAAAGGCGCTTCTCCCGGCCATGCTACCCCAGATCTCCCTCGCCGTGGCTCTCGCCGCTGCACCCACCCAACCTGCGTCCGTGAAGTCCTCCCTCAGCCGGAGCTGTGCCCTCTTAGACGGCCAGGCGTGCAGCCGCCTCCTTCCCGTGCGAGTGAGTCCGCGAGAGCCGGAGGAGGAGGGAGGAGGGAGGAGAGAGCCGGCGCCTGCTGGGAGGCGCAGGGGGCGCAGGAGGGAGACGCGACGGCGGAGACGCGAGACTGGCAAAGCGGGAGATGCCAGCACGCACGGCGAGGCCAAGAGCCCGAGGGTTAAATACAGGCCGAGAGGAAGAGCGGGAAGGGAGGGCGCGAGTGAGGTGCGAGCGAGGAGTGGCGAGGTCCAGCCGCTCGCCACTGGGGGGCGCTGGGCGGCGCGGGACCCTCGGAAAAGCCGCGTCCCTGCCGCGGGGCGCGGGTGCGAGCGCGCGCAAAGGGAACGCGTGGTGTAGGCGGTTGAGGAGAGGGGCGCTCAGACCGGCCCCCCGGGATGTCACTCGCCTCTGCCTCTCGCCTGGCTGGCCTGGCAGGAAGCAAAGGGGAAGAACGGACATCGCGTGGCTTGATTAAGCTCTGAGGATGGTGATGATGACGACGATGACGACGACCCCCCATCCCTATGCCAGTGCTAAAGGAAAGCACATACTCCTCCACTTCTTCCTTTCCGCCACTATCGTTCCTCTCTGAGCCGCTCTACGCTGATACTCTACGCTGATACAGTGTAAAACCCGATCCACCGTCCAGTGGTGTCCTTGATTGCAGGCGCTCGGCTTGGCTCCTGGCGCAGGGCTTTCATTCCGCACTTGATTCACATCAAGGAGGGCGCTTTCACAGTTGGGGAGACTCTTCTCCTTGCTCACCCGGGAAGAGTTCCCTGGACGCTGGATGACACGTGCACCTGACACCGTGAGGATAGGACTTCACAAAACCATGAAAATCTTATGTTTGCTGGGGTTTCCCCAAACTTGGAGGCGCGCGCGGTGGTACTGAAATCACAGGCGCTTGGGAGGAAGACCAAGCTCTGGCCTTGCCTATGGGAACACTGGTTGGCTGGCGGTGGGCTACAGCCTAACATACATACCCGACCTCCTCAGAAGGGATTTAACCTGCTCCCTGCCTAGTCCCTCAGCTGCGCAAAGAAAACGGAAGCAAACGATTAAAAAAAAAAAAAAAAAAAAAGAGGCTTAGAAAGATTTCAGACTCAGAAAAGGGTTGTTTACGTCTCCTTGTTCTTAACCATCCAGATGCTGCGACAAATGCCCAAGGATGAGTGTCTAGGGCTGGGTGTGGTGTTTCACTCAGTCCTTTGTAGAGTGGTGGACACCTCAAGAGGGGAAAACAAACAGAACGGACAGAACAGAAGCCGAACATGTGCACGCATTCAGCTAAAAAAAATGTTAGGTCACGATAAGTTACTAAAAAGAACAGAATATGCATTTCCAATTATGAAATATTTTCAGCTTTACAACTGTTGATCTTTAAAAGTAACTAGACAAGATGTCTATGACTGTTTTGAACTTGCAGTGCCTTAACTTATAAGGACTTTAAAGTGCTTACTTAATCCTCACAACTCTTTTAAAAAGGCACTATTAATAGCCCCATTTTACTGATAGGGAAGCACTGTTCCAAAAAGTCCCGGAAGCTGCCTTTGGTTACCCAGATGGTAATGGACAGAGTCAGGGTTCAAACCCCTGGCACTCTTGATTTAAAAGCCCATTCTTCTAGCCACTATATCTCGTACTGATAAGTAAATTATAATTAAGTGTATACATCCCAAGGCTCACAGCCATTCTTCCTTTAGAATAAGACTATTTACCTCTTTGCAAACATTTTATTAGTTTTGATTTCAGTGCATATGCATCTATATATAATGTATGCACATACATCAGGCAGCCTTTGAAGCCCTTTAACATTTTAATGCCAATTGTTTCCCAATTAAAGATAATTTCAGCACACAATAGACATTTTCTTTGACTCCAAAAAAGTGTGGTCTGAACTGAAACTTTTTCCTTTGCAGTGCTCAGACCTCTATGGCTCTTGGTGCAAGGACGCCCTCTACAGGTTGTTATAATCAAACACTAAGTAGGAAATACTCCTAAAATGTCCTTTTTGGTAGAGAAAAAGAGGGGCTAAATTCCCTCCTCATTCAACTTCCTCTGAGTGAGGCCTTTCCGCAGTGGTTGACTTAGGTGTTGATGATGATGGTAAAATTTATTTTGCTGTAAGAAATTATTGGGGCGCCTGGGTGGCGCAGTCGGTTAAGCGTCCGACTTCAGCCAGGTCACGATCTCGCGGTCCGTGAGTTCGAGCCCCGCGTCGGGCTCTGGGCTGATGGCTCAGAGCCTGGAGCCTGTTTCCGATTCTGTGTCTCCCTCTCTCTCTGCTCCTTCCCCGTTCATGCTCTGTCTCTCTCTGTCCCAAAAATAAATAAACGTTGAAAAAAAAAGAAATTATTTTTCCTTCCAGAATGGTTGCTCTCTATTCACTTCTCCTTAGCAGTGGACACTTAAAAAAAAATTAGATTTTATTAGAGTTATAAAAACATGCTATTTTTTAAAAATCTTGGATTTGAACTCCTGGGATTTTAAAGGGAAGGAAGGAACGAACATATGGTATACACCAGTCAGCTATTTCCAAGAGTGTATCTTTTGGGGGGAGGGGCTGCCTAAGACGTAAATCAGGCTTGATTCTCCTTTCCGTTGTTTTTTTTTTCAATGTTTCTTTTTAAATTTATTTTCGAAGGAGAGAGAGAGAGACAGAGACAGAGCATGAGCAGGGGAGGAGTAGAGAGAGAGGGAGACACAGAATCCGAAGCAGGCTCCAGGCTCCGAGCTGTCAGCACAAAGGCCGATGCAGGGCTCGAACCCACGAACCGTGAGATCATGACCTGAGCCTAAGCCGGACACTCAACCGACTGAGCCACCCAGGCGCCCCTCTCCTTTCTATTGTTAAGGAGCAAAGTGCCTTTTTCATTTAGAATACAGTCATGTTTCCAATTTCTGTACTAAAAAAAAAAGTAATGATATTTATTTGCATATTATAAAAATTTCAAAATAATGTGCTAGATGATATTACAAGTCAGCTTCGCTTAGTTTGAGAATTCTACCATTTATTGGGGCACTTGGCTGGCTCACTGGGCTGAGCATGTGATTCTTGATCTCATGGTTGTAAGTTCGAGCCCCATGTTGTATGTAGAGATGACTTAAAAATCTTTAAGAAAATTCTACCATTTATTTTCCAGACTATTATTTTTCCTTTCCTTGTGCAATTCATTCTCATCAGCCACATTTGTAGGCAGATGCATTTATTTATTAACTTACTTATTCCACAGAGATTGATACGGTAGCAATTTTGTGCAAGACACTGTGCTGAAAACTACAAGAAAAAGACAGCAAAAAAAAAAAGTCATGAAACTACATGAAAAATGAAACACGACCTCAGCTCTTGATGAATATTGGAGTTATTAAAATGAATACGACAAGCACCCCAGTAACCCTAATAGAAGGCAAAATATGGTGGTTGTTGACAGAAGGACTGGGAATTCAAAGAGGAAGTATATCTGGAATTTGAAAAAAATTTTAGTTCATTCATTCAAAAAACATTGGTGAAGGAAAGTGGGTGAGGGTTTGCCTAAATGAGTGATGGGGATTAAGGAGGGCACTTGTTATGGTGATGAAATCACTGAATTCTACTCCTGAAAGCAATATTACACTCTTTATTAGCTAACTGGAATTTAACTGGAAATTTGACAAGAAAAAAAAAAGCATTGGTGAAGTGTCTGATGTATGGATAGAGAGGCAGGTAAAAACACAGCTCCTACTCTCCAAATCTTGGTCTCATTGGAGACAGAGTGAAGAATGAACCATGAAGACTTTTCCAGGCTTCTCATGGCTTCTGCAAGGCAAATTCAGAGATCTGGCAATACTCCCCCCTTACGAGGGGATGTGTGTGAGTACTGGGGTCATTCAACCATTCAAACAGGGCTCTGCTTCTTATAGTTATGATACACTTCTATCGAGCCCGCTTCACTTGACTTGCTGGGCTTCTGTAGGCTTCTGAATTTGCTGCTCTTGGACTAGAGGAGAGGCAATGGGACAGGGAGGAGGAAGGTGCTCCAGGGGACAGAAACCAGCACTCATCCTGGAAGTGCGGTTTTGCGGGAACAGGGGCAGAGCCTGCTATAGAGGAGGACCTTGTCAGTGCCCCGCCACCCACTCGCCAGGTAATCCTTTCCTTGCCCACTCTGCCTCGTTGTCTCAAGCAGAGCTAGCTTGCTAACTCCAGGGGCTGGTCCTGAGACTGGGGCACAGCAGATGCACCCTGAGCTGTGGTGAAGGAGGGGAGCAGGCACCCTGGCAGCACGAAAAGGGAGCCACAACGCAGTAAGTGAATGGAGCAAGTTGCCAAGCATTATTTTTACCGCAGTCCTGTTTTTAAAAAACTATGCTGGGGCGCCTGGGTGGCTCAGTTGGTTGAGCGTCCGGCTCAGATCAGGATCTCAGGGCTCGTGAGTTCAAGCCCTGTGCAGGGCTCTGTGCTGACAGCTCAGAGCCTGGAGCCTGCGTTGAATTCTGTGTCTCCCTCGCTCTCGGTCCCTCCCCTGCCCGTGCTCTGCCTCTTTCTTTTTTTTTTTTTTTTTTTTTAATTTTTTTTTTCAACGTTTTTTAATTTATTTTTGGGACAGAGAGACACAGAGCATGAACGGGGGAGGGGCAGAGAGAGAGGGAGACACAGACTCGGAAACAGGCTCCAGGCTCTGAGCCGTCAGCCCAGAGCCCGACGCGGGGCTCGAACTCACGGACCGCGAGATCGTGACCTGGCTGAAGTCGGACGCTTAACCGACTGCGCCACCCAGGCGCCCCGCTCTGCCTCTTTCTGAGAAGTAAATAAACATAGAAGAACAATGTTTATGTGTATATGTGTTTATATTTGTACATGTCTAAAACTATACGCAGAAAATGTCTAAAAGGTTACATACCAAAATATTTCCAGGGGTGGTCTATAGGGAGTAGAACTGGGTCTAGGGGTGATTTTCACTTTATGCACAAATATTTCCGGCTTTGAAAAAAAATGAGCAGATGCTCTTGTAGTTAAAAATCATTTTTAAGAAGGGAAAAAGGTCTTGTCTTTCCTGCTTCAGTCAGTTTCTCCCCCAAGTAGGCAGCTGTCACCACCCTAGGCCAGCACGGTTCGGTATGCTGCTTGCATACGTTATCACTTCAGATCTGTCCATCATGACACATGACAGCTCATTACTGAAGCACAGCCCAGCTTGGGTATGCCTCGTCATCCCATGCCACACTCCTGTTCTTCTTCCCTCATTTAATGGCATTGCCAAGCAACCTACTATAACTTGTCTTCCACAAACCATATCTGGTATTTTCTGTTCATCCATGCTGTTTCATCTCTATGACATTTAACAGCTATTTTTAAAAATTTTTTTTTAATGTTTATTTATTAAACACAGAGAGAGACAGAGCAAGAGCAGGGGAGGGGCAGAGAGAGAGAGGGAGACACAGAATCCGAAGCAGGCTCCAGGGTACGAGCTGTCCGCACAGAGCCTGATGCAGGGCTCGAACTCACAGACCACGAGATCGTGACCTGAGCCGAAGTCGGATGCTCAACCGACTGAGCCACCCAGGTGCCCCTAACAGCTATAATTTTTTAATGATGGGGGAAAAACAGGAAAACAATTTTACTGTCGAGTATTAGAGGAATGAGAAACATATTGGAACACTGTCATAGGATGAAATATTACTGAAGCCTTAAAATTGATGCAATTGATATTCTGATATATGTGTTCAATCATGAAACTATCATCACAGTCAAGATAATGTACATTACCCATCACTCCCAGAGTTTAACAAATCATACACTTTAAATATATGCAGTTTATTATGTCAACTGAATTTCATTCAATCTGTTTCAAAACTTTCCAAAGAAATGAGAAATATTGGTGTTTCATCAGGATACAAAAGGCACTAACAACGAAAGAAAAAATTGGTAAATTGGATGATATTAAAATTAGTAACTTCCCTTATCAAAAGATAGCATTGAGAGTGAAAAGACAAGCCACTGAATGGGAGGAGGTACTTGGATGTGCAGGATTCTTATCCAGAATATATAAAGAGTTTCTACAAATCCATAAGAAAAAGGACAGACAAGCCAGTAGAAAATGGGCAAAAGTCCTGAGAAGGTACTTCACGAAAGCACATACTCACATGGCCAATTAACACATGAAAAACTGCTCAACATCACTACTTATCAGAGAAATGAGAATTAAAACCACGTAGGAAACCAATTCACACCCCTCAGAATGGTTCGAATAAAAATAGAAAGATTATATAAAGTTGGTGAGGGTGGGAAGCATACCCTGCCATCAAAGTGTAAATTGGTACAATCATTTTGGAAAATGATTTGGAAATAACTGCTGAAGCTCAACTCAGCAATTTCACTTCTACAGATAAGCCCCGCAGAAAAAAAAAAAGTGTATATATTTATGCAAAGACTGTCAATAACAGCACTCTTTATCTTGGCCTCCAAATGGAAACAATTCAAATATCTATCATCAGTGAAATGAATTAATACATTATTATTGCTTGTCCAGTGGAATACTACACAGCTATGAAAACATACAAGCAACAATTACACACAGCATGGATGAATCTCACAGAACATCATATTGAGCTAAATAATCCAAAAGGATACATCCTGGGTGATTCTGTTTACTGAAAATTCAAAAACGAGAAAAACGGATGCATGCTATCAGAGGTCAAGATAGTGAAGGCATTACCTTTGGAGGGTGATAATGATCGAAAGGGGACATAAAAGGGGCTTTGAGATGTTGGCGATGTTTTGGTTTTGATCTGCGTGTTAGCCATATGAGAATGTTTATTTGATGAAATCTCATGAAGTTGAACACTTCTAACTGTGTGCCTTTTAATGTATGTTGTGTTTTAATAAAATATTAATGAAATATTACTGTATCATACAAAAACCAAAATAATGAAAGATCTGTGTTTATAAGCTTAGAACTGGGAAGATCTTTGTAAACAAGCTACTTGAAAGCTATGAAAGAAAAGATAAATAAATTTGACGTGAAAAAGTATTTTAAATAACTATGTAGAAATTAAAATAAAAATAGCCACACCATAAACAAAACACTGAGAAAAATATCTGCAAACATGACAGACAACGGAACAACTTCTTTAATTTCCAAAATGCTTGTATTTACATTTTACAGGGAACATGTCATTTAGGAGAAAAATGGACAAGACTATAGAATTTAAAAATAGCTGAATATAAAGGATTGTCGAGGATATAGGAAAAGAGATGCTTTCATATCATTGATGAAAGTGCAAGCTGATTCATCTTTTTTGCAGAACAGTTTCTAATTTCCCAATATCCGTCAAACATTCAAAATACCCTTTGACTCAATAATTCCACGCTTGAGAATTTATTCCATGAACATGCATGAAAAAAAACCACCAAATTGCATTTACAAAGCTGTCCTTTGCATTGTGGCTTGTAATAGCAAAGACAAAGAAACAAAAAATTTGAGATCATCTATCGATTAGTAGGAAATTAGTAAAACAAATTATCGTACGGGTGTGCAGTGGAATATCGGGCACTTCTGGATGTGCCGATTATGAGAGTTCTCAGGATTCCTTGTGAAAGGAAGATGCAAAGCAGTGTATACAGTATGTGTTCCTTAACGCACATAAAAATCTACACAGAAGCGTTTAAACACAGACGTGCATATACATACAAAAAAGGCAGCACAGTATGCTCACAGAGCCACACGCCCATACCGTAAGTTTAGCATGCTTAGCAGGCTGGATGCTGGTTTCCTTTAGAGAAAGGAATTACGAATTAGGTAGAGTTTGGGGAAAGAGGCTTTTTCTATTCTATTTTTTTTCTCTACCATTTGATACTTTTTAGACCTATCTACCTTTTGAAATGTTAATAGAAATTACCGAGGTAATGTGATTATGAACCATTTAAAATTTCTTCTTTTTGCTTTTCTGTTTTCAAATATTAAACTCTAAAAATTGTTTTTAAATGACATTTTCAAATACTTTTTAATAGCTGAAAATATGGTTTCAGGTGAAAGACACCCAAGAAAACCATGTTTCTGTGTAATGTGTTTTGTGTACTATGAACACACAAAACGTAATATTTAAGAATGCCCTGATGTGTTCAGGAGAAATGCCATTTTGATTGCTTTAAGTCCTGTGGAAACGTGCTGTAAACTGCAAAGCCCCAGGAGTCACTGGTATTTCATGAGTTCTAGTCATAGTGATCTAAGTGAATAGCTAAGGCTCAAGTCCTGGGTATAGAGCTGCTTTCTCACCTGTCGATCTGCGGCTACCCTCAGGACAGAGGAGTGGGAGAATCACTGAGCTTTGAAGTCTCCAGAGCGTTATGAACCTCTCTGTCTTGATGGAGGTCTGATTTATATGTTAATCTGAGTTCCAGTCCTTCACTCATTCCCACACCCAGAAAGTTACCACAGACACAGACATCCTAGAACACAGATACCTGAAGCAGTGGAAAGTTCTATGGGTAACAGAAATACTATATAAAGGATTTTATTTCAGAATGAGCCTTAAAAAGTAGCAAAGTGATTTTGACACGTAGCTTTGATGAGGCTGTTTTGCCTAGAGCAGGAGCAATCACACTGTTCTCACCCACCCTTTTGACAGGGTTGTTTGAGGTTAGTAGGAATGTGACTGTTACCACCAACTAATCTCATTCCTTCCTTCACTGAGTCTTTTCCTGTCTGGTGAGCCTTGTGAGTGAGGTTAAGACATCTATTTGTATATCTTGGGGGAAAAAAATCTTGAAAGTGTGATGGTTTGTAAACATTCTAGAAAAAAATTTAGGTGATCATTTGGCAATCTTTTTAAAACAAAAACATCAAACATCACATGTATGATGTACATATATCATATATATGTGCCAAAGATATATGTAAATATCTCCTCAACCAAATGATGACATATATATACTAAAGACATATATTATATGGTTTCTATGTAACATGTAGATATGTATATATGTGTGTATATACATATATATGTATATATCTATATCTACATATCTATATGTAGTTATTTATAACTATATATTTATATGCTTAGTGATATGAGAAACAACACTGAAAGGTAAATGGTGTTCTGAGGGGGAAAATATTGGGTTAAAATCCTTTTTTTTTTTTTTTTAAATCTTTTTTTTCAACGTTTATTTATTTTTGGGACAGAGAGAGACAGAGCATGAACGGGGGAAGGGCAGAGAGAGAGGGAGACACAGAATCGGAAACAGGCTCCAGGCTCTGAGCCATCAGCCCAGAGCCCGACGCGGGGCTCGAACTCACAGACCACGAGATCGTGACCTGGCTGAAGTCGGACGCTTAACCGACTGCGCCACCCAGGCGCCCCTAAAATCCTTAATATAAGTCAATGCTTACCAAAATTTAGAAGAGGGAGATGAATTTCTCAGTAGAAAAATTTGACATACAAATACAAATAAATGAAAAACTACGATCATTTAACATTTTAAAGGATATCCAACTTCACTAGTCACGACAGAGATACAAATAATAACAGTAAGATACTCTTTTACATTTCACTAGAACAAAGATGTAAATAATTCATAGCATTCACGGTTGTTGAGGGTACAAATTGGTATAACCTTTCCAAAGACCAACATACTATCTTGTATCAACAGCTTAGATAAGCACAGTTTTTAAGAATTTTTGCTTCTGGGGCTCCTGGGTGGCTCAGTCAGTTAGGTGTCCAACTCTTGATCTCAGCTCAGATCATGATCTCATATGGTCGTGAGATCGAGCCTCAGGTCAAGTTCTGGGCTGAGCGTGGAGCCTGTTTGAGATTCTCTCTTTCCCTTTCTCTGCCCCTCCTCTGCTCATGCTCTCTCTCTCAAAATAATAAATAAATAAGCGTTAAAAAATGAAGAAACTTACCTCTGAGAATTTATGAAATAATTAAAAATGCATAAAATATATATAAGCAAGAATGTTCTTGACAAACTTTACAATATTCAAGAATTAGAAACATTGCTCATCAAAATTGAACAAGTGAGCACACAATGCATGCCATGCTGTAAGTTAAAATGGTGTTAACTTTATTTGATTAGCTACTTCAACTCAGATTAGTTTAAGGACTACTTTTGGTTTTAAAGTGCCTGAAATATAATAGGTACGTTATCAGTGTCTGTTAAATATACATGGAAAGATTTAATGCAATATTTGGATCCAAATGGTTATGTTTGGTTTCTTCTTATAAGTTACTAGCTTCTTCTAAGTTACTACAGGCAGCCCACAAAGATATATTCTTAACTCAGCCTGTTCTAATGGCATGAATACCTTGCATATTTATCACTAATTTATATGGAGTCATATAACTTATTCCCAAGAGGAAATTTTGCTTTGCCCGTTGACTATTGCAATAAAAACTTTACCATTAACGGACGATGGGGACATAAATCTGGTTTCATCATCCATGCAAGCCTTTGCAGCATTGACTAGGATTCAGAGAGCATCGTGATTCTAAAAACCCTTCCCATATAAAAAAATTATAATTTAAAAACTTTAAGTTTTTAAATATATCATAAGATATATTGTGAGATTTGTCTCACTGGTAACCAATAACCACAATAGGAGTTGAATTTTTTCTATCTGTTCTCATTATTAAAATTCTCAAACTTCCTGAGGTATCTTTCCCTGGACTACCTGAACGCAATATAGTTTCTTTCTGCTCGTAACAATGATCAAAATCAAACAATGCCAGATGGTGTGACTGGCTTCCTTTAGGTAAAATACCAAATAGCATTTGTAGTAACCTTGAAAAATGTTCACTTAGGAATTTTTGAAAGGACACATTTAAAATTTCAAGGGAGATCAGAAAATTGTGAATTTAAGACCCATTGAGGGATAAAACCTTGGCAGAGTTAACACAAAATTGGAAGTTAATTTTGTATAGACAAATCTTTTGTTACTTCCAAGTTGATCAGGACCTCGGAGACTTTTTCAGGCTAAACACACTCAGAACCAGGATCATCCAAAATGGTAATTTAGTAATCTCCAATATGTGGAATATATTTCTGGAGACCAGAATGCAAAAGTTAGCACTCCAAGACATCGCTTTCCTAGCATGAAGCTACCTGCAGAATTCTGTTGGTAATCAAAAGATTGATGAATGTTGATTCCAGATGAGAGTATTGGATGGTACTTCATCTTGGCCAGTTAATCTCAACTGCTACCCATTAGGAGGCATTTTAGAAATCTGTGGGGATATTTCTGGTTGTTACAATGTCTGATGGGTGCTTTGGACTCCTACTAGATACAAACCAGGAATGGTACTTCCTGCTATGCATGAGACAGGTCCACATATGAGTGTGCCACAGTCTACAAGCATCTTTTGATTACCCCGTTGGAGATTCATGCAGATGAAAACTTTTTATACTTATTTGACCCTGGGAACCTAGTTCCATTTTATGTGTAAACGCACCGTTTTAAGTACACTCTGAATTTTCCCAAAATGCAACTGCTGGGAATAGTAAGATTCTGTGGAAAACAAGATTGTGCTTGGTTTTATTTGGATCTTTATCAAGAATTATTCACATTCTGGAAAAATCACATCACACCTCTCCTTTTTTCATTCTTTTGTACTTTTTATACATAATAGCTTCTGATCTTCTTACTTCCCATAAAACCAAACTTTTTCATTAAAGTAGGTGCAAGTATCCAGTTACTTCACTAGGTCGGGAACAGTTGCACTCAACCATTCCCATTTTAAATACATATTATTTTAGAATTGATTTTTTGCTTTGTTCATATATGTTAGAGCATTATATTTATTATTTGGGATTATATGTGTCAGAGTAGATAATATTATCCTGTGTTCTATTTGAGGAGAGTAAAGGGGAAATAACAGAATGTCTATTATAAAAAGGCAGCTTTGGATCAGTCTAAAAGGCTATCTACTGTGTGATTCCATTTATGTGACATTCTAGAAAAATCACTATAAACAGGCAACACAGGTTGACAGAGGCTAGGGGTTCCTAGAGGCTAGGGATTCCCAGGAAGGTTTAACGACAAAGGGGTTGCTTGAGGGAATTTCTGTGAGGGGCAACGTTAACTGTTCTGATTCCTCACTGTGGCCATGATGGCTGTTTGCATCTGTCAAAATTTATAGAAATGCATACCCCAAAAAGTGAGTTTTATGTATGTAAATTATAAAATGTTTAAAAAGGGGGGTGGAAGAAAACACAAATAAAACACAGAAAATCAATCCAAATAGTAGCTTGTTTCCCAATGTTGAGAACCACTGAAGTAGGCCATAGAAACCCCTGATGACATTCATGTCTCTGGACTCTAGGTCCTGCCTCTCATGATGGAACTCCTTATTCTCATTGTCCTTCTCAGATACGTGGAGAGAAAAAAATTAACTTTCCATAGAATTCATGGCCATGCACAAACTATACCTTAAGCAAAGCCAACAAGTCATTGGCATTAGGATTAAAATCTAGACACTTCATTCTAGTGATCATTTCCTACATCACACTGATCCACTAGTTTGTGCTAAAATGGAAGAATGCTGTGAGTTCTTAAGTTTTTCCATTCATATCTGGCATTATGTGTCTAAAGTAAAATAAAATAAAATAAAATACCAATATGCACATTACACTACCACCTGACTTTACTAAGAAAGCAAAAATAAAATTAAATAAATAATTTAAAAAAAATTTTTTTTCAACGTTTATTTATTTTTGGGACAGAGAGAGACAGAGCATGAACGGGGGAGGGGCAGAGAGAGAGGGAGACACAGAATCGGAAACAGGCTCCAGGCTCCGAGCCATCAGCCCAGAGCCCGACGCGGGGCTCGAACTCACGGACCGCGAGATCGTGACCTGGCTGAAGTCGGACGCTTAACCGACTGCGCCACCCAGGCGCCCCTAAATAATTTTCTTAATAACATCACCACTCACATTCCTAGAAGAAAAGTGCACTGTAATGTCACTTCTGTTGACAGAAAATACAAGTCTCTTGTGTTTTTTAGAAGGTGTTTACAATAGGTCAGTGTTTTGGTTAGGGTGTTAAAGGTTTTTTGTCATTTATAGTATTTATTCTGCAGCCTTCTGAAACCTCTTTGGGAAATTTTAACATGTAGAAATGTTTAGCTCACTTATAGGTGATTAAAATGTTTAAGGGAGGAACATTGCCCAATAAATGCCTTAATTTGGATCACATCCAAATAGTAGGTGTCAAAATGATACATTATTAGCTCTTCAAAAATTTTCCTGGCTAACATCCATTGAACCAGTTCAGCTACATGAATCAGTAACAAGAATATAATAACATTTAGATAATCATTAATTGTTACCTTTGCTAAGAATCTGTAAATCAAATGCAGTATGATGGCTTTCTAAAAGAAAAACCAAATAGTTGTCACTTTAATAAATTTGCTTCATGATAATTAACATGGGAATTGACTGTAATTTCAAACTATTTAAAAACAAAAAACAAAAGGTGTTTGACTGGCTGTAAGCTGAACCATGGATATGAAGGCAAGATGAAGGTACTGATGCCATAGGGTGCATTCTAGGATCTGTGGCACACGATCAATTTTCAAGGGATACCACTATTTCAGTCACTCACAAGTAGGCTTGCAATCATCCCCTCCATCATCAGTTTAAAGCTGGTGGTTTCTATGACTTATCTAGGAGGGGTGGAAGTGGAGGGAAAAGCATAGATGAAATAAGATTGGCCATGACTAGGTAATTTTTGAAACGGAAACTTTCTCTACTAGCTATGATGGAGTAACTGACACGGGACTTGTCCTCTCAGCACACACAACTAGAAAACTGGACAACATACAAGGAGCATCTGTTTTAAGGGGTGCCTGGGTGGCTCAGTTGGTCAAGCTCCGACTCTTGGTATTAGTTCAGGTCATGATCGCACAAATTGAGATCAAGCTCCGCACCGGGCTCTGCCCTGACAGTGCAGAGACTGCTTGGAATTCTCGCTCTCTCCCTCTCTCTCTGCCCCTCCGGCACACACTCTCTCTCTATCACAATAAATAAATAACCTTGAAAACAATTATAAAAAATAAGAAGCATCTGTTCTAAAAGACACTGAACAGCAGAAAGTGCAAGTTTATAACCCTAAAAAAAGGAAACGAATGACCTAAGCTCAACGATCACTCTGGCTTTCTTCTGAAAGGCACTTTCATGACTATGGAGCAGGGAGAGGGAATCCAAGTAAAGCAAGGTAGTCTCTGAGAACACAGAGATTGGGGGCACTGAGGCAGCTGATTTGTGAAGCAAAGGATTTAGAAGAGATCTTTTATATATAATAGTAGTACCACCTGAAGGTTAATTGTAGGCCACAGATGCTAGAATATGCAATGTAGGCATCAATACCTTCCTCTTGCCTTCATATCCATAATTCAGCTTACAGTCAATAAAATACATTTTGTACATACATATATCCAATGTAAATATATGTATATGTATGAATATATGTATATGTATGTGTATGTGTATGTATATATACACATACATATACATATATATACACATACATATACACATATATATATATAAGAAGTCTTCATACCCTTGAATCTGTTCTGAATACTAAGCTGAAAATTCATAGGGGGAGGGGCGCCTGGGTGACTCAGTCAATTAAGCAGCTGACATTGGCTCAGGTCACGAGTGCCAGCACTGCATCAGGCTCTGTGCTGACATTGTGGAGCCTGCTTCACTATGTCTCCCTCTCTCTCTCTGCCCTTCCCCTGTTTGTGCCCTGTCTCTCTCTCAAAAATAAGTAAACATTAAAAAAAAAGACAACAAAACTCATAGGGGGAAATTTTATAAGGCTGGTAAAGAACTACTGGTAAGCTATAAGCTGAAAATTTTCCAGAGCTCACCTAGAGTAAGAAGACATTTGGGAGGAAGAAGGAGAAGGGGGAGGAGGAGGAGGAGGGGAAGGAGGAGAAGGGGGAGGAGGAGGGAATTGAATACAGTCAATTCCCATGTTAATTATCATGATAGCAAATTCATGAAGCATGAAGGAGGAGGAGGAGGAGGAGGAGAAGGAGGAGGAGGAGGAGGAGGAGGAGGAGGAGGAGGGACAACAACATTTGAGTTCCAACCAAAAAAGTGAAGAGACTTCATTGAACAGCTAAAGTGCCTGTGGTAGAGACCTCAGAAGGATATCCCTTTAATGATTGGGTTAAACTAGTTCTAGAGTAAAGAGTACCATAAATTCGCCCTAACAAAGCTTAAAAATAGGATTCAAAAGGCTCAAGCTAATCTTCAAGTAAGTTAACTTCCTTCAAAACAATATCCAACACTCTTTAAAGAAAAAATTTTAAATCTAGGCATTTAAAACCTAAAATTCATAATGTCCAGCATCTAATAAAAATTATTAGGCATGCAAAGAAGTAGGAAAAGGTAATACATAAACTATAAGGCAAATGAGCCAACAGAAAAAGATCAAGAAACGATAGAAATGATGGAATTCACAGATAAAAACTTTCAAACACCTTCTTTATTTTATTTATTTTTTAAAGTTTATTTATTTATTTTGAGAGAGAAGGAGTGTGTAAGCAGGGGAGGGGCATAGACAGGGGGAGGGAGAGAATCCGAAGCAGGCTCCGCACTGTCAGTGCAGAGCCTGATGCAGGGCTCGAACTCATGAACCTTGAGATCATGACCCAAGCTGAAATCAATAATCCGTTGTTAACCAACTGAGCCACCCAGGTACCCTCAAGCACCCACTTTAAATATGCTCAAGCATTTAAAGGAAAACATGAATATAATGAGGAGAGAGATAGCAGCTATAAAAAGAATGCAATTGGAACTTACACATTGAAGAGTGCAGTATCTGAAATGAAAAATTAACTGGATGGGATTAAGAGCAGATAGGTATCATAGAAGAAAAAAAATCAATAAACTTGAACACATAGCATTAGAAATGATCTAAACTGAAACACCGAGAAGAAAAAGAATCTGAAAAAAAAAAATAGAGCCTCAGTATGGAGTTCCAAAAAGAGGGAGAAAGAGGAGGAGGAGGAAAATATTTGAAAAAAGAATGTTTGAAATATTTTCAAATTAGATGAAAACTATAAACTTAGATCCAAGAGGCTTAGCAAACCCAGGCACGATAAATACAAAGAAAATGACACCAAAGCACACCTCAACCAAATTGCTAAACACAAGTGATAAGGAGAAAAATCTTGAAAGCAGGCAGAGAGTAAAAGATACCTTACTTACAGAGGAATAAGCTTAAAACTTCTCCTTAGAAACAATTCAAGCTAGAAAAAATGGATGTTACAGTGCTGAAAGGAAATAAAGTCAACCTAGAATTCTATGTTCATTGAAAACATCCTTCACTAAATTAAAATGAAATGAAAACATGAGAAACGTGTTACCAGAAGACCTGCATTACAAGAAATATAAGAGGAAGATTATACCAGATGAAAATCAGAAGAAGTAAATTATGGATAAATATAAAATAATCTTTTCTCTTTTTAACATTTCCTTAGGGGTGCCTAGGTGGCTCAGTGAGTTAATGACCAACTTTGGCTCAAGTCATGATCTCACAGTTCGTGGGTTCAAGCCCCGTGTCAGGCTCTGTGCTGACAGCTAGAGCCTGGAGCCTGCTTCAGATTCTGTGTCTTCCTCTCTCTCTGCCCTTGCCCTGCTTGTGCTCTCTCTCTCTCTCAAAAATAAATACACATTGAAAAAATTAAAACAAATAAATAAAATTTCCTTAAAAATAACTGACTCTTTAAAGCAAAAATAACAATGTATTGTGAAATTTATAATATGTAAAAGTAAAAGGTATGACAGCAATAGCACAAAAGATGAGAGGGAGGAAACAGATGTATGTTGTTATAAGGTTCTTCATTATATCTAAATTGGTACAATACTATTTGAAAGTAGACTGCTAAATTAAAGATGAATATCGTAAATCCTAGAAAAAACACTGAAGCATAAAATAAAGAGGTATACTTAGTAAACTAATAATGGAGATCAAGTAGAATACTAAAAAATAATATAAGAGGGGAAAAGAATCTGGAACAGATGTAACAAATAGCAAAATGGTAGATTTAAAGCTAACCATATATTTAATTATATTAATTATAAATGTCTAAATACTCCATTTAAATAGCAGAGATTATCAGATTGAATTTAAAGAAGGAAGACTCAGCAAATCTATCTACAAAGAAAAAGGTTTAAGTATGAAGACTCCGGTAGGTTCGGAGTGAAAAGATGGAAAAAAATATACCAAGGAAATACTATTCATAAGAAAGTTGGAGAGGCTTTATTCATATCAGAGAAAATTGACTTCAGGACAAGGAATATTAGCAGAGATCATTGTTGAAGCTGGGTGATAGATATATGGCAGTTCATCACACTATTCTCTCTACTTTTGTATACGCGTGACAGTTTTCCATAACAAAACATTAAAAACTGAAAAAGGAAAAATATATGCTAAAACAGTATTTTTTCTGTAGAGATTAAATATACCCATCATTTATTTCGGTTACCTGTTTTGGAACAAAAATACCTTTTGCTGTGGATTTGTATTATTAGCCTCATGCTATACAGATCGACTCGTTCCTTTTTCCATTATTCTAATTTCCCTTATAATGATCATAATACTACATTTTTGGCATAATGATATCTAGAGGTATTATGAAAGGTTAATAACTCCCTGGTGAATGTGGATATTCGTTTCTGGAAAGCTGTGGTTGGATTTCAGTTTTATAGAGGTCCCAGAGTTACTACGTATTTGAAACACTGTACTGTACTTCAAATTTATAGCTAGTTTTTCTGAATACTCCAGAACAGAAAAGAATGTTTTTCATTATTAACAGAATATTTTTCTTTTTTTTCTCTTTCCTTTTTTTTTTCGCAAAAAAAGAGAAGCAATTTGAAAACTGTCAGATTGAAAATGTCAAATATTTTACATGACAATAAATCATTTCACAAAGAATTGCTATAAATGGCACTTATCCCAGTATAGAAAAGACATTGTCATTTAACTTCCATCTTCTATGCTATTTACCACCCATCTAAAACTTTCATACAATTTATCACAGATATTATTTCTAATTTCAAACAAGGTTTTGTAGATAAGCCATATTAATATTAACCCATTATTCTCATCTTCAAATAGAGGTCAAAATGCATATTCTTCTCTAATTCACTAGACAGCATTCAATAAATTTCCATCAGAAACTAAAAGAGAATATTAAACAGAATTTTCCCAAATATACCACCTTAAACATACAGCATTGTTATAATTTCGATATCTTATTTTAATGAAACTATACAAAACCCTTACTTACACATGGTAATACGTTAATTTTTATTTAGCAATTATTATGTGCCAGATACTTTCATGAACACCAGGACAGTTTTAATTTATAAGCAAAATGTATTGCTATAAATTTGTGACTGTATTTGTATTACTGTGTTTGTGACTGAGATTTTTAAAGTGGTTTAAAAGATATGTTGAACATAACTGGATGACATATATTCTCAAGCCAGGGAGCCTCTTAAAGTATAAATCAAAATATATAATTTGGGGCACGTGGGTGCCTCAGTCAGTTAAGCGTCTGACTTGGGCTCAGGTCATGGTCTTGCGGTTTGTGGGTTCAAGCCCTGTGTTGGGCTCTGTGCTGACAGCTCAGAGCCTGGAACCTGCTTTGGATTCTGTGTCTCCCTCTCTCTCTCTGCTCCTCCCCCACTCATACTCTGTCTCTCTGTCTCTGTCTCTGTCTCTCTCAAAAATAAATAAACATTAAAAACAATTAGATATTCCACAGCAGCAGAACATAGTTTAAAAAAAAAACATAAAATATATAATTTACTTCTCTGTTCAAAACCCTGCAGAAGCCTCGCTCCCCACTCAGGAAAAAGCTTTTAGTGGTTTGCATTGCTCACCTTCGTGGTTCTCAAGACTGGCTGCATATTAGAATCACATGGGCCCTTTTAACACCTACTCATGCTAGAGTCCTATCCCAGCCCAATTACATCAGGTGGGTTGCTTTGAGCTGGGGTTTTCCAGGTGATTGTAATGGGCAGTCAAGATTCAGAACCTCTGCCTGTACCGTCAGGCTTTCCCCAACACATGCACCCCTGTTCTACAGCTTTCCCCCAGCTCATTTCACTACAGCCGCACTGGCTTGTCTGATCTCCCCAGCCAGAAGTCTCACTCCCAGCTCAAGGCCTGTGCATCTGTTATTCCCTCTTGCTGAGATGTTTTCTTCTTGACAGCCACAAGTCTTGCTCCCTCACCTCGTTCAGGTCTTTGCCCAAATCCAGCCGCGCACTGAGGACTCCCTGTCTCCCTTATATAGAACCGTACCTTCCTCCAGCCTTGCTCTGATAATCCTTTTCTCCCCTGCTTTGTTTGATTGGTAGCATTTATCTCCATCTGATAAATTTCTACTTGTGCCCTTAATACACTCTCATCGCCCCATCTCCACATTTCCCTGAAACTAAGTTCTTTGAGCAGGAATTTTGTCTGTTTTGTTCACTGCTGTATCCCCAGGACCTAGAACAGTGCCTTGCACTTACCCAGCGCCCTATGCGTATTTGTTGAATCAATTACGAGCAAACAACGACAACGTAAGACCCTATATAGGAAACTCTATATGTGAGATATTTCACAGTTAATCTTTCTCATAGCACTAAGAAATAGATATTTTTATTTTTTCCCAGCCTCCCTCCTCCTGAGGTCACCCCTCTAATATGGTATAGAAGAGAGACTTCTTCAGACCACGTGCATTTTGCTCCTTGTTGTCACCTGAAATTCCACATCTACTGCCCTCACATGATGCTCTTCCCTCCACACTCAAGTGTCAGGAAGAAGTGAATGTGAGATGGTCCACACTTCCCATTGCTGGCTCTTTATTTCCCACTCACACACTTACGCGTAAGTATAGACATATCAGACTTCAGTGAAGTCTTGGGAAAGTAAAGGAGATTTACATCACAGAAATGCAAATATAGACTTAAATGTTAGACATCTCTTTTCCTAAAAGCTCTTTATTTATTCACCCTACGTTTCCCACTGACTAGCTTTCTCCATAGGCTCCTGGCTCCTGTCATGTTCTCATTCCTTTTTCCTCTTTTCTCTCTCCCATATTCTCTTATCCCTAATTTCTGTTTATTTCTCCAAGACAGCTTTGTTAAAACTTTCCCTTTCAGTACATGCTCTTAGTTCCCATTTGCACTTCTGACTCCTTAAGACCTTTCCCTAAATAAAAACATCTCTCCACTGTGGGAAGAACCCTGGTGCGAGCTATAGATATCATTTTTCTCCATTAAAAAAAAATAATTTTCTGGTGCAGCCACTCTGGAAAACAGGATGGAGGTTCCTCAAAAAATTAAAAATAGAACTACCCTACGAACCAGCAATTGCCCTACTAGGCATTTATCCAAGGGATACAGGTGTGCTGTTTCGAAGGGACACATGCACCCCCATGTTTATAGCAGCACTATCCACAATAGCCAGAGTATGGAAAGAGCCCAAATGTCCATCGATGGATGAATGGATAAAGAAGATGTGGTGTATATATATAACAGAGTATTATTTGGCAATCAAAAAGAATGAAATCTTGCCATTTGCAACTACATGGTTGGAACTGGAGGGTATTATGCTAAGTGAAATTAGTCAGTCAGAGAAAGACAAAAATTATATGACTTCATTCACATGAGGACTTGAAGAGACAAAACGGATGAACATAAGGAAAGGGAAACAAAAACAATATAAAAACAGGGAGGGGGACAAAACAGAAGAGACTCAAAAATATGGAGAACAAACTGAGGGTTATGGGAGGGATTGTGGGAGGGGGGATGGGCTAAATGGGTAAGGGGCACTAAGGAATCTACTCCTGAAATCATATGCTAACTAATTTGGATGTAAATTTAAAAAATAATAATAACACAAGTTAAAATAAAAAAATTAATTTTCAATGAAGGGAAAGAAAGAAATTAAGCGACTTGCCCAAGGTAAAATATCCAGTGATTAGGATTCAAACCTAGATCATTCATGATATTTATATTTTTTAATGTATTGATGATAAAAGAATCCTGGGGTAGGCAGGTATTAGTGTTGACATTTTGTAAAGGAATATCCCAGCTCACAGGAGAAGTGCCTTGTTCAGTCTTGCTTACACATGTGGGTCAGCCCAGGACACGGGTGTTTTTGTTGTATCCCACTGTAATAGAAGCTGCAATACCTTAGGTTAAGAAACTGTAAGTTTAGTTTGCTAATGCATATAACTGTATTATTTAACATAACTAATCTAATATTCTATCTGGAGGAGCTGTTAAGTTTAGGGAGATGTGTAATTATAGTCAATTATGGCATTTACAAGGGGACAGGCACAATTCTATGCGTTTTATATGTGTTACAGTGTATAACTCATATCATCTTTGTGATGAACCTAATAATAATGATGATGATGATTATCCCCCTTTACAGTTGGGGGTCACACAGCTAGTAAATGAGAGAGCTGGGATTTCAAACCAAATAGCCTAGCTCCAGAGTATTTATTCTTAACCACTCTGCAATATAAAGAAACCATCCCTACTCTCCATGCTGACTTGGCCCATACGTTTTAGGATTGACTATATGCCAGGCTTTTCTAAGTGCTTTACATATGCTATCTCATTTAAACCCTACAAAGTCCTGGTGAGATGGGCATTCTCATCTATATTTTATAAACATGGAAAGAAACCAAAGCTCATAAAAATTAGATTACTTACATAAGGTCACGGAACAAATAAGTGGTAGAATCAAGACTTGAACCCGTGTCTCACTCACTGCGTCATATTCTCTTTTCAGAATACATAATACTTTATAAATACATAACACGTTGAATCTAAGTTCTCAATGAGCTTACATGGTAAGGAAAAGACAAACATGAACTTCTGTTTTTATTTTTGATTAAAAAAAATATGACAAAGATGATTGTAACCATATTTTCCCCTTGACCTTGGAGGCAGAGATGATGTCCTATTTTTGTTTTTATCTCCAACACTAAGCATAGTGTGGAGAGTAAAGAAGTAAGTGTCCATTCCAGTGAAGAGGGATTTACTTCATAAATACTGGAATACCATGGATTCCTCTAAAAATGTGGCTTTATGCTTTAAGTGTAAAGTTGGAAGTTATCATAAACAGCAAAAGTAGCATGCTATTTGGAAGATATTTAGCTTCACAAATAAACTAGCTGTAGGTATTGAAATTAGTTCATGAAATTCAGCCAAATGGTAAGTCTGAAGTACATAAGGATATAAAGATGGGAAATTTGGTTACATAAGCTGCTTTTTCGGCTAGGGAGAAAATTATCAGAGTCATCAAAATAGTTTAAGATTCTGTGGGTGATTTAAAAAAGAAAGGGGAGGATAAAATGGCCCTTGAACAAAAGGTATTATTAACCTGGAAAGAATGCCTGGAATATATTTCTTGAAGAAGAGTAAGGACAATATACCTAAGTGGCTTTCTATGCTAGGCAGTGCTGGACAGGAGGCTAGGATAGTGTGGTAAGGAGCTGGGGCAGGCAGAGTAATTGCCCCCAAAGAAGTGCATGTCCTACTCCCCAGAACCCAAGGATATATTACCTTATATGGCAAAAGGGACTTTGTAGATACGAGTAAGTTAAGGACCTTGAGATGATGAGATTATCCTGGATTATCCAGGTGGGTCCAGTGTGATCACAAGGGTCCTTGTAAGTGAAAGAGGGATGCAGGTGAGTCAGAATTAGAGGAGATGTGACAACAGAGGCAGAGATTTGAGAAATGCACTTTGGAGATAGAGGAAAAGACCACAGGCCAAGGAATGTAAGCAGCCTCTAGAAGATGGAGGAGGCAAGTTTTCTCCTCTAGAACCTCCAGCCATGCCACACGTTGGTTTTTAACTCAGGGAGACCCACTTCGGTTTCCTGACCCCCAGAATTATAAGATAATAAATGTGTACTGCTTTAAGCTGCTAACTGTGAGACGATTCGTTACAGCAGTGATGGGAAACTGATACGGAGCCAAATTACTAATCATCCTCACAGTCCAAAGAAATCATTTTTAATTTTTTAAAATGTTTATTCGTTTTTGAGAGAGAGCGAGACAGCGCAAGTGGAGGAGGGGCAGGGAGAGAGGGAGACACAGAATCCGAAGCAGGCTCCGGACTCTGTGCTGTGACAGCTGAGACACGGGTCTCGAACTCACAAACCATGAGATCATGACCTGAGCTGAAGTCAGACCCTTAACTGACTGAGCCACCCAGGCACCCCAAAGAAATCATTTTTAAAGAGGACAAAACTGATCAAGCAAAAGAATACATCACAAAGAACGAAATTAATAAATTTGATGATGTAACATTTCCATATATCCAAAATAGAAGATAAATGGTAAACTGAGAAAAATACCTGTGACAAATATGACAGAGAGAGGAAATCATCTTAGTATCAAAAAAGAGTCCTTTCAAATTAGGAAAAAAAAAAGCACATCCTGTTGGAAAAGCAAGAAAAACGACATAAAGAGGTAATACCCAGAAGAATGCAAATGACAATAAGCATACGTTTAAAAAAAAAATCCCATTTTAAGTGAGGAAATGCAAATTAAAACAAAACTGAGATACCATTTTTAATTTACAAAACTGGGACAGATTTTTTTTTAAACTCATATTTAAAGTTAACAAAAATTCCACCAGACTGGCAGTCTAAGCCACTGCTGGTAACAGTGTTCATCCATAGGTTCTTGATAAACAAATAATTTGCTAGTATGTACAGGTATAAAGATGTTTACGTTTTTGATCCAGTGGTTCTACATTTAGGGATTGGGGTGCTTATTCTTTTATCTGTCCATATCCTTAGTGGATCCCTCTCTGTCCCATGCCCTCTATGGATTAGATCCCTGGTTCCCTTGTTCACTAGCTTCCAGGTGGGTTTAGCCAGTCGAAGGCACGGAAAGAAGAGAGGGCAGATCAAGGGAGATTTGGAGATATTTACTCCTCACCCCTGATCCCTCCCTTCAGCTAGGGTTTTGTGAGTGACTTTGCTCCTCAAAACCAGTGGTTCTCAAATTTCAGTGCATCAGAGCCCACCGGGGGGACCTTGTGTCTGATTCAGTAGGATGGGGGAGGATCTGATAATTGGAATTTCTCATAGGTTTCCAGGCGTTGCTGATTCTGCTGGTCCAAGGGCAACACTTCGAGAGGTACAACTTAAAGGCCACAATTCCCTGTGGAACAGCCCTGATTCCCCAGCTGGAGGCTTTCTCTGTACCCCAGTAACACGATGGCCCAGCTCTCTCCCTCCCCTCTAGGCCTTTGTAAGGGTTTGTTTGCCTTCCCTGAACCCTTCACCATTCCCTACTGCTTCCCTTAATCCTGCCCACACCTCTTGCAATCAGTCCCTTCATTAAAGTCTCTCAAATTAACATTTTGAATATTAGTTTCCTGCTAAAATCATGACTGTCGTAGGGATTTATCCTAGAGAAATAATCGAAGATGCAGACACAGACCTAGGTGCAAGAATGTTCTTTGCAGCATAATTTATAACAGCGAAAACATTAGAGACAAGGTGTGTGCTCAACAACGGGGGAAAGATGGGATATTATAGTTATGAATGACTAATTATCCTGACTTAACCCGGGAATGCTCACGGTGCAATGTCGAAGTGAAAATAAGATATGAAACCTTACTTAGAGGATGTTCCCAATTTTGTAAATATATGTGGATGTTCTTGTATAAGGCTCAAATTGAGGTGAAAGTGGGGGGAAAAGTAGTTGATGTGACAATGACTACATACATACTTTATTGGCGGATTTGATTTGCCAGCATATTTGTATGAATGAATGTTTTGAACTGCAGGCATGATTCCTGCAGTTCCTCCCTTATTTCCAGTTGGTTTCAGCATTAATATCACATTTAATATTATATACATGCAAATATTTACATTATATATAATTAATTAAGATTCTATTATGTTTCATAAAATAAAACCACGCTTAAATGCAGAGAAATGGTAATTGTATTCTAGCTAGCAATGGAATGAACCCTCCGCGTCACAACTGCTTTCTATACAAGCCCTTTAAACACGTGGACTCAGACCCACTTAAGCCATAAATGTTTACCGCGTGCCTGCCCTCAAGGAAATTACGGTCTAGGCGCCTACGTACAACACAAATGAAGATACAACGTGCAGCAGTAGAAAGAACACAACCTGGAATTGAAACCCCAGAGTCTGGGCTTTGTCACAACTGCAATTTAGCAGTCCGTGAAGTCTTTTGCAGAGTATGTAGTGAAACATAAATTATAAAGCTCAATTATGTAATCGGGGAATCATGAAAAGCTTTTTCATCGGAGTCCGAATGCCGTGGCATGCTTAGCAAGTATGTGTTTACCAAGTCGGAGTTCACATTGGTCTGTCTTTTTCATTCTTCTCCGCTTCAGAACAGACATACACATCGTTCCCACTACATATGCATAATTACCAAAGATTAGGCATGTTGGTTACATTAAGAATGAAAATTAAATAATCAGAGCTGATGGTTAGAACAGAGGTGGCATTATCCTTAGGGAAGAAAGCTAGCATGTTATCCCTGACTTAAATGGGGTAGGTTTCCATAAAGAAGACTGGGAGGGCTGCTTAGGAATCCAGCTTCTGGAAAGCAAGCAATACAACATTTATATGAGCCGGAGAGAAATGATTTTTGAAAATATACAATAAGGGGCGCCCAGGTGGCTCCGTCGGTGAAGCATCTGACTCTCGATTTCAGCTCAGGTTATGGCCTCAGGGTTCGTGAGTTTGAGCCCCTCGTCCCACTCTGCGCTGGCGGTGGGGAGCCTGGTTGGGATTCTCTCTTTCTCCCTCCCTCTCTGCCCCTCCACTGCTCGCTCTCGCTCTCTCTCTAAAAGAAATAAACTTAAAAAAATAAAAGATAAAATAAAATATACTAGAAAGAAAGACAACCCAATCGTGGGCTAATGGCATCAAACTGATAATGACTGAGGGGTCCAAGTCAGATCTGAATGTAGGATATACCCGAGACATTGAATTAAGAGATGAGCAGCTAAGATGGAATGAAATTTCCGATTCTGACGTTTCCCTCTCCGATCACAGCATCCTGATACTCTCTCCCATTCCATATAATAAAAAAAATTATTTTTCCAAATAATAAATTCAATTTTTTACTTCTGCCTGTTCTTCCAGAATATCCACCTGCGACTTCATTTACCTTCCTACCAGGTATGATTCTGCCAAGCCTTGCCAGTGTTGTTCTTGTCTGAACAGCAGTGTATGAACTTGTGTCATAGCCTACTTGCCAGGCTTTGAGCTTACAAAATCCCTAATAGGCAAAGGTCTGTTTTTTTTTTCCTCATACTCTGAGCTGCCAAATCCAGCTGTAGAATCACAGAACCAATTTCAACGTCTGTCTAAAATAATGATAAAAGACCCAATGAAAAATCTCTTTGAAATTCCCTCCTAATTAACCAGGAGAATATATTAAACCAGAAAAATCTTCAATGAATGTACAGCAAAATGAAAGATATAGCCAGATTCCGTTAAGAAACAGAATAATCCTGCCTATCTACTTGTGAAGTAGGTTTGAAATATAAGAGCCTTGTTGTTGCTCATTACTTGTTGCCACAGTGACCATGATTCAGTAGCTAAAGGCACTGACGTTCTACGCATTTGAGCTTCCTAAGCCATTTATTATCAGGTAGGGAAGCCACAGAATGACATTCTTAGGTATGCCAGGACTCAGAAACCAGATTGTCTTCCCAAATAAATGGTCCTAAAGGCGTGTTTCAGAACGCCAACATATTCATCAACATTTAGATTTAAGAAAAGAGAGGTGGTGGCTGAAAGCGGATGGGGGAGAGGAGTAAGATAAATGAAATACATGGAGATAAATTGAATTTATACAAATAGGGTATACATTTGACATAAAGTTACTTGGAACAGATGATGTATACTATTTAACACAAAGACAATGAGTCAGTCTATGACTACGGTCTAAATGAAAAAGGAAAAAACACTTACATAAGAAAGAAAGGAGAAGCATCACCAAAGGAAACCAAAGCCCTGGGTTTCACATCCTTTAAAAAGGGGAGTGATGTTCTTAGTTTGCTCTCAACTTTAATAATTAGATGGTAAGAGTCTAAGAATGGTTTAATTGAAACAGGATGCTTTCCTTCTTAATTATTGCAGAGAATAAGAACAAACTAATAGTCCAAGTCTAAAAAGAGGAAAAGGATTAAAGCCCGGAAGTAGGAAATAAGACATTTTATTTCTGTAACAATTAAAATGGTCATTTACCTCCTTTTCTGCCCAGCACCCCTGCATTTTTTTTGAGAAAAGCACCCGATGCCCCCATCCCTACTATAACCTTCTCATTCCCACCCACTCACCACCCAGCCCTGTAACCGGATCCAGCATACAAACTGGCACAAACTGTGAACATCATACTTCTCTTTCAGGGTTTGTTCAACAGGACTTGCACAAAAGAGACTTTCCCTTTTAGTAGATAAAGCAGGGAAGATGTGTGGAGTGGTGTGTGTGCGGACAACATAGTCAGAGAGAAGCAAAGTGAGGCAGAGTAGTCTCGAGTCTCGGGCTCAGCGGGTCTCTAGCTGCACTCTTGTTCTTTTTGCTTGCAGGAACCCATGAATTTCCATTTTGCTTAAGCTAATTCAAGAGGAATTTCTACACCATGCAACCAGATACATACATGCAAAAATTATGGTTGTAAATGTAAATGAGCGTAATTCTTTCTGTAAAAAGTCAAAGACTCAGATTGGAGCGGAAAATGAAATGCAGTTATTTAAAAGCCTGCTTCTAAAATAAAAGGGTAGAGTAAAATGATTTACAAATACAAACCGAGAAGATATAGAAGCCAACGATAATTCAAAGCTGAAATCATTAAATAGAAAGGTGCTGTCCCTTTGAGTTACAAATAGCATGATCTCCCGAAAAGACGTGCAGCTCTCATTTTGGTTCCAAGATGGATGCTTCAGCTTCAGACGTCGATTCTGCGTCCCAGGCAGGAAGAAGAAGGGAGAGAAGGTATGGCATTTAAGTGAAAGAAAGCAACACTTCTTTGGGATCAAGGGCAGACTTCTGTTTTGCAACGCGTTGGTAAGTAATGTATCACATAGCCGTTGCTATTGCAAGGGAGGCTGAGGACTTATAAGCAGGACCCATTGCCACCCCAAATCATAATTCCATTACAAAAAAGGGGCAAAACGGAAATTGCACAGGCCACGTGCAGTGGCTGGCACACCTGTCAACGGTAATGCAAACTGGCCCGTCTCACACCTCCTTGGTAGTGCTACAAATTATCTGGTGAAATACTTTTGGAAAGTAATTTGGCAGTGTCTCTTCTATAAAATCTTCGCATCCTTTGATCCAGTTGTTAATTGGGACATGCGTCTTCCACGCTCCTCTGATTTTCATGAGAAATGTTTTTCCTAAACATCGCCCCTTGCACAGCTCCCGTCCCCAGCTTCTCCAAGGAAGACAGAGTGACTTCTTTGCTTAGTGAGTTTAAGGTTTGAAACAGGCGCAATTAGTTCAATTGTCCCTTTGGCCCTCTTGGGAGCCATCTCTTTACAGGAAACGCACATCTGGGTTGTCTCGACTATGCCACTAGTGTGTTTTACAGCATTAGGTCCATTGTGAGAACACGATTGGTTATTCAGATGTGCCTCCAATGGGTGGTAAGATGTCCAGTTCTGTGTCTCAGGCTGCCACACACATAAGCCACTGCCTCCAACCCAGCCTTTATCAATAATTAAAGAGATATTTCGAAATAGCTTGGTTCGATAAAGAAACGTTAGGGTTTTGGTTGACTGCACTGGTATGCTATGTTTCACTCTTTGAAGACTGCCGAACTGCTTTCCAAAGGGACTGTACCATTTTATATCCCCACCAGCAACGCGTATGTGTGTATATGAAACAAGCTCCTTGTCAGATACATGACTTACAAATATTTTCTACCCTTCTGTGGGTTGTCTTTCCACTTTCTGGATAGTATCCTTAGAAGCCCAAAGGTTTTTTAATTTTGATTAAGTCCAATCTATATGTTTTTCTTTATTATTTGTACTTTTGATGTCTTCTTACCAAAGATCTCATTGCTGGGGCGCCTGGGTGGCTCAGTTGGTTGAGCGTCTGACTTCGGCTCAGGTCATGATCTCGCAGTCCGTGGGTTCAGGCCCTGCGTCGGGCTCTGTGCTGACAGCTCGGAGCCTGGAGCCTGTTTCAGATTCTGTGTCTCCCTCTCTCTCTGACCCTCCCCCATTCAAGCTCTGTCTCTGTCTCAAAAATAAATAAACATCAAAAAAAAATTAAAAAAAAAAGATCTCATTGCTTAATCCAAGATGATGACGATTTACACCTTTGATTTTTTAAAGAGTTTTATAGTGTTAGCACTCACATTTAAGTCTTTGATCCATTTCAAGTTAAATTTTTGTGTATGTTGTGAGCGAGAGATCCAACTTCGTGCCCTTGCATATGGATATTCAGTGGTCCCAGCAACATTTGTTGAAGAGATTTTTTTCTTTCCCCATTAAATGGTTTTGACACTCTTGTTGAAATCAACTGGATGTTGATGTTTAAGGTTTATTTCTGGACTCTCACTTCTATTCCATTCCATTATATGTATGCTTATGACCTTGATTGCTATAGCTTTGTAATAAGTTTTGAAGTTGGGAAATGTGAGTCCTCAGCTTTGTTGTGCTTTTTAAATATTGTTTTGGCTATTCTAGGTCCCTTGCATTTCCATGGGAATCTTAATGTCTGCTCACCAATTTCTCCAAAAAATTTCTCTGGGATTTTGATGGTGATTGAGTTGAATTAGCAGACCAATTTGGGGATTTTTGCCTGAATTTCAGTTTTAATTTCTTCTCTAATCAAGAATTATTTTTAAAAATGTTTGTCTAGGGGTGCCTGGGTGGCTCAGTTGGTTAAGCGTCCAACTTCAGCTCAGGTCATGACCTCATAGTTTGTGATGTCTGCTCTCAGTCCAGAGCCTGCTTCAATCCTCTGTCCCCCCCCCCCCCACCACCCCTCCCCTGCTTGTGCTGTCTCTCTCAAAAATAAATATTTAAAAATATCCCCCCAAAAAATACAATTTAAAAAAATGTTTGTCTATCCTTTATGTTGTTACTCTATTTTTATTACGTGATTAGAAAGTGTGACTTTGTGAGTTCTGTTGTTTGGATGTGTTGAAATCATTTTTGTTCTCTGATCCAATATCCATTAATCTGATAATATCCCATAGTCAGTTGAAAAGAACACTCACCATAGAATTCACTACCTGTGTATGAGTATGTGGATGCTTTTAAATCATGTTATTTAAATCCTGTTTCCTTTTGTTTAGTGATATGTCTGTTTATAAGAGGGTTTGCTAACAGCTTTCACCATGACTGTGGATCTGTTAAGTATCTATTTCTAAAGCTTAAAACTGTGTAATTTGAAGTTATGTTGTTAGATTATGAAGATTCATAACTGTTATACTTTCATAGTCCCTTGTTTTTTACATTCCATTTTTTCCTTCCAGCGACTAAAGAGCATATTTATCCCTTCAAAACTTCTTTATATTGAAGTACAATAACATACAGTGATGTATTAGTTTCAGGTGTACAAAATAGTGATTTGACAATTCTATGCATTACTCAGTACATTAACTGTACTCACCATCTGTCACCAATGTCTTTAACCATCTTATTGACTATATTCTCTATGCTGTACTTTTCATCTCCATGACTTATTTATTTTGTAGCCGGAAGTTTGTACCTCTTAATCCCTTTTATCTATTTCATCCATCCCTCCACTGATCTCCCCTGAAGCAACCATCTGTTTGTTCTCTGTATTTAAGTCTGAGTTATTATTGTTGTTTGTTTGTTTGTTTTGTTTCTTAAATTCCACATAGGAGTGAAATTATATGGTATTTGTCTTTCTGTGACTTATATCACATAGCATTATACCCTCTAGACCCATCCATGTTATTGCAAATGGCAAGATTTACCACTTATGGCTGAGTAATATTCCGTTGTATGTATGCTCCATCAAAACTTTTTTTATTTTTTTGTTTTATTATTAAAAAAAATTTTTTTTAATTTATTTTTGAGACAGAGAAAGCGTGAGCAGGGGAGGGGCAGGGAGACAGGGAGACAGAGAAACGGAAGCAGTCTCCAGGCTCTGAGCTGGCAGCACAGAGCCCGATGTGGGGCTTAAACTCACAAGCTGTGAGATCATGACCTGAGCTGAAGTCAGACGTTTAACCGACTGAGCCACCCAGGTGCCCCCATCAAAACTTTTTTTAAAGTTTATTTATTTACTTTGAGAGAGACAGAGAGCATGTGTGCAAGCAGTAGAGGGGTGGAAGGAAAGGAGAGAGAGAAAATCCCAAGCAGGCTCTGCACTGTCAGTGAAGAGCCCGACTCGGGGGGCTTGATCCCACGAACCTCAGGATCATGACATGAGTGGAAATCAAGTGTCAGATGCTTAACGGACTAAGCCACCCAGGCTTCTCGAGAACATTTCAACACACGTTAAATTTCTATTTTACTAATCAACAACTGGAATTAATCAGCACTCTCTGAAGAAGCTATTGAACGTTGATACCCTTTTCTTATCCTTTCCATGGCCCCCTCTTCACTACTTGACATCTTGAAGTCATCTGGAATTCTATTTCCAGAAAAGTAATTGTTTACAGTGTGTGTTAATGGTCATCACAGTAACTTTCACAGATTCCTTTATTGTAATATTTAAATGAGCTAATGCATGAAAAGTGTTTTGCATGAGGTTTGGTGTATGTTAATCAGTCAATAGTGTTTTCAATGAGAATTATCGAGATTATTATCATTCGGCACGGAGTGTTTCTCTCTCTACAACCTCGCTTTTGAGGTTCCTACCTTAGCCTTCATTATCACCACTACCTGGCTGATTTCCAAACCCATATCATCTATCCGGACACGACTCCTGGTCTTCCTCTATTTTCAATTTCTATTACAGAACACTACCTAAATATTCCACCAGGACATCCCTCTCAATACATACGAATCAAACTATCTTTTAATTTCCCAATTTCCGGTAACAGAACAATCATTCTCCCTGTTCTCCAATCTGGAAACTTTGGGGACATTTTTGTTGTTCCTCTTAGATGGCCCGCATTCCTCAGGAGGATAGTTGAGCTCAGTGCCCGTATCATGTAACTGCACGGTCAATGTTAGTTTTCTTCCTCCTCCTCCTTTAACTTCAACACATTGCAAAGTCCCATAAATGCTTTAAAAAATTCTATTTACCTTCCTCTTTATGATCCCCTCCTCCAACTGTCTTGCTTTTCATCCAGTATTTAGTTAGACACCAAGTTTTCTTCCTTATTTTCTGATTTCTTTTCCATTCTCCTATCCTTACAGTCCAATCCTCCTCAAACATGGTGCCAATCACATATTTGTTCTCTGCTACCTACCAGGCTCCTCATTTTGAGCGTAAGTTTGAAACCCTCAGCCTGGGGGCGCCTGGGTGGCTCGGTCGGTTAAGCATCCGACTTCGGCTCGGGTCATGATCTCACAGTTCGTGAGTTTGAGCCCCGCGTCGGGCTCTGTGCTGACAGCTCAGAGCCTGGAGCCTGCTTCACATTCTGTGTCTCCCTCTCTCTCTGCCCCTTCCCTGCTCATGCTGTGTCTCTCTCTGTCTCAAAAATAAATAAACATTAAAAAAATAAAAAAAAAAAAAAAGAAACCCTCAGCCTGCCACTGAAATGGGTCTAACCTGCAATACCAATAATATTGTTCATAATAACCTTTATGAACACTGGATCAGTGAATCTGGGACACTGGTTCCTCCCTGAAAACCCTGAACATTCTCTGAACTCTTTGGCTTTATCTTTGATATTCCTTCTGCCCAGAAAGCTTTCTTGAACCATCTTTGTCGAAATCCTACCTATCAAAATCCACCCTTGCCATAAAGCCTGGTTCATATACCACATAGGCCTTGTCCTATTTATAAGCTGCCGTAGTATTTTGTATGCCTCTATTAGTAACGACATTTTTTCACTTTAAAGATTTTCAGGGTTTATTATCTTGACGTCCTACCAGATTCTAAGATGTTTAAAGGGCTTTGCCTTACTTACTCACCTTTTAAGTTTCTGTCGGCCCTCAGTGGTACAGCGTATTTCACAGAGTTGGTGCTCAATAAATATTAGTTGAATTTAATAAAGGTCGCATCATTTAAGACAAAGAAAAAATTATTCTGAAAGCATGACCAAGGTTTTTTAAGCCTACTGTGTCAATCAAGCTTTGCTCAAACACAAACATGCTATTTCCTGTATAGGAATCTTTGCTCAGGGGAATTAACGAGCTAAACATGTCTCTGAATAACACAAGAGAAGGCAAACGAAATTTTTCTGGTGGCGAACCTGAAGGAAGCGTGTACTTTGTAAGAAAACCAGGCCACAGAAACAGCTGTGGCCTATGAATAGAGCTCTTTCTGAATATTTGATGAAATGCCGGAGGTTGTCCTTTGCACACAGCTTATGATAGACACAGCGTTAGAAATATTTGGTTCCCCATGTTGCTTTTGTTGCCAGAAGTTGGTAATAGCCGCTTTCAACCACCACACTGTGCGGCCTGAGTAGATGTAAGAAAATCATGGACCGTAAGTCTGGGAATGCAGATTACAGCCCGACTCTGGAGTACCTTGAGTGCTGGCATTGGGGTTGTATGGAGTAAGCAGCTCATTGACATTTTTTTATTGTTTTTGTTTCCGTTGTTTGCTTTTGATCTCGTGAGCACCATCATAGAGATAGGCTTCAAGACAATTAACCACACAGCAGAGAGTAGGTTGGCTTGGAAGGAGACCCTAGATGTACAGACTTAGCTGGTGTACTTAGCAGAGAATAGGAGGAGGTCAAATGAAGTAACATGGCAGAAGTAATAGAGAGGAAGGAAATGATGCTGACGTTAGAACTATTATGAAGGAATTAGCAACTGACCTGTGAATGATTATGATGGTCAGTATAAGGAGAAACCGAAAATAGCTCCTGAAGTTTTGATTCAGGGAAAGAAGAGAGACTGTGATAGTGGGGGAAGGGGGAACCCTAGAGGAGTTGGAAAGGTTACTGCTGTTCCTCCTGTGACAATGAGTTTTCTTTTTACTTCTCTCATTTTCCCTTCTCAGTCACTTCTTTTGTTTGTCCTTTGAAAGTTAGTAATTCAGCTTTGAGCAGTGGCAGTATCGTAGCCAATGAGGTTTATCCGAGGCGCGATTATTGCTAATTGAAAGTAATTCAGACAAGTCACTAATATCTGCGCAATAGAAGCCAGTTAGCTACCTCTTTTGCACAGCAAGTGGGACAAAATTTAAAAGGATTTATCACAGCCAGTGTTTTGATCAGTATAGGGAAAAAAAAAAAAACCCATATGGTTCTAATTCTCTAAATTGAGAATTCATTTTATGGATTTTGACACTTTAAATCAAATTCATTGATATATAATTTACCAAAATAAAATACTCTCTTTTAAGTGTACTGTTACATGAGTTTTAGACAAAAATTACCCATGTAACTACTACCCCAATCGAAATAAAAAGAATTTTCACCATCTCCCCAAATTCGCTCACGTCCTTTATTGTCATTCTCTCCCCAACCCCTACCAAAGACATCCATTATTCTGCTTTCTGTCACTAGGAATTAATTTTTCCTGTCTTAAAATTTCAAATAAATGAAATAATACAGTTTGTACTTTTTTGTGTCTAGCTTTTTAACTAAAGAAGGAGGGGGAAGATCCCCTCAACTTGCCAGATGGGATGCTGCTCCATTCATGAATTGTTTAAGAAAGCCAATTAGATCTTCACATTAAAAAAAAATGTTTTGAGGGGGCGCCTGCGTGGCTCAGTCAGTCAAGCATCCAAATTCAGCTCAGGCCATGATCTCGCAGTCCGTGAGTTCAAACCCCACATGGGACTCTCTGCTGACAGCTTGGAGCCTGGCCCCTGATTCAGATTCTGTGTCTCCCTCTCTCTCTACTCCTCCCGCCCCACCCCCTCCCCCATGCTTTGTCTCTCTCTCTCTCTCTCTCTCTCTTTCTAAAAAATCAACAGACATTTAAAAAACGTTTTGAAATGTCTGTAGATGGATGTATTCTAGTAGTTCATTTCTTCTTATTACTGAGTAGTTCGAATGTGGTTCCAGTTTTTGGAGTTCCACTAACATTTGTTTATATATTTACCTGTTGATAGATTGGTAATTTACCTGTTGATAGAATTGGTGTTTACTGTTGATAGATTCTGTTTCCAGTTTTTCTCTATTAGGAATAAAGCTGTTAACATTCATATTTAAGTCTTTGTGTGGATATGTGTGTCATTTCTCTTGGGCAAATACCTAGGAGTGGAATTGCTAGATTATAGGGTAAGTGCATATACTTAACCTTATAAGAAACTGGCAAATTGTTCTCCAAGGTGTGCGTACCATTGTGCACTCCCACCAGCAATGTATGAACACACTGGCTCATCCACACTCTTGCCAACACTCAGTTATGGTCGCCTTTTTGAATTTTAGTCATTCTAGTAGGTGCACAGTGGTATTTCATTGCATTTTAATCCGCATTGCTCTAACAACTACTGATGTTGAGCATATCGTGCGTTTATTGGTCATTGGTAGACCTCCTTTTAAGAAGTGTCTGTTCTAATACTTTGCACATTTTAAAATTTGGTTGTTTGTCTTCTTATTGAATTATGAGAGCTTGAAATTCAAGTTCTTTATCAGGTATCTGTATTGTGAATAGTTTCTCCTAGTCTGCCGTTTGCCTTTTCATTTTCTTAAAGGTGATTTTTGAGGAGCATAAGTTTTTAGTTTTAATGACATCTAAAATAGCACTTATTTTTTAATGATCAGGACTTTAGAAACTCCAGCTTAAGAAAATACAAGCCTCGGCTTTCGTTTGCTACCTGTCTGTTACCTACCTGACATGCGTGAACGTTTCAGAATTGGGCTAGACTCTAGGCAAATTTTATAAAATTTCATGAATGTGATCGCCACTTTTATTTACATTAAAAAGTATCATTTTGTGGGTATATGCTGTGAAATAAGCAGTGTGCTAAATACTTCTTATATAATATTTCAGTTAATCCTTACAGAAACCTTACTGGAAAGGAAACTTAGATGTAAAGTAATAAAATAACTAGACTAAAGGCTTACATATTATTAGTGGCAGAACTAAACTATACTCAACTCTAAAGCCCTTTGATTCTTAAAAACCATGCAGTGTCTTAGCTAAGAAATCTTTGTATGTGTTGAATCCATGAAGCGGAGGCCCTCTTACTGCTGTTTTTGGCTGTTTACTGATGGCAAACAGTTGCGGAACTACGGGGTTTTCTGCAATGTTCGGGCTCCACTTTCACGGCAGGAGCATCAGCCCCCTGACGTCTCAATCATAGCTACGGTGTTTTGTCTTTGTTTGTTTGTTTAACCTGGTTTGGTTTTAACTAGTAATTCTGGTGGCAGACTCCAGATTCCCCACCTTCCTGCTTATGGTAGAAGAGGTAACTCCCCTGGGAGGTCAGTTTCATGATATTCAGGGAGGGAGTCGTGCTAGGATCTCAGCTTATAACCCAGTCTTCCAGCCCTTCCAGTGATTTTCATAATGATCTAATTCTCTGCATTACATTACTTTCTGCTTAAAATACCTTTGATGGAGTCTCTTTTCAGCACCAAACCCCGCCTGATACACACGGTCTGGACAGGCATTCAACAAAGGCTTAAGTAACTATTATTCCAAAGTGGAGGTAAACAGGCAGTTCAGGGACAAGAAACTGAGTCCTTGGGGAGACAGGCGTGCCAGACACATTCTCCATCCCAAGCAAATAATGGGCTAGCCTGATTCTCGGGGAACCAGGAAAACAACTTCAGGCCAGGCTGTGCTCTGACATGGCCTGTGTGTTGAGTTGGTAAACCTCTATCCCAGGGCTCTTAGGACTCCTCTTGTTCCCTGTGCCTACAGACAAGTTTGACCCCCAGGTGCAGGGCAAGTTTGTGCTTCAGACCAACGTGAAGCTATCTCAGCAATGACAACCAGGGAGAGGCGGGAACAGGGGAATGAGTTGGGCAGTTTAAAGCTCAAAAGAACAATTTCAAGGTGAGACAGAGGCAGGGGTACTTCATAAAGCGTTTAGTAGATATATGGTGTTCATTGGCTGAAGCTATGAAAGAGACACATAGCTTCAAAGTGTGTTTTCTTCATATACTATTAAGATCTGTAAGTTGCCGGGAGGTTGTCAAGTCAGCATTTGGCATCCAATTTAGGAATTCCCTCAATGTCACTGATGAATAATTATCCAACTCTTGCCTGAACAGTGAGAGTGACAGAGTTCATTATTTCACAAACCAGGCTATTTAATTTCTCTAATCATTAGAACATTATTTTTTGTTGTTGAATACCAAATCATCTGTCTGTAATTTTTTGTATGAGTGTAAGCCTATGGCCTCTTGCTACTTATCTCAGTTTCGAAGTATCTCTGATATTTATTCCCACTCACAAAAGGCCCCACTTTCCTTCTCCCAATTTCTTCCATGATGTGCGGTTCTCAGGGAAGACCTGTGCTCCTGCTTCCCACTTTGGAAACAAACGCAACTCCTTCTTCGCCTTGCCCTCATAAAACAAGGCATAGGTATGTGCCCTAGGTTTGGCCACACATACCATTTCTCTTCAGGTTTTTAATCTTGAGAGAATGTGGCATCAGTAAAAGGAGTAGGTAGAGATCATTCAGAGCAAAGGTAGTGTGCTGATTGCACACTGAAGTAATGAGACAGTGGCTATATTTTCTGCTTCTAAATCAATTTGTTTTACCTTTGTTATTGTTCATTTTAGGATCTGGACCTTGAATCTCAATTCTAGGTGCCCTAGTAGCCTTCTAACAGTTTAGTTATTTTAGAGTTTTGGGTTTTTTTCCCCGTTGCTTACAATTCAAATCTCTAACCAAAACCCTATCTATGAATGGGTGAATAGCTTTTCCCCCCGAAGTGTCTAGTTTCTGCTTATCTTACTTAAGGGCAATTTGGTTGCAACGGACAGAACCCACTTTAGCTGACTCAAGAAAATGAGAGTTTCATTGAATGCACGTAAAGAAGCCTCAAGGCACTATGGACAGGAATTAGAACTGGATCCGGGAAAATGGAGCTGGGGAATGGGAAGTCAGGAGCTACGGTTATTCTTTCAATCTCTCAGCGGCCAAGTGTTCTCCTTCATATTAGTGTCTCTCTTGAGGTTTCACTCTGCTTTCTGTACATATATTCTGGTTTCTATTCTTGCTGGGTTCCTGTTTAACCATCTCATATTGACCGCTCATGACCTTTTAGCTTAACCTACAATCACGTGACTACAACTCTATGTCTCTTAGTTCTGATTGTCAAAAGAAAAGTATTTGTTCCAAAAATGAACTATTGGGACCTCATCAAAATAAAAAGCTTCTGCACAGCGAAGGAAACAATCAGCAAAACTAAAAGGCAACCAATGGAATGGGAAAAGATATTTGCAAACGACGTATCAGATAAAGGGTTAGTATCCAAAATCTATAAAGAACTTATCAAACTCAAGACCCAAAAAACAAATAATCCAGTGAAGAAATGGGCAAAAGACATGAATAGACACTTCTCCAAGAAAGACATCCACATGGCCAACTGACACATGAAAAAATGCTCAACAACACTCATCATCAGGGAAATACAAATCAAAACCATTTACACCTGTCAGAATGGCTAACATGAACAACTCAGGCAACAACAGATGTTGGCGAGGATGCGGAGAAAGAGGATCTCTTTGGCACTGCTGGTGGGAATGCAAGCTGGTGCAACCACCCTGAAAAATAGTATGGAGGTTCCTCAAAAAACTAAAAATAGGACTACCCTATGACCCAGCAATTGCACTACTAGGTATTTATTTGAGGGATACAGGTATGCTGTTTTGAAGGGGCACATGCACCCCAATATTTATAGCAGCACTATCAACAATAGCCAAAGTATGGCAAGAGCCCAAATGTCCATCGCTGGATGAATGGATAAAGATAGAATGGATAAAGAAGATGTGATATATATATATATATATATATATATATACTTATATATATATATATATATATACTTATATATATATATATATCACATATATATATATAAGTATATATATATATATATATATATATATATATATACTTAGTGGGTATATATATATATATATACCCACTAAGTATAATCCTTCTCACCAAAGGATACCTGCTTGTTTGTAACTAGTCATCCTGATTCTAGTCAGTTGTTGCCCCTGAGAGGCTGATCCCATCCCATCCCTTTGGTGGGTCCCTGAGACCCATCCCATCTTTTGGTGGCTCTCGGTGACGTTTCAGGATTTCTCAAAGCTGAGTCCTTGAACCACTTGCATTAGAATCTCCTGGAAGCTTAAAATGGAGATAGATTCCTGGGACTTGTTCAGGAACTACTGAATCAGCATTTCTGCAGGGGCAGGAGTGGAAGGAGCTGCCATTTACATTTTCAATAAATTCTGTAGGTGATTTTCAAATACATTAACATTTGAGAACTACTGAGCCAGACTATCAAATACTTGAGGACAGGGAAGAGTGTTTGTCTTGTTCAGGATTATATCCCTGACACATTGCCTGGCACATAGAAGACACTTGGTAAACAAGGAATCAGTAAACTCTTACATCAACAACATAATTCTGATTATATACAAGTGTCTAACAATAGTGATGAGGTTTAACCTACAATTACTGACTGAATCATAAACTCATGATTATATTACAATACCAAGTTATGTCTACAAGTTACTAAAGAGCACTCATTAAAAAAATCACCCCATGGGGCACCTGGGTGGCTCAGATGGTTAAGCATCCAACACTTGGTTTTGGCTCAGGTCATGATCTTATGGTTTGTGAGATAGAGGCCCACACTGGGCTCTGCGCTGACAGCGAGGAGCCTGCTTGGGATTCTCTCCCTCCCCCCGCCCCTGTGCGTGCGCACTTTCTCTCAAAATAAACTTAAAAAAAATCATCCCATTATTATGGTACTTTTAATAGCTAGAGTTCTCCTTTGCTTTTATGTTAGACTTGCTTTCAGCCCACATTCCAATTCTTCTCTCCTAAGTGGCATGGGTATGGTTTTCATGTCCTATGAGTCCGATTTCAGTTACTTTCCCATCTGGCCCTTTTGAGGTAGAAATATTTGCCCATATTTAGCCATGCTGTTAATATTCCTGTTAGTTACTTTCTGTTTCATAGTTATAGAGTACCAAATAACGATTGTGGATGAATCGGAATGTGAGGTGGTGGTCATACAGATAACGTGCAAGTGGGAATTCTGAGTCCTCAAGAAAGTGATAGAGCATAGTCTTTCTCTGTTCTCCTTTCATATTTTTTAAAATATGTGTTGTTGGGCGCCTGGGTGGCGCAGTCGGTTGGGCGTCCGACTTCAGCCAGGTCACGATCTCGCGGCCCGTGAGTTCGAGCCCCGCGTCAGGCCTGCAGCCTGTTTCCGATTCTGTGTCTCCCTCTCTCTCTGCCCCTCCCCCGTTCATGCTCTGTCTCTCTCTGTCCCAAAAATAAATAAAAAACATTGGAAAAAAAATTTGAAAAAAAAAATATGTGTTGTTTTGGGGCATCTGGGTGAGCATCCAACTTTGGCTCAGGTCATGATCTCGTGTCTATGGGTTCGAACCCCACATCAGGCTCAGTGCCGACAGCTCGGAGCCGGGAGCCTGCTTTGGATTCTGTGTCTCCCTCTCTCTCTGCTTCTGCCTTGCTCTCACTCTGTCTCTCTCTTTCTCTCAAAAAAATAAATATAAATACATACATACATACATACATACATAAATAAAATATGTGTTGTTTTTACATTATTGTAGAGCAAATATAATAGCAGTTTTATGGTTTGCAATTTATGTTGCTGATTTCATAAGCTTTGGGAAATTCTATAAAATTTCTGACAGTTATGAACTTTTTCTCTCCCTGTGTGATACTGACTCAAAATGCTATAACAGGGGCACCTGGGTGGCTCAGTCAGTAAGCATCCAACTCTTGATTTCAACTCAGGTCGTGATCTTGTGGTTTGTGGGTTCGAGCCCCACATTGGGCTTTGTGCTGTCAGCAGAAGATTCTCTCTCTCTCTCTCTCTGCCCCTTCCTTGGTCCTGTGCACGTGCTGTTTCTCTCTCTCTCTCCCTCTCTCAAAATAAATAAATACACCTTAAAAAAAATTTTTAGGGGCGCCTGGGTGGCTCAGTCAGTTGAGCGTCCTACTTGGGCTCAGGTCATGATCTCACAGTCCGTGGGTTCGAGCCCCGCGTCGGGCTCTGTGCTGACAGCTCAGAGCCTGGAGCCTGCTTCCGATTCTGTGTCTCCCTCTCTCTCTGACCCTCCCCCATTCATGCTCTGTCTCTCTCTGTCTCAAAAATAAATAAACATTAAAAAAAATTTTTTAAAAATTTTAAATTCTATGACATCAGAGGGAGAGAGGCACGTTCCAGTTCTGCCTGCCCCCCACCTACCTCCTCTCTTTACGAATGGCAAATTCCCTCCTCCTTTTCCTGTTCCCTTCCCAACACCGTCCATGGGTTGTGGTGCTAACTTCTGAAGACACAGAAATTTAAATTAAGTTTAACCAATTAAAAAACATTTTTTTTTTTCATTTATATGAGATATACTCTCATTTCAAAACATACCCCAAATCCAATCACTTCTCTTTCCCTCCACTGCTCCCATCCTGGTCCAAACAATGTCGGCTCCTGCTGGATTATTGCAGTAACCTGATTTGCCTCCACACTTCCACCCTTGCCCCACCCCCAACAACCTAGTCTTTACATAACGCAGAATGGTGCCTTAAACATATGGGACACACAGTCACTGTCTACCTAAAATCCCTCACGTGGCTCCCCATCTCACTCAGGCCCTGGCCAAAGTCTTCACAGTCACCTAAAAGGCCCTACCTATTCTGACGTATAATAAGCACTCAGTAGATTTTTGCCAAGTGAATGAGTAGATTTAAAGAAACTTACTTCTCCTTGGTTTCAAAGTAATACCCGCGTTCCTCTCAAGCTCCTCTGAGGAGATGGCTTCCAGACTTCCATTCTGGTCATCATCCTCATACATGAACTTTAGATTTTAGTGTCCTTCTTAAAATGTGACACCCAGATGTGAACATAGTGGTTCAACTTTGGTTAAGCAGCGAAATTTACTCCTTACATCCTTCTATCAGGCTTAGAATTGCATTAACTTTTTTGGCAGCCATTGTAACATTGGATCACATTTTGTTTGCAGTGAATGAAAATTCCCACGTCTTCACCCAGAAACTGATGTTAATTCAAATCTACTCATCCCTTGCACTTGCGCAGTTGGTGTCTTGAAACTATGTAAGGACTGCCCCAAATTATCTTCTTTCATAGAATTTGATTCTTTTTGTTCGGGGAAATTAGCATCAATGCCTCTAATTGCTCAGTTTTGCTACTATGGCAACACTGTTAGTTGTTACTATTTTTTCAGCCATTACATTTCCCATCATCGGCTTGTCCCCCTTGTCTTCCAAATGGTATACAACACAAAAGTGGGTTTTTTCCTTTTCTTAGGTTATTTTGCTAGATCATTTAAATATGTCCCCTGGCATAACTGATTAGAGAAATAAGAGTTAAATAGAATTCAGAAGACCTGGGTACTCGCTGTCTACTAGCTCTGTGATCTTGGAGATGGAATGAAACTCTGTACCTCAATTTCATCCCCTATGTAAAGTGAGAAGGATAATAATAGTATCTGCTATTCAATAGGGTTATTTCAAAGTTCGGGGAGATCATGGAGGTGCCAAAGAAGTATTGATATAAAACAAGAAAAATGGCTAGAGACCTTAAATCAAGTTAGTCAGACAGGCTTCTCTTATCTAGCTACTTTTTTCCTTTAAAATATAGCTCCTTAACAAAATAACAAATAAAAAAATATAGTTCCTTAGTATAGAGAACTGGTGTGAAGTTAATATACCTGGGTTCTAACCCTAATTTCTTCACTAACTCTTCGGGGTATCTCAGACAAATAATACAATCTTATAGGCTGTATTTTCCTAACTTAAAAAACAATTAGATTTGTCTAAAATTTTCTAAAATCTCTCTCAGCTTTTTGAATTTTTAAAAACCTGTCGTGCTGGCCCACACTCAAGAATAACACGTCTTTTTTTTTTTTTCTAAATATAATTTATTGTCAAGTTAGCTTACATACAGTGAATACAGTGTGCTCTTGGTTTAGGCTCTAGATTCCTGTGATGGATCGCTTATGTACAACACCCAGGGCTCATCCCAACAACTACCCTCCTCAATGCCCATCGCTCACTTTCCCCTCTCCCCTGCCCCCGCCATCAACCCTCAGTTTGTTCTTTGTATTTAAGAGTCTCTTATGGGTTTACCTCCCTCTCTGTTTGAAACTATTTTTTCCCCTACCCATCCCCCATGGTCTTCTGGTAAGTTTCTCAAATTCCACATATGAGAAGAATAACATAAGTCTTATTTGTACGTTTGTCTTCATCAAGGTACATGTCTGTTGGTTTCTATAATAATTAAGATACACATGCTGCATTTCAAATAGCAGCAGAGGCGTAGTGCCTGAAAGAGCTAACGCTGTTTTAAGAAGCCCTAAAACACCAAGCCGAAACAAACAGGGTTTTAGTTCAAGTAATTAAAGAACCACTTAAGATGGGGCGCCCGGGTGGCTCAGTCGGTTGAGCGTCCAACTTCGGCTCAGGTCATGATCTCACAGTTTGTGAGTTCAAGCCCCACATTGGGCTCAGTGCTGACAGCTCAGAGCCTGGAACCTGCTTCAGATTCTGTGTCTCCCTCTCTCTCTGCCCCATCCCCACTCATGCTCTGTCTCTCTCTGTCTTAAAAATAAGTAAAACATTAAAAATTAAAAATAATAATAATAAAAAATAAAGAACCACTTAAGCAAAACGAGAAAGAAATTTTTACTCACTGAATGTGAGTTTTGTAACTCAGACCCCACCCAAAACCCATGGGTGCTGAGGACTTTAATAACAATAATGCATCTTGTTTCAATAAAAAGTTAATCTTTTTATATGATGTTTAAAAGATGCAGACATTAGCAATCAGTTATTTAGAAAAAAATGCACCACTTCTATGCAAAAATATCAAAATGCTAAGAGAACATAAGTAAATGTGAGCAGAGAAGAGAATGACAAGTTGAGACATTACTTCCAATTCTTTTTATGAAGATTATGCTATTGAAAATGTGATTAAACACTTAAGATAATCAAAATGAAATTAATATTGAAGCGCCTGGATGACTCAGTCAGCTAAGCATCTGACTTCGGCTCAGGTCATGATCTTGCAGTTCGTGAGTTCGAGCCCCACATTGGGCTCTCTGCTGACAGTGTAGAGCTCGCTTCTGATCCTCTGTGTGCGCTGCCCCCCCCCCACTTCCCCGCCCCGTCACTGCCCCTCCTTCCTCTCAAAAAGAATAAATAAGCATTTAAATAAAATGAAATAAATATTATATTATTCATTGTCCCACTACTGTAATGCAACTTTAAAAAATTGTTATTTTTTAATTTACAGACATATTTGAATTCCTTAACTTTTGGGCAGTAATCAGTCTTAGGCCTTCAGGGGTAGGGTCCTTCTCCACAGGGAGAATATGTGGTCCGAATCTTCTGAAATTTGGCTTAGCAGCTTCCAAGATACCACACTTTCTGTTTTCCTTTTTCTCACCACTGGCTTATTTTGGGTCATCTTTGCAGGTTCCTAGTTATCCTCTCTTTCCCTAAATGTTTGAGTACTTCAGGACTGAATTCTCATATTTTTTTCTCTTTTCCATCCTGCTAATTTCCATGACTTTAAATTTCATCTATCTGCTGCTGACATTCCCATTGATAACTTTAGCTCGGAGCTTCCCCCTTGAACTCCAGACTTGTGTGTACTCCTTTACTTGGAAGTCCCCAACATAACATATCCAAATGGATCTCTTGACTGCTTCCCCAAAACTCACTGTCTTCCCAGCCTGCTACCTCTCAGTCAATAGCAACTTCTTCTCGATACGCAACCTCCAAACCTTGGAGTCATTCTTGACGTCTTCCTCTCAGATCCAACGTCCAATCTGTAAGAAAACTTTGCTTGGCTCTACCTTTTCAATATATTCAGAATCCAAATGCTTCTCACTTCTTCCCACTACCACTCAGTTCTGATCCATAATCTTTTCCCCCTGGACTTTGTAATAGCCTCCTAATTTGTCTCTTTCCTTCCCCCCTTCCCTTCCTAAAGTCCATTTAATACAAGTGGTCTTAAAAGTAAATTAGATCATGTTGCTCCTTTCCTCAAAACCCTACAGTGGCCTCTCATCTCACTCAGAGTGAAATCCAAAATCCTTACGATGGCCTAAAAGCCTCACAAGATCTGAACTCCTCATCTGCCACTGATCTGATGTCCTGTCCCATGGCTCATATCCCATCCACCCTACCTACACCAGCTTCTCTGGCTTCCTTTCTATTCCGAGCACGATCGTACCTTGCACATTCCCGCTCCAGGTTTTTGCCTTTGTCATTCCTCTCAGATGCCTGCTTGAATGGCACTTTCTCAGCAGAGTCTTCTTAACCACCCATATAAAATAGCATCACCCACCTGTCACCTTTACTCTCTATCCCAATTTTAGCTTGCTTTGTTTTTCTTCTTAGCGTCTATCACTAACTGACATATCACGTGATATTTGTCTAGTGTCTATTTCCTTAAGACGAAATGTAAGGTCTATGATGTGATTTTTGTTAATTGTAGTATCCCCATCACCTAGAACAATGTTTGGCCCACAATAAGCACTCAATAATATTTGTTGAACAAGTGAATAAACAAATCCCGTAGTTTTAATCAGAGACTGACAAAATATACATGAGCAGGTAAAAAGTAAAGGTGCCATTCATTGATTTGATACAGTGAAAATGATTGAACTAGCTACATGCGTCCGAATCTCACAAATAAAATGTTGGGCAAGAATGTAAATTGCAGGAGAATTGTAAATTGCGTAAGATTATATATGTGTATATATGTGTATATGTATATACACATCTACATACATACATGTATATAAATGACATAAAATGCTTACATAAACATGTTTTATATATATTGTGTGATATATGTGTGTGTGTGTGTGTGTGTGTGTGTTTATGTATATATACACACACACAGAAAGAGAGAGAGAAAGACAGGAATGATAAAACCAAATTCAGAGGATAAAATGGCAGATATCCAAAGGGTAGTATGGGCACAGATGTTCATGATATTACTCTAACTTTTTGTATGCTAAAATTAAAAAATGAGTTATGTAGACTTGACTGAAAAATTCTCAGGGTCTCAAAAAAGAGAAACTCTTTACATCTTATGGATGATACAACTGAATAAAATTCCTGCCACACGACCCCATTATCCTGCAAAAACCTTCCGTGCTACCAAGCATCAGATTTTCACCTTTTTAAAAAACAGACAAACACTTTTTATTTTGGAGTATTTCAAGCATGTAGAAAATGTAGAGGGATTAGTATATTAAATCCCCATGTACTGGGATTTCTTCTTTTCGTCAAAATGGAGTAACAGGGATTAGATTTACCCTCTAGCGTGGAACAACTGAAAATAAACTGAAACAACCCACTGGACACCAGACAATGAAGGGCAGTGAGCACTAAGAAAAGGGAGCCAAATGAGGTGAGCCTAAGATGGTCCCAGCTTTGTCTGGAGAGAAGTTTCAGGCTGTGCAGCCGTGATGGAACTCAGTGACATTGCTGATCATTGTGGACCTGTGCTGCAGAGGCCAAAGGACCAATGAAAGAACACACACCATTCAGAAATGCTCCTCTTGTGTGGATGGGCAGAAAATGTTCTCTCTTGGAGGCAACATCAGAGGTCAGGAGCAAGTCTCAGCCATGAGTGATGGAAGAGGAAGCTTTCTATACCGTCAACAAAAACTAACAGTAGCACTCTCCCCCTGTTCTCCCCTCTGTCTGTGCTTAAGGTTCTGGGAAGAATAGATAAGAAACATCAAAGGCTAGGTCAACCCAAGTTTGAACAGACCTGATGATTCTCGATTCCTGTTTCATACAAAGTTCTCTTATAACAAATAAAGCCACATTTAAGGAAAGGGTTGTTTTGAAAAGAATGGGTAATCATAAGCTGATGTGGTCAGATCCCTTTGTTCTCTATGTTCAGATTCATTGCTCCTATGATGTGGGGCAGGAAAACATCGGTATTAAAATGCCTTTTGCTGCTTAAGGAAACCAAATCTCTAGAACAGCCTGGGCCACAAGCCACTTTGCAGGTATATTCCTTAAACTTCATGCGGTTCCCCTTCTATTTCTAAATAATCCTACAGGAGTCCTATCCTTAATGTACTTCTTTGTGCGTTACCTTGAAATCTTCCTAGTGCTCTTTTGTGACATGTGGCATTACTTTATTATTCATTCAATGCATTCAACAATAATGGGTGCAAATTTCAATCAGAAACAGACCTTTATCTCAAAGCACATAGAGGGAGAAATAAAGCAACTGTATAAATAAGCTTGATAAAGGGACACCTGGTTGGCTCAGTTGGTTGAGCCTCCAACTCTTGATTTCCATTCAGGTCATGATCTCATGGTTTGTGAGTTCAAGCCCTGAGCTGACAGTGCAGAGACCACTTGGGACTCTCTCTCTCCCTTTCTCTCTGTCCCTCCCCCACTCACATTCTCTCTCTTTCTCTCAAAATAAATAAATAGGCTTTAAAAAATAAATAAGTATAATAAAAAGTATAGTAATATATACCATAAGAAAGTGCTTTTAGAAAGTTTTGGATTTGGGGGTGCCTGGGTGGCGCAGTCGGTTAAGCGTCCGACTTCAGCCAGGTCACGATCTCGCAGTCCGTGAGTTCGAGCCCCGTGTCAGGCTCTGGGCTGATGGCTCAGAGCCTGGAGCCTGCTTCCGATTCTGTGTCTCCCTCTCTCTCTGCCCCTCCCCCGTTCATGCTCTGTCTCTCTCTGTCCCAAAAATAACTAAACGTTGAAAAAAAAATTAAAAAAAAAAAAGAAAGTTTTGGATTTGTAAGAGAACTTAATGGTCTAGTATTCTTAGTTCCTCATTTTAAAGATGAAGAAACTAAAAGAAAAAAGATTACATGACTCATTCTTTGGGATAGAATCTGCTCATGTGAGGCATCATCATGGACTAGAAAGAACAGTGAGCTTAGGTCCAGACAACCTAGGGTTGATTTGGGATTTCAGTCCTTAGTAGCTCTCATAAAGGACAAATGATCAAATTTACTTGAGCCTTAGTTTTCTCATCTACAGAACTGGGATAATAATACTTGCCTATTAGAGTTGATGTAAAGACAGCGAGATGATGAAATGGTTTTCTGGACTGGAGGCAATATAAAAATGTAAACTATTACTACAATTAATGAATTGCAGAACTGGGAATAAAACTCAGCTCTCCGAACTTTGAGACTCTTGTCCATTATGCGTTAATGTGAAATGCTCTCCGTGACTTCCAGTATAGGACTTAGCAGTTCACTTTCTTACATAAAATAGAATCTAATTATCAATCATACATACATATTGTTGACTCAGATCGTGTGATCATTTTTCATCCGTTTGAGTTATACGCAGAAAAATAAAATAGGTGCTCTTGCTAGAAAATTTCTTGGCTAATTCTCACAGTAACATAGGATAAGAACGTTGTCCAACATTTCTCAATGCCATGTTGTATTTTCAGCCTGTTTATTCTGGCATCTTCCTTAGAAGCAGTGTTAGTGTTGAATAAAAGTTGAGCAATTAAAAAGAAAAAATAAACATCAGGAACTTTGTAGATCAAAACTTGTGAACACATCCTTGGGGCACTTTAAGAGAAGTTAAGTGATAACATCATTATAATATTGTGTTACTTCTTTGATCTGCTGAAAAGCTAAGTGATATAATCAGTATTTTATTTCTGAGTTTTCTTTCCAGTTGCTGCATGTGGCAACAAAGCTAAGACGTAGGTTAATTATAAAAGCTTTTGTCCTTTTCCTCACCCTATTATAGACTTCTTCCTTGTTAAAGTGCATAAGAATAGAGGGAACTAAGTTTATTGTTATGTATTATATTGCTGTATGATTACATATATACATACACATATATTACTGGATGGTTTAAAAGGCGAAAGATTTATGCGATCTGAAGAGAAACCAGAGTATTTTTTTTTTCAACGTTTTTTTATTTTTGGGACAGAGAGAGACAGAGCATGAACGGGGGAAGGCAGAGAGAGAGGGAGACACAGAATCAGAAACAGGCTCCAGGCTCTGAGCCATCAGCCCAGAGCCTGACGCGGGGCTCGAACTCCCGGACCGCGAGATCGTGACCTGGCTGAAGTCGGACGCTTAACCGACTGCGCCACCCAGGCGCCCCAAAACCAGAGTATTTTTACTGTATGATTTAAGACAGGTATTCAAGAGATGGTATGTTGTAGTGGAAAGAACATGGGCTTTGGACTCTGAAATTACGGGTCTCAGTTTTCCATCTGACTCTTTGAGGCTGGAATCAAGTAACTTTTCTAACCATGGTTTCTTTATCTGTAAAAGATGAAAACTAATGAAACTTATCCCTTGGATTGTCAGAGGAATTGTATGGTATTCTCCAAATAATTGAAAGGCAGCTAAACATGCATATCATAATAGGAAGATAAAACAAAATTAAAATCATTTAAAAAATGAGGCACACAAATATAAAGTTAGGAAATTTAGAGAGAGTCAGCAATGGAATTAATTCGGAAAACATATGCTATGGAGCCCTACACAATTGCTATGGCTGGGCCACAAAATTGAGTCTGAACTTCCTTGCTGTTGTCCCAAAGAGAAAAAACATGGCTCAAGTCATTACAACAACAGTGTTTGTCCGTAGGATTAAAAACAAATCAGTAGTTTCGTGATTCCTCAAAAAACTGAACATGAATCACCATCTGATCTGAAATTTCTAGACACATACCCAAAATAACTGAAAACAAGTATTCAAACAGATATACCAATATTCGTAGCAGTGTGGTTCACAATAACCAAAAGGTGGAAACAACCAGAATGTCTATCAATGGATGAAGAGATACCCAACATGTGGTACATCCAAGCAATGAAACATTTTTCAACCATAAAAGAAAATGAAGTACTGATACATGGTACATCCTGGATGAATCACAAACACATTATGTTAAGTGGTCAGACACAAAAAGTCACATGTTGTATGATTCTACTCATATGAAATATTCAGAATAGTTAAATCCATAGAGACAGAAAGCGGATTAGTGGTTGCCAGGAACTGAAAAGAGGGAGAAATAGGAAATGCTTGCTTAAAGGTTTTCTTTGGGAGTGACAAAAAAAATTGTAGACATTTGCACAACATTGTAAATATACTAAGTGCTACTAATTATATACTTTTGTTTTTTATTTTCGTAAAGATTTTATTTTTGAGTAATCTCTACACCTAACATGGGGCTAGATCTTACAACCCTGAGATCAAGAGTCGCATGTTCTACTGACTGAGTCAGTCAGGTTTATTTATTTTTGAGAGAGAGAGAGAGAGAGAGAAACACAGAATCTGAGGCAGTTTCCAGGCTCTGAGCTGTCAGCACAGAGCCCAATGTGGGGCTCGAACCCACAAACCTCTAGATCATGACCTAAGCTGAAGTCAGATGCTTAACTGACTGAGCCACCCAGGCGCCCCTTAAATGCTTAATTTTGTTTATGTGCATTTCACCTCAATAAAAGATAAAACAAAACCAAAGCACAAATAAATGAGTTGTCTGGAAAAGTGAAAGTATTCCTTCCTTCCTTTTTTTTTTCTTTTTAGAGAGAGAGAGTGTGTGTGTGAGTGGTGAGGAGGGGATGAGGGGCAGAGAGAGAGAGAGAGAGAGAGAGATCTCAGAATCTCTCTCAGAGTCTGATCTCAGCAGAGCTTGATCCCACGACCCTGGTATCATGACCTGGGCCAAATTCAAGAGTCGGATGCTCAACAAGCTGAGCCACCTAGGTGCGCCTAGTGTAACTATTTCTAATACTAAGACCAGAAAGGACATTCTTTAAGGAAACAAACCCTCAGCAATATCTTTATCTGATTGTAATGTCCGATTTCGTATTCTTTAGAAGGTCCTTTAATATAAGCTGATGTCACGACTATGAAAGGAAACATGGTAGAAGGTATTTTACTGGAAACCAGGCAGGGTGTATTATTAGTAATGTGGCTCCAGGGACACTGGGTCTCTGATGAGCAGGCTTAAGATAGAGATAAAACTTAAAACATCTAGAAGAAGAAATGGATGGTGTATCCTTCTGCAATTTATCATAAATATTTCCCTTAGTCAAATTTTGGGAAACTATAGAGCAGGAGTTAGTTTGAGGCTGCATTCTCTGTAAAGTATATGGGTGCAGTTTGTCAATTTAGTTCTGTGCTTTAAAAGTTAGCCCATCTGGAAAGTAAGATCTTCTGGTAGATAAGGAGAATGTTCAAAGTGAGAAGTGACAGTGCCTGAGGTAGTAAAGTTTCTCCTGGGAAAGTTTGAGTCTGCTCAAACACCCAAACAAAGGGTAATCATGACCCCAAATATTTTATGCAAAAAATCATGCTCTCAGTATCTTCAGGAAGGAAAGATTTCTTGTAGGCTACATGAAACCGTGCATATGTAAAGTTTATATGAATTGTAGTTCTCATTGTTTTGACTATCTGGCTATAATGCCCAACATGTAAACAAGATACTCCACATACAGTATTTATTCATCATTTTCAACCAATACTCATTGAATGTTAATTATGTGCCAAGGAGGGCAGACAATATTATGAACATTTTAGAAAATAATAAATGGAGTTTCTGAGAGCCTAAGATGTGCCCTAAATCACATAACTTAGACTTAGAAATGTTTGGTTCCTAGTTCATTCCACACCTTGCTAACATGGGTTTGACAGGGGCTGACATGACCAAGGACCATGGTTGTCAAAGCCTTTCCTCTTCATTAACTATTAATGTGAGTATTAAATGTGTTGGGCAAAGTTTCACCATTTCTATTTGTCTGTGCAGTGGCATTTTCTTTAATTACTATTACATGGTGTTCTTAGGAGCCACACTAGCAAACACACACAATGCTTGATTTTACATTATTGGCTAACATTTATTGAGTGTACATTGTATGCTCAGGTGTGGTGCTACGCATTGTGCAGACATATTCTCATTTAATCCTTAAAAGAGTCTTCGGAGACATATTTATCATCCCTCTTTTGTTTATACAGAAACTAAGGCTCAGAAAAATTAAACAACTTGCCCAAAGTCACAGGTAGAAATATAAATATTCTGACAATCCTCATAGGAAGATATATAAAGGTGCATGAAAATCAGAAGCCAAACCAACAGACTTTTATGATTCCAGTAGAGTATGGAACAAATGTTGAACTAAGAATAAAAGTAAGAGACAGAGCTGGGTTCATATTCAGTTTGTTTAACTCCAAAGCTCCCAGCTTAACTGCTATGCTATACTGACACATTAGTCTGTAAGTTTGTAATCATTTGACTTTTCACCCAATTATGGTAATAAATTCTGGGTCATTACCATCATAGTGGATAAAATTTACTGTGACTAACGCTCTTATAAGTGCTTAACAGTCATAGATTCAGAAACATTTGTAAATTTTAAAGTTCTCTAATAAAGAACAAGGAAGTGCCCCTTCATATAAAAAAATTTTTTTTTAAAGAAGATGGCAAGCTTTGGTAAGAGAAGTCAAAACTTCAGGTTACCGAGTGTGATTCTGCTGTGGGATTTGAAACGTTGAAAAGCTAGTATCTATGCTTGTGACTAACACATCTTTCTGTTCAGATGTGTATAACAGGGTAAAATAACCCATTTGACAAAAAAAATTACTACAGTTTGCCAGATATTGTGTTGGGTGCTGCTGGGTAGCTGCCAGGGGTTGAGGAAAAGGGAAGTGATCTTTATCAAACTGGGCAAACTTCACCTGTCTGGGATTCATTATCTACTGGGTAAATGAGGCGGTTGTGTACCCAGGTCTTATTGTGTCTGGTTTTTGGGGGGTTTGTGTTCAGGTTTCTTCTCCCCATTTGCCACTATTTCCATGTTAAAATATCCATCTCATACTATCCTAGTTTTGCAATTCATTAATTAGTTCAACAAATGTTTATCGGACTTCTAGTATCAAGCACGATAGGAATGAAGTTTCTAATAATAGAAGCAATAACGGAGCTTACTGTTCAAAGGAATAAGATAATAAATAAAGAATATCATTTACAAAACAAATACATAAAAATAATCATTAACAGTTAATAACTACAGGTTGGAAAAATACTAGGAGGGAAAAAAGATGGCGTGTTGCCCTTTTTATGAGTCACAAAATGAAGCAAATGATAGATTCTTTCAAATACAAAAATGACCACCTATCGAGGTTACCAGATTTTAAAGGGGGGGGGGGGGAAGACACTTTACAACCAACTAAAGAATTAATAATAATAAAAAGGATGGATAGCCATTATTCTTGCAGAAAGTTGTATTGGGACTGGTTTACTCTGTATCTTTTCTTTGTAATAGAAGAGAGGCTTCTCAAAAAGAGCAGAGAAAGAACTCATTTTTTTTTTTTTCTTTTTAAGTCAAGCGGAAAGACAAAGTGAAAAGAAACCAGAGTCAGGGAAACTGCCAACCTAGTCTGGCCATAAGGATTTCCTTTAGTCTGTCTAGGTTCCCCGCGGGAGCAGGGACTGGATGGGAAGAAAACCAATGTCTTGAACTTTAAGGCAGATTTTAATTACTATTGCCCGGTGACAGGAACCTGGGAAGAGGTCAAGGTGTGGTTAGGCAAAGGCGGCTCCCGGGAAAGGCACTAGGAACGGCAGGACATGGAACTGCAGGAGAAAGCGACAGAAAGGTGGAGGAGAATGCACTGGCACCCCAAGGTGAGGGAGTAGAAAAACTCTCCGCCGGGGGAGCCGCGCGCCGCTCAGGTGGCCCTTTCCCGCTCAGGTGAGCTCCTCCCGCGCCTCCCATTGGCCCAGGCGTCCGTGGCGCTGGGAGGGCGACGCAGCCCGGTCTAGTTCAGGGTCTAGGGCGGCGCGTCACTTCCGGTAGCGCGGAGCTTGTAAAACACCCTGGAGAGAAAATGGCGGCGGCAGCGGCTTCGGCGCCTCAGCAGCTCTCGGATGAGGAGCTTTTCTCTCAGCTCCGCCGTTACGGCCTGTCTCCTGGCCCAGTGACGGAGAGCACCCGCCCGGTCTACCTCAAGAAGCTGAAGAAGCTTCGAGAGGAAGAGCAGCAGCAGCACCGGTCCGGGGGCCGCGGCAACAAGACGCGGAACAGTAATAACAATAACACGGCTGCTGCCGCGGTCGCCGCGGCGGGAGCGCCGGCGGCGGCCGCGGGGCTGGGGGGCCGGCCGGTCTCTGGCGACCTCTCCTACTTGCGGACTCCTGGGGGTCTGGGCCGAATCTCGGCCTCTGGCCCGGAGAGCCCCGTGGGAGGGCCCGGGGGCGCCTCGGCCGCCCCCACGGCTGGCAGCAAAGTGCTGCTGGGCTTCAGCTCGGACGAGTCGGACGTGGAGGCCAGTCCCCGGGACCAGGCCGGCGGCGGCGGCGGCGGCGGCGGCGGCGGGAGGAAAGACCGGGCTTCGCTCCAGTACCGCGGGCTCAAACCGCCGTCGGCGCCCCTGGCCGCCAGCGAGGTGACTAACAGCAACTCGGCCGAGAGAAGGAAGCCCCACTCGTGGTGGGGGGCCCGGCGGCCGGCGGCTCCGGAGCTGCAGACCCCGTCGGCGAGAGATGCAGCCGCGGAGGACGAGGAGGAGGAGGGGGAAGACGGAGAGGACAGGGACCCAGAGGCCGAGGAGCCGCTGTGGGCGAGCCGGACGGTGAATGGCAGCCGGCTTCTCCCTTACAGCTGCCGGGAGAACTATTCGGACTCGGAGGAAGAGGAGGACGACGACGTGGCCTCCAGCAGACAGGTATTAAAGGACGACTCCCTTTCCCGGCATCGGCCCAGACGGAGCCATAGTAAGCCTCTCTCTTCGCTGACTGCTAAATCGGCCGGCGGCCGGCTGGAGACCTCAGTTCAGGGAGGGGGAGGAATCCCGATGAATGACAGGGCGGCGGCTGCGGGGAGTCTAGACAGGAGCCGAAACCTCGAAGAGTCGGCGGCGGCGGCGGCGGAGCAGGGAGGAGGGTGTGATCCCCTGGACTCTAGCCCCATTCCTAGGTACCGTGTCACCGCTAAGAAACTGGCCCCTCTCCTGCCCCCGCCACTGACCGACATGGACTCAACCTTGGATTCGTCCACAGGCTCCCTCCTTAAAACCAATAATCATATCGGCGGCGGGGCCTTCAGTGTGGACTCCCCCAGGATTTTTTCCAACAGCCTCCCTCCCGGTGCAGCGGTGGCTGCCTCCAGTTCACTCAGGATCAATCACTCCAATCATACGGGCTCCAATCACACCTACCTGAAAAACGCATACAACAAACCGAAGCTTTCCGAACCCGAGGAGGAACTTCTCCAGCAGTTTAAACGGGAGGAGGTGTCCCCTACAGGGGGTTTCAGTGCCCACTACTTGTCGATGTTTCTCTTAACTGCTGCCTGCTTATTTTTCCTAATACTGGGACTGACTTACCTAGGAATGAGGGGGACAGGAGTATCCGAGGACGGAGGACTCAGCAGTAAGTATTAAACCCTGTGGGTGAGGTCACAAAGGGGGTGTTGCTAGTGGTCTGCCCTCACCGCATTGGGCATTTTGCACGAGGTGACTTCTGCCTTTAAGAACATGTATTAACAGCGACACGCGGCAGATCGAGTGCATTTGTGTCATCTCTAAGAAAGGACGTTACCATGATCAGAACGAGAATCCCACGACTGGTGTTACAATTTTTCTGTATAATGTAGTGGGAAATTCAACACCTCTCGTAAAGCGAAATATTGCCAGCTTGTCAGCAAAATGCATTTATGTGTGGGTCATAAATTCTCTTTTAGCCTTAGATAATTATGTGTGCAGATGCCAATGAACAGTTTTGAAGTATTTTGATTGTTACGGGACATCATAAATGCATAAATGTTACAAATCATTTGAGATGATTTTTCAGATTGAGTTGTGATTCTACAAGGTAACGTAAGATCGCTTGAAATTCCAGTTAAATACTTTGTAGTATGAAGTTATACATCTAGGTAGTTCTATAATTTCTTTAAAGTGAATGAATATAGAAAGTAGGAAGACACAACTCTAAGTTGATTGCTGAGCCCAGAGCATGCCCCTTCCCACCAGTGAAAAAAGTGGTGGTAGGGCAGGGCTGGAGTTGGCCGTGAGATTTTTCCGTTATTGGTTTCTAGGCCCTGCCGTTTACTTGCTAAAGGACTGTAGGCAGGTATGGTGTGTTCATTCATTCATTAAGCCAGCTTCATCTATGCTGAGCACTTAAACACAGCAGTGATAAGTCAGAATATCTGTTCTTCAACACAAGAAGATAAGTACAGATCATTTTGTGTTCTGTGAAGGAAATAAGGATGGAGTAATTGATACATGCTATTTAGAGATGGGGAGGGTAGCTACTATGTGAGGGGAGACCTGAAGTAGGAGGAGACAGCATTGTAGGGGGACAGGAGAGCTGTCCTGGCAGAGATTATAAGAAAGGCCTTGAGTTGAGCCAGAGCCCTCCTGTAGGTTAGAGTGGTTACAGCACCTTGAGCCAGGGGGAGCGAGCCCGAGTTTGAGCTTCCCTTTCCTAATCCTAAAATGATGCTAATGTTGATTAGAATGATGCCTACGCAGATTAAAAGAGGGAAAAGTAAATGTAGTGTGCGATGGACTGCTGAATATATAATTTCTTAATGTTAGGGCCCCCTTCCCACTCCTCCTGAAATCTGTCCCTTTCATCCAACTTGAAGTCACTTTATCATTATTGGTATTTATAAAATCAGGCTTGCGATTGTTTTTTTTTGTTGTTGTTTGTTTGTTTCAAAATAGTGAATGATGCAGTTAGCGGATTTAAAAAGAGTAGGAGTCAGAATAGTGTAACCTTTGATTTGTGTATAGCCATTTCTAAGATCATCAAATAACAGATTATTACTATATTGCTTCATTAGGGGGGTTAGAAGAGGACTGAAACCCAGCACTCATTTTAACTGGTTCCCTGGGAGCAAGAGTAATATATTGTCTCCTGTCTCAGATAATTTGGGAGAAAAAGAAATAGGTCATATTAGAAGTTAAACTAATGGAGTGCATATAAATTAAATGACATTATCAGCAGTACCTATTTGTATCTGTTTCTCTAATAGCTAACTGTATGACCTGGCCTTTTTCTGAGTACTTTATACATATTATCTAATTGATCTTCCCAACACATCACAGATGCAGGTTTTATAGATGAGGACAGTGAGGCAAGGAAGAAATGACTGACTAGCTAGTGAGTGATAGTACTAAGGTTTGGCTTCAGTTTTTTTTTAAATAAATTGTATTTATTTTTTTAAGTTAATTTATGTATTTTGAGGGAGAGAGAGCATGCATGGGAGGGGCAGAGAGAAAGAGAGAGAATCCCAAGCAGGGATTCTCTGCACCGTCAGCCCAGAGCCTGACACGGGGCTCAAACCCGTAAAACGCGAGATCATGACCTGAGCTGCAATCAAGAGTCGGATGCTTAACTGACTGAGCCACCCAGGCACCCTTCAGATTTTGTTTTCAACTGTAAAGCCCGTATTCTTAGCACTACTTTGGATACTGTTTGTAGAGAGCTTTCTAAATAAGAGAGCACTTTTATTAGGACTGAGAAAATAATTGAATATTGGTAGGATTTCATAAAGAATTACTGATGAGCACAATTCTCAGTTAAGGTGACTGTCACATCTGTTAAGATGAATGAGTAATGTTTCCTTAGATACTAAAATTTCAGATGGAATAGAAAAGGATAGGACTGCTAGGGTTTTAGTAGCCCCCTCACCTTCACCAGTATGACAGGAAAGAAATTATAAAGTGTTTTTTGTTTTAATGAACGGTAAATGTAACGTAGTTTGGGTGATGGAAACAACAGTGATTAAGAGGTAGAGGATCTGGGTTCTAGGACTTGGTCCACATGACTTTAGTCAAGGTCTGTATTAGACGGGTGTAATAATTTCTGCTGTCTGTGGTGATGTTAAGAGGATCAAATTAGATAGTTTATTAAACAACCATAAAGTGGTATTATTCAAAAGTTTAGATAAAATTCGTTGTATTTCTGGTAAATTATAGTATGTATGTAAAGGAAAATTGTTTCTGCAAATATTAGTTAGTAGTATATTTACTTATTCAACATGTAATTTTCATTAACTTCCACTAAAATACACTGTAGACATTGATACAGAAATTTGAATCAAAGTTAGGGAATCCTTAAATGTACTATATATGTGTTATATATTTGACTTACTGTATAATATATAGTGGAAAGAAATGCCTGCTAATTCAGTTAGTTTGCACACCTAACGGTGAATAATTTTCACTCCCTATGTTTATGTGTTCTGAGTCCTTTGTCATGAGTATAATGGTTAACCAAGGCTTAACCATAGGGTTCATTGGTCAAATAGTGTGCTTGAGGAAATACTTTTACTTTGAGTAATAATTTCACCGGAAGATTGTAGGTTATATATGAGAATAAGCTTTAGTAAGCTTTTATTAGCTGTCATTTAAATTACGTACAACATGTAATAGATTAGCCTTTTAAATAGTTCTTAATCATTTGGTCTTTGAAAAATTTTTATCAATATCCTAGTTTTATTAAATTACTTTTATTAATTAAATTACTATGAGTCTCTTCTTCCTCATCTGTAAAATGAGGGGGTTGGATTAGATGATCTCTAAATTCTTTGTAGCTCTAAGGTTTAAGATTCTAACTTTGAACTGTCCTACCAAAACAATTCAAGGATCAGTCTACAGTGAGATTAGATCATGACAACCCAGCAAAAGAAAATGGAAATGCAGAATACACTATCTTAGGTACATATGGGCATTATTTAAAAATTGTTTTCAATTATAAAAGACATGATTTTTGAAACATTTATGATTTAGAAAATTTGGATAGAGATCTATGAAGCAAAAAATGAATAGATAGTAGGTATATATATCCTTCTAGTCTCCCACTTACCCCTGGTATAAATAAGCTCAAATAATGCCTTTCAAAACTTTCTTAGTGCTTTTCATGTAAACACCTACATTCATATATATATGTGTTTGTGTACATTTTCATTCAACAATAGAGTGCCTACTATGTGCCAAGCACTATTTCAAGCATTCTAGCGGGGGAAGATGGGCAAGTAAATATGAATTTAAGAGAGTGATGATTGCTAACACAAGTTTATGATAGTAACTTTGCCTGGGGTAGAGGGATATGTAATATTACATACAGGTGAGCAGGCCTCTCAAAAGAGGTGACGTTTGAATTGAAATCTGAATGACTTGAAGGAACTAGCTGTTGACAGGGAGCAAAACATTCCAGGAAGAAATAACAGCCAGTGCAGGACTCTTGGGGCAAAAACCAGCTTGGCAAGTTGAAGCAACAGAAGAGAATGGCCAGTGTGGCTAGGGTATAATGAATGAGAATGGCATATGATGAAGTCAGAACTAGGCAGGGGCCAGTCATAAAGGACCTAAAGGCCTTGAGGGCCTTGGAAAGGAGTCTGAATTTTATCTTAAGTGATATCATACTATACCTAGCCTGCAACTTATCTTTTTCCCTTAACCTTGTATTATGGGTAACTTTATACTAAGTTTAAGTACGAGGCATAATTTAAAAATCTCACTCTCCCCTTGTCCCTTTCTCATCGTATAAAAATGCTAAAATCTCTGCCACCCTGGAAATGTTGTTCTTCAACCCTCTGTTCTTCTCTAGCTGTTACTCTCTTCTCAGCAAAGACTGATATCTTTTTGCCTCTGCCATTGACTCAGCCCCTGTCTGGTGTAGCTTTGTTTACCATCCATTCCTCTGGAATCTCTGCTTCAAGTCATTAGTTAACTCAATTGCCAAATCCAAGAGAGGTGTTGAAGTTCTTCTTATCTTTGCCTCTTTGAAACATTCAGTGCACTGATAACTCCTCCTTCTTGAAACTCTCCCCTTCCCAGACTTCTGCATCACTACTCTCTTCCAGTTTTCATTTACTCCTGTCTGTGTTTTAAATATTGGTGGTCTCTGGAACTCTTGTCTTTGTCCCTATCCTTTGGTACAGTTTCCCTAGGCCCTTTCCTCCACTGGCCTGGGTAGTACCTCCTGATTTTATATATTTACCTTAAATGTTCTCTCCTGAGTTCTAGACTTAACTGTTTGTTTATTGGACAGTTTTTTTTTTTTTTTTTTTTTCCTGGATGTTCCAGAAGTACCCACTCTGTGTACTCATCAGCTTTCCTTTCACCTTCTTTCCCCCATTCTGTTCCCTGTTTTAGTTCATGGCACTTCCGTCTACTAGGACTCAGCTAGGAACTTTGAATTTACCTAGAGTCCTTCCTTTCCTTCATGTTCCTACCAGACCTCAAACATCAATCCAGTTGATTGCTAAGTCTGGTAGTTCTGCCTCACATATGTTTTGAATCTTTTTCTCTCTATCACTGTTGCTCTAAGTTAGTCTATTGCCTGAATTGTTTAAGTAGTCTTCTAACAGGCTTCTATGTTGTAGCTCTTCAGTCTGTTTTCCGTGCTAGAGCAATATGTCTAAAACACAAATGCAGTAATAATTCACTCTCTTGCTTAAAATTACTCAATGGCTTTACCTTCCTTATTGGATAAAATCTAAATTCTGTGGCTAAACTGTTCACGATCGGACTATGCTTTTGCTAGTTTCATTTCCTACCAGTTTCTCTTACACATTTTACTTTCTGGAAAACTAGAACTTTCTGGATACTAGTTGGTGTTTACTGAACATGTCATGACATTTTGTGCCTTTGTACATTATTCCCTTCTTTAGGAAGGTGGTTTCTTCCTTTCTTAACTGCTGTTCATTCTTAAAAGTGTCACCTCTGGGTATTTTCTCTGACTCCTGTCTTCTTTACTCTGGTGTTTGGGTAAACTCAAACTCTGCTCAAATAAGATCTACTGCCTCCTTCATAGCATTTGTTATAGAGTATTGTAATTTTGAATGTTCGTTGTGCCAGTTAGATTACAGCTCCTGTAGGATGAATTGACTGCGCTGGTAAAGGGCACAGGCTTTACATTCGGCTCTGAGTTTGAATCTCATTCCTCTTATACCTGCTCTGTGACTTTACTAGAAGATACTCAGTTGCCTCATATTAAAAATGAAGATGATAATACCTGCCTCAGGGTGGCTTTAAGCATTACGTGAGGTAATGTGTGTGAAGTTTTTAGTATTGTTGCCCGGCGTATGGGAATTGCTTGGTAGACCCAAGTCACATTAGTATCTTGGCACAAGTTCATTCCTCAGTAAATATTTATTGAGATGATCACATATCAGATACCCAATTTATATGCATTGATTAACTCATCATGTAACTCAGTAATTGCTTACCTATTTAGTACCTAACTTAATACTCAGTATTGGGAAGGATGCAGAAGAAATCTCATTCTTGCAAAAGCCTCCACTCCACAAATAGTCGCAGAAAATGGTTAAGAAGTATACTTAATATTAGGTGATAAGTGCCACACTTTGTAAAAGGGGGGGGGGTGGAATTCATAGTGAGCTGATCAGTCTCAAATGGTCAAAAGTTCAGGTTCCAAATTTGGACTTGATTCTGTGGGTTGAGCAGTGGGAATCCATGGAGGTTTTAAAGCAGAGGACTAACATCAAGTTCTTCTTAAAAGAAGGATAAACAGGTGGTGGTATAGGTAATGGATTGGTAAGGTTGGAGAGCAGGCGTGGGGTGATAGGCACTATAAGCACACACGGAGTGAGAAACACCCGAGGAGGCTGATAATGTGGGGATGGAATAGGGTCTGTCATTTGAAGAAGGTCATATAACATTTGGTGACTGTTTGGATCCAGAGAATAAAGGAGAAGAGTCAAAGATTATTCTGAGTTTATGAGCCTGGATGACGGAGACAGTACTGATACCATTGATCGGTGGATTAGAGATGCTGAAGAGGGATCTTTCTGGGGGAAAAGTAGTATAGAGAAAATAAGTTTTGGGGGAGTTTATTTTTTGAGTTGTTCAACTAGAAATAGCCTAGGTTATCGTAGTTATATAATTGCATTAAAGATGAGAGAGACTGGTGCCGAGTATACTAGTACTGTTTACTAGAGGAATAGATCTCTTTTTAACACTTATTTTTTTATTAAAAAAATTTTTTTTAATATTTATTTTTGAGAGAGAGAGACAGACAGACAGAGCATGAGTGAGGGAGGGGCAGAGAGAGAGAGGGAGACACAAAATCCAAAACAGGCTGCAGGCTCTGAGCTGTCAGCACAGAGCCCGACGCAGGGCTTGAACTCACGAACCGTGAGATTATGACCTGAGCCGAAGTCGGACGTTCATCTGAGTCACCCAGGCGCCCCTAATACTTATTTTTTTAATGTATATGTGGTTTTTTTTTAAAACCAAGATGAAGCATTGCAAAAGGGTACCATAGTTTTTGGATTTTTTTTTTTTTTTTACTTTTTCAAGTAGTTACAGTAGCCACTTGGTTCAAAACTTGATATCTATAATGAAATAGGTGTAAGGATTTTGAAAATTAGTTTCCCTCATTCCTTTTTTTTTTTTCTTTAATGTTTATTTTTGAGAGAGAGAGACAGAGTGTGAGCAGGGGAGGAACAGAGGGAGAGGGAGACACAGAATCCAAAGCAGGCTCCAGGCTCTGAGCTGTCAGCACAGAGCCTAATGCAGGGCTCGAACTCACGAACCGTGAGATCGTGACCTGAGCCAAAGTCAGACATTTAAGTGACTGAGTCACCCAGGCGTCCCTGTTTGCCTCATTCTTGAAGAATGAGAGCTGAGTGTTACTTTGAAAAACTTTACATGTAAGGAAAAAAAAAATTCTAGGCCTCTAAGAATATTCCTGGGAACACCAGGGCTTTGCATATCCCAGCTGGATGATTTAAATAAAATCTACTCTGTGAAAATGTCTTTCATTTGAAAATTATCTCTAGAATAACTTAAAATAAGAATCACCAGAGTGAAAACATAAGAATTCCCCATGAGTGTATCCAGGGAGCCTAGTTTGAGGAAGATTGGTGTAGATATCAGGGCTTGGATTAAGGAGGTTGACCTGGGTTTGCATATTGGCTCTTGCACTAATTAGCTTTTCTGTTAAAGGCAAGTTGCTGAACCACTGTGATCCTCAATATCCTCATCTGTAAAAGAGAATTAAGTGAGAATTAAGTGGAATAAGGCATGTAAAGTACTTGGCACAGTACATGACACATAGTGATAACAATAGCAGCTGACCCTGTGCGGCCTTATCCGCCAGGCACTGTGCTGAACAATTTTAATTGTTGTTTAATCTTCATGAGGCAGCTATTTGTCCTGTTTTGTAGATGAGGAAACTGATACTGGGCGAAGCTGAGTTTGCCCAGGGTCATGTGGCTAGTGAGTGCCGAGGCAGTGTTTGGATTCAGATAGTGTCTCTTCACCACTCTGCTAGATTGCCTTTTAACATGTGTAAGTACATAAGGACTGCGTATATGTTCTCTACCATTATTGTTATCTAGAAGATTATGAAAAGATATGGATGGGTGAAGCAGATTAATGCATGAAATCCTAGAAATGCCAGGAATAATCTGTGAAATCTAACAACTTTAAGACAAAGTACAAATTTGTACTCACTCAACAATTAGGAATCTTGTGTGGGACTATTTATCCTTTAGATTAATTCACTAATTCATTGGTATATGAGGTCAGTCTGCTGTAATAAAATACAAAGTATAATATATAATGTGTAAAATAGGAAACATGCTATTTCTATTTTTTTTTTAATGTTTATTCACCTTTGTGAGCGAGTGAGAGAGAGAGAGAGAGAGAGAGAGGGAGAGGGAGAGAGAGAGAGAGAGAATGAGCAGGGGAGGGGCAGAGAGAAAGGGAGACACAGAAACAATTCAAAGCAGGCTCCAGGCTCCGAGCTGTCAGCACAGGGCCCGATGTGGGGCTTCAACCCATGAACCGCGAGATCACCACCCGAGCGAAAGTCAGGCGCTTAACTGACTGAGCCACCCAGGCGCCCCGGTGCTATTTCTAATTTTTAAAAGATAACGTAGAGTCTCTCAAAACTGGTGGGTAAAAAGGTCCTCTGATTTTGCATTAACACTTTCAAACATGTTTTCCATTGTTCCAGTTTCAAGATATAAAGACCTTTAAATATAGCACATTTGTTCTTCCATTTTTTGCTCCTTTTAAATAAACTTTGTGTGTTTTTTTTTTGTGTTTAGGTTTCTTTTAGTGGAAATGATCCATTCTGTAACTTCAGGGTTACTTTTAAAAGTCAGATGTTTTCATAATTAATCAGTAGAATTGTAAATTTTTAAAACGAGCTTCTTCTTGCTCATTATTTTATATTAACTTTACCTATCTGAAAAATATTTTATATAAGTAAAAGGAACGTTACCGTGAGGAGTTTTATAACAACAGCACAAAGAGGGAGTTAATCTAGTTTATAAGTAGTCTAAAAATGAAGTATACCTTAAGGTATTGGAAATCTTCTCCCAAATTTATGGTAAACAAGTGGTGGTAGTAACTTCTTTATGAAAATTATATCATAATGATATATCTTTATTTTAATCCTGTATTTATTATACACTAAAAGTAACAACCATTTGGGATCCCAGCCTAATCTAATTGTGGAAATGGTTAATGACAGTTATTATCTGAAAGCTTCAGATTTTGACTTCCATACTCAGATTTTATTTTTAAAAGATTTTAAGGTGAACAGGTAGCAGTGTATTTGAGCAGTAACCTTGGCTTTTGCTATTTTAATCGTGCATGATTTAACCTGAGAATCCCACAAGTGATAGTTTTATTTCATTTTTTTGAGACAGAGAGTACACACAAGTGGTGGAGGGGCAAAGGAAGAGGGAGAGATTCTTTTTTTTTTTTTTTTTTAAGTTTATTGATTTTGAGAGAGAGAGCCTCCCAGGCAGGTTCCGCGAGGTCAGCATAGAGCCCAACACAGGGGCTCGAACTCTTGAAGAACTCACGAAACCATGAGATCATGACCTGAGCCGATATCAAGAGTGGGATGCTTAACCTACTGAGCCACTCAGTGCCTCAAGGGAGAGAGAATCTTAAGTAGGCTTCACACCCATCATGGAGCCTAACATAGGGTTCTATCTCATGACCCTGAGATCATGCATGACCTGAGCTGAAATCAAGAGTTTGGCATTTAACTGTCTGAGCCACCCACACACAACTCACAAGTGAGAGTGTTTTGTTTTTTTTTTTAATCTTGATTTAATTAATATTCTTTATTAACAACACTGTCAAAATAATTTTTTTATTATTTTTTTAAATTTTTTTTTTTTTTTTTTGAGACAGAGAGACAGAGCATGAACGGGGGAGGGGCAGAGAGAAAGGGAGACACAGAATCGGAAGCAGGCTCCAGGCTCTGAGCCATCAGCTCAGAGCCCGACGCAGGGCTCGAACTCACGGACCGCGAGATCGTGACCTGAGCTGAAGTCGGACGCTCAACTGACTGAGACACCCAGGCGCCCCCAAAATAATTTTTAAACAAGTGTTGACCAGGAAGAAAGTGTTTAGGTTTTAATATTTATTTGACATATTTAAATTTTACATGTTTTACATCATGCCTTTGGAAATTTACTTCTAAAATTTATTTCTAATTCTATTTAAAGGATTATAAAAATTTACACTGGGGTGCCTGGGTGGCTCAGTCAGTTGAGCATCCAACTCTTGATTTCTGCTCAGGTCATGATCCCAGGGTCGTGGAATCAAGCCCTGTGTCAGGCTCTGCACTGAGTGTGGAGCCTGCTTGATATTCTCTTTCCTTCTCCCTCTCCCTCTCCCTCTCCCTCTCCCTCTCCCTCTCCCTCTCCCTCTCCCTCTCCCTCTCCCTCTCCCTCTCCCTCTCCCTCTCCCTCTCCCTCTCCCTCTCCCTCTCCCTCTCCCTCTCCCTCTCCCTCTCCCTCTCCCTCTCCCTCTCCCTCTCCCTCTCCCTCTCCCTCTCCCTCTCCCTCTCCCTCTCCCTCTCCCTCTCCCTCTCCCTCTCCCTCTCCCTCTCCCTCTCCCTCTCCCTCTCCCTCTCCCTCTCCCTCTCCCTCTCCCTCTCCCTCTCCCTCTCCCTCTCCCTCTCCCTCTCCCTCTCCCTCTCCCTCTCCCTCTCCCTCTCCCTCTCCCTCTCCCTCTCCCTCTCCCTCTCCCTCTCCCTCTCCCTCTCCCTCTCCCTCTCCCTCTCCCTCTCCCTCTCCCTCTCCCTCTCCCTCTCCCTCTCCCTCTCCCTCTCCCTCTCCCTCTCCCTCTCCCTCTCCCTCTCCCTCTCCCTCTCCCTCTCCCTCTCCCTCTCCCTCTCCCTCTCCCTCTCCCTCTCCCTCTCCCTCTCCCTCTCCCTCTCCCTCTCCCTCTCCCTCTCCCTCTCCCTCTCCCTCTCCCTCTCCCTCTCCCTCATCCCCCCACTTGCTCATGTGGCTCTCTTTCTTAAGAAAAAATTATACTAACAAATAATAATGTCTGAAAATAGGATAACAGATTTATCATGGAGAAGCCATAATGTATTAATTTTATGGTGTCTTAGTTTTTTCTTTGTTCTAGAGGTATAGATTTAAAATTATACTACATCTTTTGTCTGGGTAGCAGATTTATTGCTCTATGTTCATAGCTTTTTGCTTAAAACAATATCAAATGGCAAGCTAACATTTAGAAAAAAGGCTTGGGTGCAAAACTATGCAAGGGTTTAGTTCAGCTGTCCCGAACTAATTGAATGGTGAATATGCACCAACAATTACTTCCTGCCTTGAATGTGACATGAATAGAAAAAAAAAATGGCTTTAGGAGCAATGAGCATTTTAACACATAGTACAATATTAATTTTGTTTTGCAGTTAAAGACTCCTTTTATATGTATATGTGTACAAAAGGAATTTGCTGATTGTGGCTAATTTTTGAAAGCACTTTATACTTATAAAGTGTAAAAACTTCCATATAGAGAGGGTCATTGAAATTAATTAGGAGAGGGGAGATCTTAGAATATCTGTTTCTTCTAGTCCCTGGGTTATGGCTTGGTCAGCCTTATTAATGACTTTGTAGGTTTATAAGGGTACATCCCATGGTATCAGTTATTTTCTTGTTTGATTGAGTTTACTGGAAGCAGAATTCAGTTTCTCCTTTTCATCCATTCATGCACTCATAAATTATTGAGCACCTACGATGTGCCAACTAATACCAGAAGATGAGTATATACTTTCTGGGATTATAGGACTGAAACTCTTCTCCCAGACATACTGCCTCCCTTTCTCCCACATGGTGGTGGTATTCTCTTCTTTCTCCTGAATATTTATGCAGTAACTATCCTCCAGAATTGAGATTTGGTTCCCATGCAGCACTGCATAGATTTGTATATTGTGACTTAGGAAACGTGACTTTAAAAATTATTTTCTGGGGGCGCCTGAGTGGTTCAGTAGGTTGAGTGTCCAACTCTTGATTTTAGCTCAGGTCATGATCTCATGGTTGTGAGATTGAGCCCATGTTGGGCTCTGCGCTGAGTGTGAAGCCTGCGTGGGATTCTCTTTCTCTTTCTCTCCCTCTGTCTCTCTCCTCTGCTTGCATTCTCTCTCTCTCAAATTAAAAAAAAATAATTACTATTTTCAGCAAATTTGAGTATGCCCTATGGTAGAGTTTACCACAATGTGTACTGTATACAAAGAAATAATTTTCATTTCTTCCAGGTTTTTAAAAGTACTTTAAAAAGCACTTCTTTTTAAAGGAGGAGACATCAAGAATGAATTTACCAAAAATGGAAATGTTATCAATATGAAGTGTTTATGATTATAGTTCAAGATGTTCTAGAAGTATTCTTAAGCTTATGACAAAAAGTCTTGTTTTGTTTTTCAGACATGTCATCTCCAAATGTTCCTTCTTTCAGATTTTAAAGCCTTAAATGATAAAAGCATTTATTGAGAACTTTGTATGTATGAGCACTTCATCTTAATTTTTATGAGTGGAACTATACTTGTATTATCTCCATGAGTAAACTGAAATGTAGAGAGAATACAGTTACAAGTGACTTGTCCAGGATCCTCAGCTACTGGTAGTTTTGGGGCTAAGCTTTGGGGCTAGCATTTGAGCCCATGATCTGACTTCAGGGTCCACAATCTAAACCACTAGGCAGCAGACTTTTTTTTATGCATCTTTTCTCACCTACCAACTTTATTTGGGCAGTTGAGTCACTCATAACCTCTGGGCCTTGGTTTTTGCATCTGTCAGATTAGAGGATAGTAAAATCAACTTTTTACTTCTAGCCAGTGACTTTCGTAGGGAACTAAAGTAATAATGTTTATGGAAATGCTTTGGAGAAATTTGAAGCAATACGTGACTGTATAGTTTTAATACAGTAAGTTAGGATTTCCTGGCTATAGTAGTCTAATTAAACAACACATGGTCAGCACTGTGTATGATATGTCTTGTCAGTGATGTTAATAAGTAATAGAAGAGTCCGTTACATTTATAATCCTTATCGGTATTTTTCAACCTTAATCTCAAGCTGTCCAAGCAGATAAAAGGAGTCATCTTTTTATGTTACCTAATTAGCTTTATCTCTGGGTGCTGCAAAGGAGTGTTCTTATTTTTGCAGTTATGTTAACTTCATAGGTTATGAAGCACAAGATGAAATTCAATTTTAGTCTTGTTGACCCCTAGAGGCTTGATTTGCTGATCTGAGAGTCAGAGATGGGATATGTTGCTCTAATCCAAAATATAGTAGTGAATTTGAGATAGAAAAACATTTATTGGGAATGTGGATGGGTCTTAGCGTAAGCTTCTGTTAATATTATCTGAAGAACAGACTGCATGTGCAGCTGGGAGAGAAGGATGGCCTGTCACATGTTATTCTTCAGCTGGTTTGTAAGATGCCCTGAGTACTAGTGTTGCTGAAGTGGGAAAATAAGGTGTGTCCCTGGGAATAGGCAGTAGACTGGGGGGTAATCAAGAGATTGGGGGGTATAAAATAATGAAATTCATTTGATAAGCAGTATATTAAAATCTTGTTACTTAAATTATAAGGGATTTAAAGTGCATTAGGATCTTCAGTCTCCTAGATGATTGATATGAAGCACGTAATGAAATTCTTATCCTATTTCGCATTTGAAACTGTATCAAAGATGTGATTTGTTTAGACCAGAGCTGTCTAATAGAAATATACTACAAATATGGAGTAATTAAATCTTAAGTCACTACAGTCAATTAGAAGTAGCTGAGCAGTGGCAGAATGAAATCTCTCACCCGCCTGCCCTAGATAAATAGCCATGCTTGATAGCATAAAGGTATAAAGTGGTATAAAGGACTTCTTAGCAGCTTAAAGTAGAAAAGATACCCCTAAATTCTCACTCATTTCTTATTGGGAATATTCCTTTATATTCTTTTCACTAATTTCCTATTGTAAACTGCTTTGTATAGCCTTTCAAACTAGACATGTAGGAGGGAGGGATGGCCTTAAAAAAAATTTTTTTTAATGTTTATTTATTTTTGAGACAGAGAGAGAGCATGAACAGGGGAGGGTCAGAGGGAGAGAGGGAGACACAGAATCGAAAGCAGGCTCCAGGCTCTGAGCGGTCAGCACAGAGCCCGACATGGGGCTCGAACTCACGGACCGTGAGTTCATGACCCGAGCCGAAGTCGGCCGCTTAACCGACTGAGCCACCCAGGCGCCCCGCGATGGCCTTTTGATTCTGGCACATGACCGTCCCTGGAAATAAGGGGAAAGTTAGCTCCTCTTTAGGACAATGAAAACAGAATGACTAATAAAGCTTTTGTTGGCATAAGAAAAATTTTAAGGGTTTCAGTATCTTTTTGAGAAAGATTTTGGGGTGCTCTCATTCATCATGCTCTTTGAATTGTAAAAATCACCTCAATTCTTTTACAAGGTGCTATTTTATGGTAGGTTTATATTTAGCAACATCTCCTAATGAATTTGAGTAAATTATTTGAATGACATTCAGATTACTAGAGAATGTTTGCTCACAAAGTCAAGCGGTTTACTTCCAAAAGGAAAAATGGGCAGTCCTTAATTTTTGAATGGGTTGTTTTCCAGATCATGTGTAAGGTAGATGCTTGAACTTGGAAATATTTAAGTACACTGTTGTTTAAAAAAATTTTTTTTTTAATATTTATTTTTGAGAGACAGAGTGGGGAAGTGGCAGAGAGAGAGGGAGACATAGAATCTGAAGTAGGCTCTAGTCTCCGAGCTGTCAGCACAGAGCCTGACACAAGGCTCAAACTCATGAATCACGAGATCGTGACCTAAGCTGAAGTCAGACGCTTAACTGACTAAGCCACCCAGGTGCCCCTTAACAACACTGTTTTTAAGTTTAAGTTCCCAGGCTAGCCCATAGATGCTTATTTAAAATTGTATCCTGTTTTAGCACTAATATACTATTGGTTTAACTTTTGAGTCCTCAGTGCAGTGGGTCATGTTCTGTGGGAGTTGGATTAGGAAGCAGATTTATTTTGGGCTTTTTATGTTTTCTTCTATTTTTCCTTCTATTCTTGTTCTTATACTGGCCTAAGCTTCCTGCTATTTTGCTGTAATCTCGGCCAAACATCTAAGTGCTCAATGCTTCAAATCTTTTTCTTTTTTTAAATTGAGAGATAATGGACATATTATATTAGTTTTAGCTTATACAACATAATGATTTTATATATGTATATACTGCGAAATGATTACCACAGTAAATATAATTAACACCCATCACCATACATAAGTTACAGTTTTTGTTGTTTTTGTTTTTTTTTTTTTTCCTTGTGATGAGAAGTTTTAAAATCTACTGTTTTGGCAGCTTTCAAATATACAGTATAGTGAAGTTAACTATAGTCACCATGCGGTGCATTACATCTCCAGAACTTTAATAATCTCTTTATAACTGGAAGTTTGTGTCTTTTGACCACCTTTACCTGTTTTACACCCCACCTAAATGAACCCCCATCCCTGCCTCTTGCAACCACAAGTATGTTCTTTATATCTATGCCTTCAGTTTTTTTTAGATTCCATGTATAAGTGAGATCATACAGTATTCATCTTTTTATGACTGAACAGCATAATGCCGTATAATAAAATAGGCCCTCGTATTGGGTGCTTGACAAGTATAAACGTTCAGTGTTCTTAAGCAGTTTTAACATTTTACAGATGAGGACTCCGTAAGGGAGGATTAGGTTAATGACCGTCCAAGGTGATGGTTCAGAGGAGTTAATTGAGTTATGTCTGTGGCTGATCCCAGCAGTGTGACCTGAGAGCTCGTCCTCTAACCATTGTACTCTGCTGCATTCCTCTTTCACATACTCTCTCCTTTACCAAATTTCAACTCCTTTTATCCTCTCAGTTCAGCTACTTTTAGCCAAATGTTAGGGAAAGCCATTTGATTAAATTCATAATATTGTAGAATTCTGATAGTAAAATCATATGATTTTATGATAAAATTTGATAATGTGATTATCTTTAGTGAGAATTGAGCCAATATGGAATCAGAGCTTAGCCCCACCTCTCTAAATCATCCTTCTTCTTTGTATGTAGAGTAGTTGGTGCCTACGTTTTTCATTTACAGTTTATTTCAGTAATTCTTAACTTACGGGCTGAGAACGTCTAGGGGGCTGTACCCATTACAAAGGGTTGTCCAAGGACCTAACAAGTGATTTGCTCCTCTCATACTGTGTATTGTTTTCAGTGGTATACCAATACTGCTGTGGTTAGAAAACAAAATATTTTTCTTCGTAGAATTTTGTCATATTTTCTTAATGAGTGTTAAAAGTACTGTTGTGAGGATCTGAACATCTTGATATAAATGAAGAGATCCTTTTACTTAAAAAATGAAGAACCTTGGGGCTTCTGGGTGGCTCAGTCAGTTAAGTGTCTGACTTTGGTTCAGGTCGTGATCTCACGGCTCGTGAGTTCGAGCCCTATGTCGGGCTCTGTGCTGACAGCTCTTGCAGCCTGGAGCCTGTTTGGGATTCTGTGCCTCCCTCTCTCTCTGCCCCTTCCCCGCTCGTCTCTGTTTCTCTGTCTCTCAAAAATTAATAGACATTTAAAAACATGGAGAACTATTGCTTTTAAAGCTTGCTATAAGGAAATTATATAGACTGGTTGTATTTTAGAATTTGTTTTTAAGACATTCATAATGAATGTCAAGGGATCAGTTGTCATGTTCAAATGACTGACTGGCTAACTTACCAACTGGTAAAAACTCTAATCTTTTCAAGATAATTGTACTTTAAATACAAGATCTTTATTATCTCAGATTCTATCTGTGATAAATGAAAATTTTGGCGATTAGTAAAAAATTCAGGCATTATAAAAATTTTTGGCAGGGAGTTTTACCTTAGGGTCTTCATTTCCTCTCTTCTTAGCTCACAGATCTTCTTGAGAACTTTGTTCTTTCTTCCCAGTAGCTCCAGGGTAGAGACAAATTAAAAGCGGAGTAGTGGTCTATTGTGTTATTTTGTAATCTGAGTGCTGTTTATTTTTTATTTCTTGCTAGGGTTGGGAAAAGAAGAAAAAGCTGAGATTTATTAATCTCCCTTTGTCCCCACCAGTATCTCTATGCATAGTTACAAACATTCTGTTTTACATTAGGTTACTACAGTGCCCAAGAACACAAGTCATACATGTTGGAACTAGCATTCCTTGCTCTCGAGTTTTACCCCACTACCTTTTCAGTGTGAAGAGATACTTTCCGTTCATCTGAGACGTTAGATGTCAGTTGAAAATCTGATATGATTCCAACATCCACTGTGTTCGTTCATGTGGAAGCATGCATTTTATTCTTAAGGTTCTGTATATTCTTACCAACAAAAACAGTCTTATTTAGTCTAGTTTACCTCATGTCGTAACTGCTTACATTTTTATTTATTCAGTGGTTTTGTTTTGGACCTTATGATGACATACTCAAATACCTCTGTTTCCCTGGTGACTTTTCATTTCTGTCTGTTTTTTTCCAGAGCCAAAAGTTAAGATGTAAGTTTTAAGCACATTGGTCATAAAGCCAATGATGGGGACTTTCTTTGCAGTTCCACATTCAGTTCATATGTTTGTTTTGATCATACTTTAATCTTTTGCTTTGTTTATACGTATAATGCCCTTTTCCCTTTTAACAGCTACACTTCTTGTCCCTATTAGAAAAATGAAACGAGAACCGTCGTTTAGATTTTTTTTAGTACTATTCACCTTTTCATTGCACTGCAGCTTTTCTCTCTCCAGTTTTCTCATCTGCACATTGCCTTCGTGCAACACAAAGCTAATTATCTGTAATCATTTACAGTGTGAAGACACAGTGCATTGTAATTGAGAATATAAACTGGAAGAGCTCTGGTGTGTAATTGTATGGGAAATGCATGTTGCTTTATTGAATTGCACAGGGGATAGGTTGTTCAGTGTATCACGGATTCCTTTTGGATCTCTCAATTCTCATTTAGCAATATTGTTTCAGAACAGACCTTGTTATAATACAGTTACACTTGTATTCTTGGCAGTGTAAACCTTGAGGAAGTGTCATAGATAGTCTCTAGTGTGTAACAGTTAATGTTTAAAATCTCTTAATACAGTGAGCTGTCACCATGTTTAATAGATTACAGTATTGCATTAGCATAAATTCGTTTGGGTGCCAAGTTATCTGTTGCACAGATGCTTGCTATTATTTATAGGTTTGTATCCAACCTTTGTGGGTTGACTTGCTTTTATTTTTCTATTCACTTGTCACCATGCAATAGCATAATTCTTTAACTGGCATATGTGCAGAAGTGGTTTTCAAGAAGAGATCTGTGAAAGTACTGAAAAAGCAGATCACTCAAACTTTTGGACCTTGAGCAGTATAGTAAGATGGGCTGCTAGGATTTAAGTAGACATATCACTTTGTCTTTTTTTGAATGTGTTATATATACTACCTTTCCTCCCAACATCAGTAAGGTACAGACAGAAGTGTCTTTAGCTGACAAAGTTAGGTGGAGACAGCAGCCAATTGTTTCCCTCTGAAGTTTTGAGCCATTAAAACTTAGGGTGTGTGTGTGTGTGTGTGTGTGTGTGTGTGTGTGTTGTGGTGGGAAGAGGCTCATTATTAACTTTATATTTTATCTTAGAGTAAACTTTGAAATTTTCTTAAAGTGTAAAAGTCTTTTGGATAAACATTTTTGTTTGAATGGGAACTTCAGTTTTAGTAAGACTGATTCAGTAATCAATAATTCTGTCAAATCCTGAGTTATGGATACTCTATTAAGATAGCAGAGCTCATTTTGGGAAGGAGTAGATTCTTAAAGTCTCTTAAATGTGTAGTATTTTGGTATTTTCTTGATCTTCTAGTCATCTGGCTTTCAAATTTAGTAATAAATTGATTTTAGGTAAATAAAGTCAGTCTTATAAAATCACTGGTAAGTGAATTACCTCCAACTTAATAGTGAAGTGTGTAAGAAAAGAATTTTGAATGTTTGTGAAACATTTACTCTTTAAAAATTACTAGACACAAGCTCCTATGGATATTTTTCTATATGCCAAGTTTCTGACGTTATTTTAGTAAAAAAGATAAATGTATTTTGAAGTTGTACATGTAAAATACATGAACAAGGCAAAACCAAAAAAAAAAACCTTTATATTACAATAACTTTTCTAGTTTTTTTTGCAAAGGAAATTTTCAGTTTTTGATTTGTTAAAAATTTAGATTGAATTGGAAGGAAAAGAATGTTTTTCTTGTACAGTATTTAAAATTAGGGTTTTTACCTGATGTGTCTGGGTGTCAAAGTGATCTTTTGCCAGTTTTCTGATTGGATTTTAGCATCATCAGTAAATATTTTGTTTTAATACTTTTTCTCCCCTAGCATTTTGTTATGAAAACTTTCAAACAGGAAATTGAAAGAATTGATGCTGTGAACACACATGTATCCACACCTAGATTCTACTTTAGCATTTTCTGTATTTGCTTTGTTGTATATCTTATCCATCACTCTGTCCATCCATCATTCTGTCTTTCAAAAACTGTATTTCAGAGTAAGTTGAAGACAGGATACTTTTTATCTTTACATATGTCATGCATATCATTGAGGGTGAGGTTCTTTTTTTTTTTTTAAGGTAAAATTCACACACAGTCAGCTGTATCAGTCTTTAATGTACCATCAGATGACTTTTGACAAATGCATCCAGCTGTGCAACTTGAATCCCTGCAGATAGAGACCACCGCCTTCAACTCCATGAGTTTACTCATGCCACATCAATACTGTGTCACTGTTTTATTCACCATAAAGTAGTTTTGTGCGTTGTAAAACTTCATAAGTGGATTCATAGAATACTCTTTTGTGAGGCTTTTTTCAGCATATTTTTGAGGTTCATTGATGTTGCATTTTTCGATAGTTCAGTCCATTTTATTACTCTTGGTTTGTTTTAAGGCTCAAAAGTATTTTAGGCAAAAATTTTTTACCCCTTTCTGAACTCCTAAAGTACTTGATACTAAACTCTAAAGTTGTATTGAGTATGTTACATATCGTAGTTACTCGTTTATCTCCACTAGTCCTTAAGCACTGTGTTCTCAGAACGTGGTTTATAGAATACGCTCCATAAATACTTGTTGAGCAATCTGTGGTTAGAAGTCTTACTTACAGTTTTTGTTATAGAGATCTCAAACTTGAGGTACAGTTATAATGTGAAATTAGTGCTTGGATAAAGACGGACATCTCAATTACAGTCTGCTATCCCCCCCTTGCTGCCCTCCCCCGCCCCCCGCCAAGGAATCTTCATTTTTATGGTGAGCAAATGTGAGATTTTCAAATGATGACAAGGTTGAAAGAGGCCATAATTGTTCTTTCAGAGATGAAGAATAAGAACCAACCAAATAATAAGGCCATTGCCAACTTAACTATAAGTTTTGTTCTTTTATTTTCTTGGACACAGTATTTGTTTTTAGTACTTTGATATCCATATTTAAAATGTTCTGTTTTTCGTGAAGAATAGTTCTTTGGTTTTTTTGTTTTTTTTTTTTTTTGCAAGGAGTGCACACTGTTGCCTCTCTTAAAGCAGGGCAAGTGAAAAGTTGAGAGTCTTATAGGATCTGAAAAGTGGAGATGCTTTTGAGGTTTTGCCCTCTTTCCTTTCTTCACTTGCTATCCCCATCTAGGTCTGTACCTCTGTAAATCCAGATGGATAGGTGGAGTTAAAATGGAAAGTTTATTTATGAGTAGAACAGGGGTGGTACAAGAGTTCACCTTAGGCTGGTTTTATAGTAGCCAGTTTTTGTCCATAAAACTTGGTTTTGCTTGCTGATGTAATGTCCATATTCATAGTAATATATTAAGTATACTTGATGTGAACTGTTCCTGTCTTTTGGACTAACTATATTTAATAGAGCTATGAAACAATTAGAGAACTCTCAGAGAACAAAAGGGCAATGTGCTATGTTGCAGAAGAATGTGCCGCCTTGTTCACCCTGTCCATTTTTAGATCGGTTTGGCTGATGGTGAAATGTAGAAGTTTGCCACACACACAGGTGCAGTGTTCTGCAGCTGTTGGAAACATTTGCCCCCCCCCCCCATTTCCTTATATATAATTATGCTCTGTTTAAACCCCTAAAGCTAGAAGATGGGATTTGAGAGCTTGAATGTCTGTTTACAAAAAGGTACAACTCACAGAGATAATTGGTCATTTAGTTAGCTGAATTTAACTGTGCCTAGATGACTTGAAGTTTCCAAAGACTAAAACCTAGCCTTAAGGTCATAGGGTTTTAGAATTATAAGAGACTGTCTTTGAAAGTGCCTGTCTGCAGTTAGTGCTTTCCAGACTGAACTTTTTTTTTTTTAATGTTTATTTTTTGAGGGAGGGAGAGGGAGAGGGAGAGGGAGAGGGAGAGGGAGAGAGAGAGAGAGAGAGAGAGAGAGAGAGAGAGAGAGAATACGCGCGAGTGGGTAAGGGGCAGAAAGAGAGGGAGACACAGAATCTGAAGCAGGCTCAAGGCTCTGAGCTGTCAGCACAGAGCCCCACGCAGGGCTTGGACTCACGAACTGTGGGATCATGACCTGAGGTGAAATCAGATGCTTAACTGACCTGAGCCACCCAGGCGCCCCACAGTAGCTTTAATGAACACAGTGTCATGGCGGCAGAGAGCAGGGGAGTGACCAGTGCTGCCCCTGGTGGACATGGGACACTTTATAGGTTGATATACCATGGAACGTCTTTGCCTGGACTACAGTTAGGGTACTTGGTTTTGAAAAGTTTTCCTTGTGTATTCTCTAACAGCGGTGTCTTCTCTTCATTCCCATTTGGGCATTTTTCATGCATTATATCATAAGGAGATTGAAGTTTAATAATTCCATATCTGAGAGTTCTAGAGAAGAATGCTTTCCTTAAACCAAAGAAAACAAATATTTTCTTTTCTGTAGTTGTTTTTTATATAATGAAAAGAATGTAGGCATTGGAGTCAGATGTAGGTTATGAATCTCTGCTTTTAAAACTGTTAACTGCAAGAAAGCAACCTAATCTCATAATGCATCTGTATTTCTGTACATAAAAATGGGAGTAATACCTGCTTTAAAATAGTGGTGAAAGTTACCTCCTGCGTACATGGCATCAGTATTCCTGAATCTACTAAGAGTTCAATAAATATAATTTCTTTTTTATTCAAAGAAGAAGGTTGCAGAGTAATCAGGATTATAGTGCCTACTACTCTGGCATTGGTGAAGCTGTTATTCTTGGAGACTGCAGTATGCCTTCAAGCTGCTGTTTGTTCAGTATATATTTAGCATCAAATATCCTCAAGGCATTGAGATAGGTAGAGATTTTGCTGTCTTGTTGGGGGAGGAAATATTTATTTATTTTGAGAGAGACAGAGAGGGCAAGCAAGGGAGGGCCGGGACAGAGGATCCAAAGTGGGCTCTGTGCTGACACCAGAGAGCCCGATGTGGGGCTCCAACTCACGAACCGCGAGATCATGACCTGAGTTGAAGTTGGACGCTTAACTGACTGAGCCCCCCAGGTGCCCCAACAAATAGTTAAATCGTGATATAAGTTAGCAAAGCTACTGAAGTAAATACAGAGGGGTTCTGAAAAGGGGAAGGTCACAGTGAACTGCAGTGAACTGCAGCGGTTAGACATCTTTTATGACTATAGCAGAGCTGCACACGGGACCTTGAAGACAGAATAAGCAGAAGGAAGAAGACCAGAAAGATCAAAGGCTCAATGTCTTCCTGGCAGAACTGTTTTTCAGCTTTATTGAATTATGGTTGACATATAACTGTGTAAGTTTCAGGTGTACAGCGTGTTTGAGTTGATACATTTATGTATTGCAAAAATGATTACCACCATAGCATTAGCTAACACCTCCATCCTGTCACATAATTACCATTTTTTATGTGTGTTGAAAACATTCGAGATCTACTCTCTTAGCAACTTGCAGTGTTACTAGCTATAATCACCATGCTGTACATTAGATCCCCAGAACTTGTTAATCGTATAACTAGTCATTTATGTCCTTTGACCAATAGCTTCTTGTTTCTCCCGCTGCCCAGCCCCTGGTCACCACTACTCTACTCTGGTTTTCTGGGTCTGACTTTTTCAAATTCCACATGTAAGTGATCTCCCCCAGTGTTTGTCTTTCTCTGTCAGACTTTATTTCACTTAGCGTCGTGCCATGAAGGATCCATCCATGCCACAAGTATCAGGATATCCTTCTTTCTCGTGGCTGAATAACATTCCATTGTGTGTATGTATGTATGTGTGTGCCGCGTCTTCTTTATCCACTTACCTGTTGATGAACAGTTCGGTTGTTTCCATGTCTTGGCTGTTGTGAACAATGCTGCAGTGAACATGGGGTGCAGACATCTTTTTAAGATCCTGTTTCATTTCCTTTGGTTATATATACCCAGAAGTGGGATTAGCTGGATCATATGATGGTTCTATTTTCAATTTTTTGAGGAACCTCCATACTGTTTTCCAGAGCAGCTGCAACAATTTACATCCCACCAGCAGTGCACAGGGTCCCTTTTCTCCCCCTCTTTAGTACTTGTTATCTCATCTTTTTTGAAAGTAGCCATTCGAACAGATGTGAGGTGATACCTCACTGTGATTTTGGTTTGCATTTCCCTGATGATGAGTGATGTTGAGAACCTTTTCATGTACTTGTTGGTTATTTGTATGTCTGTAGAAAAATGTCTATTCAGTTCCTCCTGGCAGAATATTTTTGTATACAGATTGATAATTGATGGTAGTTTCAGGTACTCAGAACAGAAAAACGTCGAGGCTGACTGAAATTGGCTGTGCTGATCCAGAGAAAGCAGGAGGAAAGCGTCCTGAATGTGCCACTTCCACAGTTTTCCTGAGGCGTGAACGGCAGATCATTTCTTTTCTAAATGCTTAGGATTTTTAAACTTACTTGAGAGTGGCCCACCTCTTATTGTATGTACTTTTCTTTTTCTTTTCTTTTTTTTTCTTTTTTTTACAAATACGTCTTATGCATTTTTTTTTTAACGTTTATTTATTTTTGAGACAGAGAGAGACAGAGCATGAACGGGGGAGGGGCAGAGAGAGAGGGAGACACAGACTCAGAAGCAGGCTCCAGGCTCTGAGCCATCAGCCCAGAGCCTGACGCGGGGCTCGAACTCACGGACCGCGAGATCGTGACCTGAGCCGAAGTCGGATGCTCAACCGACTGAGCCACCCAGGCGCCCCTGTACTTTTCTTTTTAAAACATAAGCCAGATAAAATGCTTCTAATTCTGTGAGGTTTCTTGCTCAGAGTAATATTAAAAGTCTCCAAGGCCCTACATTATCTGTAGCTATTGGCTCCCTCAAGTAAACTTACCTTTTTGACTTCATTTCTTGCTGTTTGCCCTCGCCACTCTGTTCCATTTCTGGGAATAATATGGTGGGCATGCTACCACTTCCAAGCCTGCACACTTGTTATTCTTTCTGTCTGTAAACTTCTTCCTTGAGGTGTCCACATGGCTTGTTCCCTGTGCTCCTTCGGGTTTCCCTCCAAAGGCATTCTTCTGAGTATGGCCTTCTCTGACCATCTGCTTTAATACTGCTTTCCTCCCCCACGCGTTAACCACCTCTCTCCTGTGTTTTACCTGCAGAGCACCTAGAACCATTTGCCATACTATGTTTTTAAAATGTGTCTGTTCATTGTCTTTTCTAACATAAGCTCCTTGAGGGCAGGGATTTTTTAAATTTTATTTACTGTCACATTTCCAGTGCCTAGCACAAAATACTTAATAATTATTAAATGAAAAAACTTTTTCTTTTTGAGTTTGTGGAGGAACTTTGGGCACCACAGACTTTTCTTCTATTTACTGGCATTGAGTGACCAAACTGGAGCCTTTCTGAGGACAATATCAATTTATTTGATCAACATTAAACATATAGTTTGTGAGTACTTTTATAGATTGATACACTTCATTTTTTCCTTTTTACCTGGGCATTCGTAATGGTTAATGAATTTGATCTCAGTGTAAGAGAATGAAAAAAAGTTAATGGGAAGGATCAGTAAAACTAATAACATTTTTGGGATTGATGCGAGAGGAAGGTTTGGAGAATCAGAGTCAACAATGTGTCTAAGTAAATAGAAAAGTATCACAAAGTTAGAATTATTTCCTTGAAGCAAAATGTGCTAGGAAATCATTGGACGATTTTGAAGGATCTTGTAAGTGTAATTAAAGAAACGTTTTTAGGAATTTGAGTTTTACAATCATTGGGGGAGTTTAAAGGAATGAGAAGTGAAAGTCTTAAGAAAAGTTTGGTGTATTTGAGGTTTCAAACAATCTGGACAAGAACATGGAAGGAGAAATGGTGAAACCAGGAAGATTTGAGAAAAAAACCTCAGAAATTTTTCTCAGAAGTTTTTCTCAACCTCAGAAGTTGAGAAAAAAACCTCAGTTAAGAGAAGCTATTGGGGGTGTAGGGTATAAAGGACAGTACTAGGTCTAAAATGACTTCAAGGTTGTGCTGTTTAGGGGATAGAAGTGGAAAGTTTGAAATATCGGTGAGGTATTATCACTGCTTTAGGAAAAGAGATAAGAATTTATCTCTCAGGTCCATGCCTAGAAAAGAGGCTTGAAAATGAGGTGGCTTTTTTTGTTTTTTTGGTTTTTTTTTGGGTGTGGGATGCTTTTGGAATATGGTTTCTTCTCTATAAATGCCCAGTTGGTGGGATCAGGGAGGAGTATTTTCACTAAAGGTGGGGTAGCAATATGTGTTGTTTCCGTTAAATATTGTAGATGAGATAAAAGATACTAACACATGGTGTTAGAAATACTGAAGAAAAGTTAGATATATAAAGATGCTGCTTTTAGGGGCACTTGGCTGGCTCAGTTGGTAGAGCAGGAGACTCTTGATTTCAGGGTCGTGAGTTTGAGCTCTGCGTTGGGTGCAGAGATTATTTAAAAATAAAGAAAAATCTTTTAATAAAAAGATGCTGCTTTTTTAGAATTGCTGTTTTTAGATGAAGTTTCCTTCTAAAGCTTAATCTGAAGGCTACTTTTTACTTCTTATTGATTTAATAGGTCTGTTAATAGGTGATAGTTGTGGTTCTAGGTAGTTTGGCTGTAAGCATCTTTGCTGCAAGCATTTTAATGACAAAATAATTTTGCCATAAAAGATAAATAACTGGTTGACAGTTTGCTTTCATCAAACTGGTTGACAGTTTCATTTCTACATTGACTAAGTAGTCCCATTTTTATATTATATAAATCTTAGCCCTCATCATAGTCTGTACAGTGGTGCAGAGCTTTGAACCCATGTTTCCCATAAACTTTGGAATGTCTATCAGCGGATATGTGACAATGTGCCAGGAACAAACAACAGTGTAGAAGTGTGTTTCACGACACGATATGAAGCTTATTTACAAATATGCATCCTAGTATTTATGAACTGGTCCCTATCTTAAGGAAGATATTTTAGTGTAAAAAGAAAAAGTGCGATGCCTAGTGAGGGACAAGCAAAAAACTGTATAATACTATGAACAAAAGACTTTGAAGACAAGTGCTTAGGTATAATCCACAAAATAAAATCAGTTATTGGCACAATATTCCCGTGAATGTATGCTACATTTTGATGTATTCAGATATTTTTTATTTCATAATAAAGTCTTGTTGACTTTGTTATTCATCTTACATATTTCATTATGTCCTTTTTGACGAATGCCCCTCTTTTATTTTTTGTGATTTTATAGCCAATTAGTTATGCTGCAAAAATGCTGGTGGTTGTCATAGGAAATTGGGGAAAAATTTTCTTAACATAAGGTGTGTAGGATGGAAAGTATATTACTGGCTTTTAAGATACACTGTTGGGTATCTCAGCCCATTAACCGAGAGGCAGAAATCTAGAAGGATGCAAAGGGCAGAGAGAGCAGTGCTTTCAACAGAATTATTGTTCTGCTCTGTAGCTTTCTCTTTGTTATCCCGTCCCCCTTCCTTCCCAGAACTTCCCCTTCTCCAGCCTCCTGCCGTGTTAACGCACAGAACAGAATAAAGAAGGATGAATGTAACCTAGATAGCACAACCAGCACTTTTTGAGCACCAACTGTATGCCCAGTACTGTGCTTGGCTCCAGGCAAACAAATAGTGTCACGTGATGCCTGTTGTGAGAAATTCACAGTAGGACAGTCCGGGGGAGAACATCCACAGTCTGCTTCATGGAGATACTTGAAGAGCTAGTTTTCCATTTAGTAATCTTGACAAAAAGGATTTTGTGTAAAGTCAAAAGAAAAAAAAAAGGCTATCTTCATGACTTTTCTTCAGACATTAAAAAACCTGTTTTTAGAACTGCATGTTTTAATTTTTTTAGGGTTATTCTTCTTATAAAGAGCAAATAAAATACTTGACCTTTTAGTATTGTGTGATCAGTTTAAGTAGATCAAGAAGGCAATTTTTTTGGTAGTATATTGAACTAAATACAACTTTATTTTAAATTGTTCAGATTTTACATTAATAAAAATTGTTGTTAAAAAGTATCTTTTTAGTCTAAGCGTGTTCTGATTCATAACACTTTATTTAATCTTTAAGCTGTATTATTTCTTCTTCCTAGTCCCCTATTGAGTAATTTGATCTTTTATCATTCAAAATTTTTTCTTTTCTAGCATTAAAACCCTATTACTCTTTAGAAAGTGTCTACAAAATCCCTTTAGATGATTGTAAGATATACTTTCCTTGCTTTTTTATTGTACCTTGTTAAACTGGCCTCACACATGAACTTTCTTAGAATCAGGCAGTTCCTGGTTCCTATGGGACTTCCTGTTTTCTCAAATAAAAATAGAAAAGCACCTCAGAAAGGAAACCTGGTCAGTGTGAACTACTTTGTAGGCTAGTTAGTCTTAGTTGTGACCTGGATTATAGAGATCCAGGTATCTGAAAGCTTTGAATATTTTTGCATGTAATTTGCAAATAGATGATACAAAGGAGATTCTAAATAATAACCATGAGAGATGTTTAGCCATAAACTTGTTTGTATCTTTTTTTAGGAGAGGTGGGTGTAGGGAGGTTGGATGCAAAGTACTAAATCCTTTTTATAATATTTATTGGAAAGGTAAAGTTGTTTGATATTGAGACATTTCTTAGCTACTTTGTATATTTGTTTCTTGTCACCTTTCCAGATGTTAGCAAGGATTAGGGAGGGGTTTTTTTTTTGTTTTGTTTTTTGTTTGTTTGTTTTACCATTGGAAGTCAGAATTCTGAAAGAATTATTTAGTTTTAAAGCATCTTGTAGATTTCCTTAAGTAGCAACTGCTTTCAATCTATATTTTGAAGAGAAATCAAGTTTGGTGGTGGAAACAATGTAGTCAGTAACAGTAACAGGTAACATGTATTAAGTGCTTGATACTAGGCCAGTCATGTTATCTAGTTTATCTCATTTAATCCTCACAACAACTACACAAGGTAGGAATCATTGTTACATCCTTTCTGTAACAGTGAGGAAACTACAACTTAGAGTAGCCAGGTAGATGTTAGTTCACGCTCATGTTGCTAGTAAGTGATGGAACTGGGACTTGAACCCAGGCACTTAGACACCAGAGCACTGCTCTCAGTTATTACAGAGAAAACCACAGATTCAGAGTAAGAATGGTAAACATAGCAAGTCTCAAAATCACCACCCTAACCTTTATTATCATCAGTGTGTTTACGTTCAGTTTTAGCAGAGTGCATGCTGGCATTTCAGAGAGCTTGTTTAGGGGGATTCTAATTCTCATTCTCAAATGATGCTAATAGTTCTCTCTTTTCTTTCCTTGATAGTAAAAAACCCCTTTGATGAAACATTTGGAAACATACAAGTAAGTAGAAGATCATAATATTGGTTTTTGTCTCATGTTTTATATGATAAAAGTATTAGGACAACTGTCAACTAAAAATGTTAATTTTAAAACTTCTCTTAAACTGAAACAATAAATTTTCTTATTTTGAGTATTCTTTAAGGATAATATGGTTAAATCTGAAACAGGTTTTCTCCTAAGAGCAGAATTGTTTATCACTTTAAGGTAATAGCCAACTGCCACGTAAAATGGCATTGGCACGTTACCTAGGGATCTGGTTTTAACCTTTAGAAGTATTTCTGTTGAAGTTGCTGGATATTCTGACAATTTTTGTCCTCTTTGCCCTCATCTTGTCTCTCTGGATCTTTTGCTCATAGGCATGCCTATTCAACCATCAGGAAGGCAAAAGATTTAGAAAGACACATGTTTCTTAGGCTACCTATTTATGATTTCCTTTTCTTTTTTAAAGGATCTATAATGTTAATTTTAACCTAAATTTTACTCACATGAAAATATTTTTCACTTACCATCATTACAGGCACCTTAAAGATTAAGGTATTTGAGCTCATATTATAATGCACAGTTAGTTACTAATTTATGGTGGGAATTGACTAATGTAGACCTGCATATAAAACATTGTTTGTTGTGCTGAAGGATGTGTAATAATGTATAATCAAATCCATAAAATATTACTGTAGATTGTTAGAGTGAGACTTTGTAGTGATTATTTTTAGTAATATTCTTTTGTGGTGATATTTGTTTTAAAGCAGGTTGACTTTGTCAGTAACCGTTAAGTATGCTGCTGTTGGCATCATCATTTAAATGCGTGTAATATACTCACTGAATGTTAGAAATACAGGACTTTATTTTCTTCTGTATAATTTTCCCCATGGGAGGAACTGAAGTTCTGAACCTCTAAATAATAGTAATAACTGTAATGAAGATAATGGCAGTTCACTTATATTAAGTGCTTATTCTGTGCCAGGCACCATGCTAAGTGTGTAAAATCATTATCATCATTTAATCAGAGACTTGATACAAACAATTGGAAATTTCCTTGAGGAGAAAGTTGGCTGAGGGTAGAAGAGGGAACTTATGTAAAGGTGACGATATACGAGAGAATTTGGGAGAGTTGCCCTACAGTTTGATTTTTTGCCACTCAAGAATGAGAATTTTGCTTCAAAGAATGGTATGGGTTACTAAAGCAATCTGGACCTTACCAAAACAAACAATGGAAGGTTAGCTATTTCAAATTAAAGTATAAAATCATTTTTGTTTAATGAAAGGTTGCTTGAAAGCTTACTTTAAATATGGATTTATTTGTAGATCTTTAACTTGCTGTCAGGGTGATTAGGAAAGCCAGTGTGAGACATCTTTCAAGCTGAATGTTAGGAGACCACTGGAAAAGCAGTCAGAATGGAAGAAGACTATAATGAAACTATAAGTCAATATAAGTTTCTGTAAGAACGTAACTTTAAAATTCGATTTACATATTTTTCAGATTTATTTCTAGGTTAGCACATTGGTGCTAAAGATAGTTGAGCCAGAGCCTTTCTATTTCTTCCTCAAAATTGATGTGTTCACATTAATAACATTACATAAAAACTATTTAGATGATAATTGAGTTGATCATGCACTTGAGACCCTTGTAATATATAGATGGTCATTTTGAATAAATTGCCACTGGAGAAATAATTTTTGAAAAAATTACAGTTTAGCCTTTTGGGTGCTTAAATTTTCTATGAGAATGCTAAAGAAACAGCATGTATGTATGTTTTCTTATGCGATTCAGTTACATCTGATTAGGTTTTGTTATTTCTTCTCCTCATCTAGTCCAGTGTTAATATCTGTGAATCAAAAAATGAAGTTTATTTCCAGGCCTCTGATGTTCATTAAAGATGTAATCAATCACAGAGGACAAGTGTCAAGTTTTTGGATTTAGTTTTGTTTTTGAAAGGGGAGAGGGATTGGGCGTGATCAGGACATATGAAAGAAAAGGAAATTGGTCTCTTTTCCAGATAAGGGAGGAAATAAACTTTAAAACTTTTAACTACTTTAATCCCAAAGCTTCATCAGATTTACCTTGGTTTCATGTATCGAGTCCACAACTAGCTATACTATCATTAGAACTCTTTCTCATTATATTGAATATTATATTATAATATTGAATTATATTTCTTATAATTAAATATATTCATTGAATATATTTATTAAATTACTATATTGAATATATGATAATTATGTTGAATTGAATGTATTATATTGAATATATTTATTAAATTATATTGAATTATTATATTGAATATATTTATTAAAAAGTTATTTTGTGGCTTAATGTGTCACAAATGCATACCTTTCAGAATCTTTGATTTCAGCCCCAGCAATTATTTCTTGATGGCCAATTCTTACAGTTTGGATTTTTAGGCTTTTACAAAGACAAGGTCTAGCCCGATTCAGAATTTGGTTGAGATAGAATTGAGGGGGGAAAAAAGCTAAGGTTTGGAAGGCAAGTAGTCAGCTGAAGGAATGTCACTTAATCTCTACCAACCATCTTCCATAAAACCAGGGACTCTGGTGGAGCCTTCAATGAGCTTTCTTCTTCCTAGTATCAATGATGAAAGCTGCATTGACAAAGACATACCACTCATAGTGTACAAACTTGTCTTTCTGTCCCTGAAAATAAAGTATGAAAATAAATGGGTGAAGTTGCATGTTGTTAGGCATATAAATGTTACTTTCCCAGCCTTTTATATCCTGGTCTTATATTTATAAGTATTACTGTTTTGTTTGACACATCAAGAAGAAAGGAAATAATAAAGATACAGCCAGCCCCCTCAGGAATCATGAATTTATTTCAGATAGTGTGATAAGCTTACCCCTCTTCTAACTTATATTCCCCCATTGCTTGTGTTGGTCCCCCTTAATTGTGATTGCTTTTCAATTGGGGGTCTCACTGCCTTAGACTTCTTGGCAGGGTGCTTAGACATTGCAATCGTCTCCTCTCTCGTTTCCTTTCATATGTTCAGAGTACTATTTCTGATATACAAGTCTGTTTTACTTTCCCTCTTCTAAATTTTTAGAATGAAGTCAAACTCTTAGTTTTGGTCCCTAGCAGTTGACTCCAAACTATTTTTCCAGGAGTGTGCTGAATCAAAGTAGGCTACTAGTTACGTAAGAAACATAACCGGTGCCTTTATGCCTTTGCTCATGGTGTTTCTTCTTAGGATGCTAGTCAATTCTGTTCTTACTGTGAAGCCCAACTCAAATAGTCTCTCTTCATAAATGGATCTTCCCTTCTCCCCCTCTTCTGTATTCACATTATATTTCGTTTGCAGCTTTAACACTTAAGTATGCTTTTTTGCCCTTGAGAACAGGAACCATCTTGTATCACTGGGCCTCTTGCTTTGCTGAGAATAGTTCTTAATTCCTAGTACTAGATACTCATTAAATGTGTGTTTTGCTTTAATGGTTTATAAATTTATACAGGACCACTTTGGGGGACCTAGGAGAGGTTGAGGGTCGGAGTGTCAGTACTCATTCCCCTATTGTTTGGTTGAATCAGATTAAGGCAAAACATGAGGGCAGCCTTGAAGTCTCATAAGAATAATATGTGTAAGTGTACATTGTGTACAGGGGGACCGAGAGCGATGCTTTGGTGGTTGGGAGAAGTTTTTGTACAGGAGACCTTTTTTAGCACTAACCTTAGTGCAAATTTCCCAGTCAATCCTCAAGAAAAATAAAATGCTTAGAATGATGATTTAGATTCTTAGATTAAGATTTTTTTAAAGTATGGTAGCCATTGTTTAAGTGTGAATTTGTCTTTCCGATTATGTCGCTTCTGTGGTTTTAAATTATTTGCTGTTTTTCTTTTTGAATAAAATTATTATTTGGTACATTTTGTTGAATTGGATGTTTTATAATCATTTCTTTTAATTTTAGGAAAGTGAGAAAAATCTTATGATGAACACTTTGTACAAGCTTCATGATCGATTGGCACAGCTTGCAGGTAATTGTTTCACCTTCATAGTCTCTAAAAATGTTTTGAAAATTAATTTGCATATATAGCATGCTATATCAGTGGAAATAATTTTTCCCAAGTCTAACGTTATGTTTGTGGAAAATTTTTTCTTTAGAAGTTTTTGTTACCTATACATAGTGGGTTTTATTTTTATAAACATATTTAGTCAAGATCTTTTCTGCCTGCCCATGTGTATTGGGTGAAATATATATTATGACTGCCAAGAGGCAGTCAATTTTTTTGTTACACTAATAAGTAACAAAAACTTTTGAAAGCTTAAATGTCAATTGGATTGGGTAAGCAACGAGTTAACTAAAATCCTAGATTAAATATAAAGCTGCAGATTTTTCTTTGGTGGTTGATTAGGTATCAATTTCTTGGATAAAGTAAATATATTCTAGAATTTTTTGTACTGATCATTGCATTTTCCTCATATTCTGCTCTTAGTATTCTGCTCTCTGTTTATTACCTTAGCTTTTTTTAGTTATTCTTGTATCACGTATAAGCTAAAAGAAGAGACTTTGGATTCTCTTCTTGTAAAGAAGTTACAAGAAAAGAAAAATGTCTCCTGAATTTTTGTATGCAGCGGATCCTTTTGTAGAAATCAGTTCATTGGTGGAAGGTAAATATGGAGGTTCTCTGGTTGAATGGAGGCATTTCAGGATCCTTACAGTTGCTCATCCTCACATCAGCCTGGTTTTTTGGTTTTTTTTTTCCTTTGGATCCTTAATACTGGTCAGTTTTTGAATGCTCAGAATTCTGTGTATATCACTAAAAACCTTCTTTGCCTTGACTGACCGTCATATTCATACACTGCAAACTAATGACATTTATTTGGTATGCTGTAGCACCCAGAAATAAGTTAAGTATATACTCTCGCTAGGAATTCTTGATGTTGCTACCACAGGCTTCTACAGCTGTCTCTATAGCACTGTTTTATGTAGTGTGCTAGATCAGCATGATCTGGCGTACTTTTAAAGATACGGATTCCTTCCTTTAGAGCAGGGGTTAGCAAACTTTTTTCTGTGAAGGGGCCAGATAGTAAGTTTTTTGGGCTTTGTGTGCTAGACTTGTCTCTGTCACAGCTACTCAATTCTGCCATTATAGCATGAAAGCAGCCATAGATAATACATAAATGAATGAGTTGTGGCTATGTTTCAATAAAACTTCATTTATAAAAAAAATCAGTGGTAGGGCAGATTCGGCTGTGGGCTGTGGTTTGCCGACCTCTGCTGTAGATCTGTGGAAACTAGATCTTGGAAGAGGCATCATAAAGTTTGAAGACTTACTTGTTTATCTAACAGGTATTTCTTCCCATTTTATGACTATGACCATTAAAATCTGGCTACTTGAACAAAGCTGATAAATAGGAATGTGACTGCTTTTATGATAGAAAAATTTGTCAAAGTTTACTTCAGCTAGTACGCTTTTGTGTTAAATTTTTTTTTTTTTTAATCCACTTGAAGAGAAACAGGGCAGGAAAAACTTACAATTGAAGTTGAATATGAGGAAATTGGTCTCTAATAACCACAGAAAGCCTGAAAGCAAAGACTGCATTCTCTTATAAATCGTTATAAGAAAGGGAAAATGTGATTCTGTATGTAATGCATTTCTTTGCAGAAACCAGATCATACCTAGAAGCTTCTATCTAATTTCCCTGTTGGTCTTTGTTATAATAATTTTTAAGGCATGCACACACCTTGCTAAAGATAGGCTTAGCACTATCTTTATATACAGAATGTACATTTTAATTCAAATTTATTTGAATCCTTGAATTATTAGCTTTGGTAATAGGTGTGTTAAGTTACCACGGTGAATTTCCCCTCTCGAAAAACAGCAAACCTGGCGAGGACCTGCTGTGTGCCAAGATGTGTGGATAAGCATCATGTGACATGGTTCCTCCCCTGTCCAGTGATTTAGTTGAAAACATACAAAGAAGACATGTTCCTACCCAGACTGTTTAGAAATGTATTTAAAGATGGTGGTTTATGTAAAGATAATTGTTTGTTTCTATTACCTACTGGATTTTTAATAGGAAATTAAATATGGTTTATCTTCTTTCTTTATTGATTATAATATAACCTATAATTGTATAAATTGTAAAATATTTTGATTAATTGTATTTGTTTTCTTCTGTTTAATATAGTACTGATTCAAAATTAATAATATGCTAATCTTTCCAGGAGATCATGAATGTGGCAGTTCTAGTCAGAGAACACTTTCTGTCCAAGAGGCAGCTGCATATTTAAAAGTAAGCAGTGTAATTAGACTTTTGATAGCTGTTTTCTTAAAGTTTATATACATTATTACAACTTGTATCAAAAGTACCATGCATTTGATTAATTGTACTGTTACAAACTTGGGCCTATTGTTGGGTGGAATGTGAGCAGATAGAGAAAACAGAATTACTCAACATTTTCTGTTTTAGTTTGTTTTAGAACATTCTCTATGAGAGAATGCACATTAATTTGGAAAGGGTACAAACAACATTGGTGAGAGGAATTGAGATAGGTAAGTAGCATGTAAGAAAGCAAGTAAGCATCTAACCGTTGTCATTTATTTTAGATCTTTCACCCCAGATTAATGTCATCTCAGGGTGCTAAAACAATTTGCAGATGAATTTTCTAAACGACTGTAAGTGATCTTTAGGAAATAGTATATGAAAGAAGGGTACAGAAGATTAAGATGGATAAGTGTTAAGATGGACAGGATTTTTTTTTAAGGCTGAATAATATTACACACATGCGCTCACGCTCTCTCACACACACACACACACACACACACACACACACACACACACACACTATCTTTATCCGTTGATCTGTAGGTGGATGTTTATGTTGTTTCTGCTTCTTGGCTATTGTGAATAATACTGCAGTGAACATGGGGTGCAAATATCTTTTAGACCCTGTTTTCAGTTCTTTTGAGTAAATACCCAGAAGTGGAATTGCTTGTGATAGTTTTATTTTAATTTTCTGAGGAACGTCCATGCTGATTTCCATAGTGCCTATACCATTTCACATTCCCACCAGCAGTTTCCAAGGTTCCTTCCCCTTTTCTCCACATCCTCAAAAACACTTGTTTTTGTTGTTGTTGTTTCTTATTTTAACAATGGCCATCCTCATAGGTACAAGGTGATATCTCACTATAGTTATTTGCATTTCCCTGATGATTAGTGATGTCAAACATCTTTTCTTATACCTGTTGGACATTTGTTTGTCTTCTTTGGAAAAATGTTTATTCACATACTTTACCCATTTTTAAATCAGGTTATTTGATTTTGTTATTGAGGTGTAAGAGTCATTTCTTTATTTTGGATATGGTTTGGAAATATTGTCTTTCATTCCATAGGTTGTCTTTTCACTCTTTTGATTATTTCCTTTGTTTGCAGAAGCTGTTTAGTTTGATACAGTTTCGTTTGTCTGTGTTTTTCTGTTGTTGCTGCTGCTGTTACCTGTGCTTTTTGATGCCATATCCAGAAAATCATTGCCAAGACCAATGTCACGAAGCTTTTCCTCTGTGTTTTCCTCTTAGAGTTTTATCTTTTCATGTCTTATATTTAGGTCTTTAATTCATTTTGAGTTGATTTTTGTGTATAGTGTGAGATAAGAGTCCAATTTGATTCATTTGCATGAGGAAATCCAGTTTTCTCAACAGCATTTTTTGAAGAGACAGCCCTTTCCCCATTGTGTGTTCTTAGCACCCTTGTTGAAGATCAATTATGTGTGAGTTTATTTCTCTCTTTTCTTCCATTGGTCTATATGTCTGTCTTCATGTCAGTACTATACTCTTCTGAATACTACAGTTTTGTAGTATGTTTTGAAGTCACGAACCAGGAGGCTTCCACCTTTGGTCTTGCTCAAAGTTGTTTTGGCTATTTGTGGTTCTTTGTGTCTCCATATAAATTTTAGGATTTTTTCTATTTCTGAGAAAGTGCTGTTGGGATTTTGATAGGGATTGCATTGAATCTATCTGTAAAACACTTGGGGTAACATGGTTATTTTAACAACATTGGGTCTTTTAGTCCATGGGCATGGGATGTCTTTCCATTTATTTGTGTCTTGCATTTCTTTTAGCAGTGTTTATAGTTTTCAGTGTAGAAGTCTTTCACCTCCTTAGTAAAGTTTATTCCTAAGTGTGCTTTTTGATACTATTTTAAATAGGATTTTCTTAATTTCCTTTTCTGATTGTTCATTTTTAGTGTCTAGCAATGCAACTGTTTTTGTATGTTTATTTTTTTATCCTGCAACTTTGCTGAATTTGCTTATTGTGTCAGTGGGGACGAGAGAGAGAGTTATCTGCAGGGTATATAAGATGTTATCTGTGAACAGAGATAATTTTTCTTCTTTCTTTCCAATTTGGATGCCTTTTATTTCATTTTCTTACCTAATTGCTGTAACTAGGACTTCCAGTACTATGTATTGAATAGAAATGACAAAAGTAGACATCCTTATCCTGGCCTTGTTCCTATCTCCAAAGAAAAACTTCCGGTTTTTCAGTGTTGAGTATGATATTAGCTGTGTGCTTTTCATATATGACCTTTATTATATTGAGATAATTTGCTTCTATTCCTAGTTTGTTGAGGTTTTTTGTTTTTTTTTTTTAATGTTTATTTTGAGAGAGAGAGAGAGTGCACAGGGCAGGGTGGGGGGGAGAGAGGGAGAGAGAATCTTAAGTAGGCTCCACATACAGCACAGAAACTGATGGGCTTGATCTCACGACCATGAGATCATGATCTGAGCTGGAATCAAGAGTTGGATGTTTAATTAATTGAGCCACCTAGGCATCCCTTTGTTGAGTGTTTTTAATCATGAAAAGGTATTGATTTTGTCAAATGCTCTTTCTGTGTCTGTTGAGATGATCATGTAATTTTTATCCTTCATTCTGTTCATGTGTATCACATTGACTGGTTTTTGTATTTTGGACCATACTTGCATTTTAGGAATAAATCCTACTTGGTCACGGTGTATGTTCCTCTTAATGTGCTGTTAAGAATAATGCTGGCCGCATAGAATGAGTGAATAGAAGTATTGCTTCTCTTCAGTTTTTTGGAAGAATTTGAGAAGCATTAGTAATGTTTGGTAGAATTCTCCAGTGAAGCCACTGAGTCCTGGACTCTTCTTGTTTGAGAGGTTTTTGATTACCGATTCAATGTCCTAACCAGTTATAAGTCTGTTCAGAGTTTCTGTTTCTTTGTGATTCAGTCTTGATCGGTTATATGTTTGTAGGCATTTGTCTATTTTTTTCCGGTTAACTAACTTGTTGGCAATTGTTCATAGTAGTCTCTTACGATCCTTTGTATTTCTATGACATCAGACTTAATATCCTCTCTTTTATTTCTGATTTTATTTGAGTTTTCTTTCTTGTTAAAGGATTTGTCAATTTTGCTGATCTTTTCAAAAAAGTAACACTTCTTTTTTTCTATTCTGTATTTCACTTATTTTTACTCTTTAATATTTCCTTTTGCTAATTTTGGGCTTAATTTGTTCTTTTTCTAGTTCCTTGAGGTTGTTTATTGAGATCTTCTTTTTTAATGTAGCTGTTATGTCACTATAAACTTTCCTCTTATTTGCTATAAAAGCTGTTGGACTTCTCGAATCTGAATATCCATTTCCTTCCCCAGATTTTGGAAGTCTGCGGTCATTAGTTCTTCATATAAGCTTCCTGCCCTTTTCTCTCCTCCTTTTTGGGACTTCCATAATGCATATACTGGTCTGAATGGTAATGTCCCATTAAGACTTTTAAGCTTCTTACATTCTTCATTATTTTTTCTTTTTGTTCCTCTGACTGGATAGTTGCAAATGGCTTGTCTTTGAGTTCCTTGATTCTTCTGCTTGATTAAGTCTGATGTTGAACTCATCTAGTGAATTTTTCGACTCAGTTATGATATTCTTCAGCTCCCAAATCTGTTCCGTTGTTTTTTATTTTTTTCTCTCTTTATTGATATTCTCATTTTATTCATGTGTTGTTTTCCTGGGTTTGTTGACCATCTTTATGACCATTATTTTGAAATTTTTGTCAGGTAATTCATATACCTTTGCTCCTTTAGGGTCAGTTTTTGGGAGATTTTGTTCCTTTATTTGAGCCCAGTGTTATTATTTCCTTCATGTGCCTCATTATTTTGTGTTTGGATCTATGCATTTGAATTTGTTCTCATTTTTATTTTTTTAGAAAGAGAGTGAGTACACGCATGAGATGGGAGAGGGGAAGAGGTCACGGGGGGGAGAGAGAGAGAGAGAAAGAAAGAAAGAGAGAGAGAGAGAGAGAGAGAGAGAAGAGAGAGAGAGAGAGAGAGAGAGAGAGAGAATCTTAAGCAGGCTCCATGCTCAGTGTGGAGCCCAGTGCAGGGCTTGATCCCATGACCCTGGGATTATGACCTGAGCCGAAGTTAAGACTAGGATGCTTAACTGACTGAGCTCCAACCCAGGTGCCCCAAGATCTCTCCCTTTGAAGACAGAGCTGTACCTCCCAGTCGTTAGAGCCTGCCTTCACGAAGGGGAAGACCTTCACCAATGAGCTCAGATAGAGATTCTGGGGTCCTCTCACACCTTTTCTGTGTATGTATCTTCTCTGGATTTTTGGGTTTAAATTCCCATCTAGAGAGGTTTTGCAGGTTTCTTTTTTCAGGAGTTTGTAATCTCTTGCTCCCTCTGGCGTCTGTCTGCCGTATTGTGGGACTTCTGGAGCAGCAGCAAGCTGTCCAGCACTTATTTGTTCGCAGCAACCCCCAGCAACGCCCAGGTGTTTAGACTGTGTCAGGTATCCTCAGTTCTCTGAGACAGGTGATACAGCTTCCTGAGAACCTGGAACATTGGATAGCTGCTCCAACTCTTGGTTTCCTCAGGGGGAAACCAGAAATTTGGGGTGTTCTCCCACTCGTTCTGCACTGAGCTGTGGAGAAGGACAATGGTGAGTGAGTAGGTGCTAGTTCATAGCATTGCTTTTGTTCTCAGCTGCCTCCAACCTGGTGCTTTTACTGGTCAGTACTTAGATTCAGGAAAGACAGAAACCAGTCCTTCTGGTAGCCCCTGGAAAAGTCTGAACATTAGAGATATATTTCAGTCTTTTCTTCCCCTCTTCAAGGATAAGCCAGGAGTTGCAAATTTCCTCTGGTCGTACCACGTTGTGCCATGGGCTGGGGCTCTGGTGAGTGCTACCGATTTTGTTACTGGCTTCCATGCTGCTAGTTTCACACGTGTTTGGAGATGCAGGAGCCTCAACTGGTTTCTGCATTTCTTACAAAGGGAATTGGTCTGTATATTGTTGAATTTGTTTCTCCATGGGGAAACAATGATCTCCGACTTCCTATTTTGTCTTGCTGATGTCACTGCCCCTCCCTCCCTCTCTCTCTCTCTCTCTTTTAATTTAGAATATAGTATAGTTTAATTTAGAATACAGTATAGTTCTAAGGCTTTCAGCAAGGTTGTGGTGAGTTTCCCGTGATATGCTTATAAAAAAGAGAGATGTGCCTGCGTGGCTCAGTTGGTTAAGCGTTCAGCTTTGGCTCAGGTCATGAACTCTCAGTCCGTGAGTTCGAGCCCCACATCGGGCTCTGTGCTGACAGCTCAGAGCCTGGAGCCTGCTTCGGATTCTGTGTCTCCCTCTCTCTCTGCCCCTCCCCTGCTTTTCTCTCTCTCTCTCTCTCTCTCTCTCTCTCTCTTTCAAAAATAAATAGTTAAAAAAATTAAAAAAGAAATGTGAGCTGTTTTTAGCTTAATTCATGACTTATATGTAGATACCCAAAAGATGTTAAGACAATATGATCTATTGGAGATTAGGTATGGGTTCATATTCTGCCCCTGCCACATAGTAGCTGTGTGTCCTGGTAAAATCCCATTGTTTTTCTGTATCTGTTTCTTAGTTTGAAAGTGGGGCGGTTATTAATTCCTGTAAGAGTTTTTGGGAGACTGAATATAAAATATGTAGTCAGTGCCTGATGGTATAGTAGTTCCCAGTAAATTTTATTTCTTTTTCTGTGTTTCTTAACTAACTAAATTTGGGTCACTCTGGAGAGAGGTTTCTAAAAACATGCTACAGGATTTATCTCTCAACCTACCTTGTTCTTGTCTTCATTTTCAATTTTGACCTAGATAGGAACACTGATGACAGACAGATTTGTGCAGAGTGTAATAAATAGCTCATAGATACCTAAAGAATCAGGAGCTTAAAGAATCAAAGATCTTAAATTAGAAAGAGTTATGATTATGGGGCTCTGTCTTAGGGATGGAAGAATTGCTAAATGGATTGTGGGGGTGGGAGCAAAGAAGGGATTGGATACAGTAGGCTACAGGGACACAGAATAGAATATTCCTGGAAGAGGGTATACCATGTGAGAATCCAGAGCAAGCAAGTAATTTTTTTTTAATTTTTTTAAATTTTATTTTTTAATTACTTCCAAATTAGTTAACATATAGTGCAACAATGATTTCAGGAGTAGATTCCTTAGTGCCCCTTACCCATTTAACCCATCCTCCCTCCCACAACCCCTCCAGTAACCCTCTGTTTGTTCTCCATATTTAAGAGTCTCTTCTGTTTTCTTCCTCTCCCTGTTTTTACATTATTTTTGCTTCCCTTCCCTTACATTCATCTGTTCTGTGTCTTAAAGTCCTCATATGAGTGAAGTCATATGATATTTGTCTTTCTCTGACTAATTTTGCTTAGCATAATACCCTCTAGTTCCATCCATGTGGAAATGGATCTTGCAAATGGCAACATTTCATTCTTTTTGATTGCCAAGTGGTACTCCATTGTATCATTGTATACACACACACACACACATACATATACCACATCCTCTTTATCCATTCATCCATCAGTGGACATTTGGGCTCTTTCCATACTTTTGCTATTGTTGATAGTGCTGCTATAAACATTGGGGTGCATGTGTCCCTTTGAAACAGCCTACCTGTATCCCTTGGATAAATACCTAGTAGTGAAATTACTGGGTCATAGGGTAGTTCTATTTTCAATTTTTTGAGGAACCTCCGTACTGGTTTCCAGAGTGGCTGCACCAGTTTGCATTCCCACCAATAATGCAAAAGAGACCCTCTCTCTCCCTGCATCCTCGCCAACATCTGTTGTTGCCTGAGTTGTTAATGTTAGCCATTCTGACAGGTGTGAGGTGTATCTCATTGTGGTTTTGATTTGTATTTCCCTGATGATGAGTGATGTGGAGCATTTTTTCATGTGTCGGTTGGCCGTCTGGATGTCTTCTTTGGAGAAGTGTCTATTCATGTCTTTTGCCCATTTCTTCACTGGATTATTTGTTTTTTGGGTGTTGAGTTTGTTAAGTTCTTTATAGATTTTGGATACTAACCCTTTATCTGATATGTTGTTTGCAAATATCTTTTCCCATTCCATTGGTTACCTTTTAGTTTTGCTGATTGTTTCCTTCACTGTGCAGAAGCTTTTTATTTTGATGAGGTCCCAATAGGTTTTTTTGCTTTTATTTCCCTTGCCTCCGGAGACATGTTGAGTAAGAAGTTGCTGCAGCCAAGGTCACAGAAGTTTTTGCCTGCCTTCTCTTCGAGGATTTTGATGGCTTCCTGTGTTATGTTTAGGTCTTTCATCCATTTTGAGTTTATTTTTGTGTATGGTGTAAGAAAGTGCTCCAGGTTCATTTTTCTGCATGTTGCTGTCCAGTTTTCCCAGCACCACTTACTGAAGAGACTGTCTTTATTCCATTGGATATTCTTTTCCTACTTTGTCAAAGATTAGTTGTCCATACATTTGTGGGTCCATTTCTGGCTTCTCTATTCTGTTCCATTGATCTGAGTGTCTGTTTTTGTGCCAAAGCAAGTAATTCTTTATGAGATAGTTGAAAGTGTTTTTACTTCTAGCATTGGGAAAATCTGATCCCAACCAGTGCTTCTTTCCTGCTTTTTCTTTCTCTTTTTTTCCTCTCTTTTTTTCTTAGTCAGATCTCTTAGAGAGGTAATGGCACAGATATGTGTTATGGTTGGTCATAAATGCCTACAACAAGATTAATTTACATTACAGGAGAGTCTCGAGACTCTTAAAAGCTCCTTAATACTCTATTTGAAAGGATAGGGCTTGACTAGTATTTATGCTGGAGCTGTGGAAGAGGCAGGGGTTGATCTGGAAGGATGATTAACGACCTAACTGTCTGCTCACCCCCATTTGATTGTAGCTGTGGGTCAGCAATAAGATAAGGTAAAAAGAAGGGACACAGAGCCAGGGTTGGGACAAGTCAGAATCTAAGCCAGGCAGCAGTAGGGCATGAGAGACTATTTCTGTTAAAGGCTGGCAGCAGAGGAATTACTGGTTGTACCCATGCATGAGTTGAGTTGAGAACTGCCTGAGAACTGAGTTAAAAAAATTGAGATTAATGAACTCCAGTCTTAAAAGATTTTTGTATCTTTTCCCTGGAATTTTATGTTTAGATTGGGTTTTGCTTTTTGTTTTCCTTCGGTAGAATTTCTAATGTACGTTTTTACAAAAGATTTTGAATTAGTTCCAGCCTCAATTAGTTAAATGCAGTTACTTCGTGTTTTCAAATGCTGTGAAACCTGGTTTGGCTTGTCACCACCAAAGATGGAGTTTGGACTGCCACTTCAAAAAAAAAAAGCATTAAACAGAAACTCCCCCCCCCCCCCCCAGATAAAATTTTAAGGTCTGGATAAAAGCTTTTAAGTACTACTTTTAATAATGTTTGTTTGTTTGTTTTCCAATGTAACATTAACTCATGCGCATGATTTAACTAATAGGGAAAAAAAGGAGAAAAACATTTCAAATTCACCACCTAAGGTTAACCACTTATTTTTGGTTCATTTTTCTCTAGCCTTTTCTTATGTTTTCTTCTATAAAATTAGTACCACTATAAATTTTATTTTATTTAAAAATTTTTTTAAATTTTGTGAGAGAGACAGAGCATGAGTGGGGAGGGACAGAGAGAGAGGGAGACACAGAATCCGAAGCAGGCTCCAGGCTCCCAGCTGTCAGCACAGAGCCCAACGCAGGGCTCGAACCCACAAACCAGGAGATCATGACCTGAACCAAAGTTGGATGCTCAACTGACTGAGCCACCCAGGTGTCCCTCACCATAAATTGTATAAATACTTCATATTGCAAACATTTGTATATTTTTTCCTTAAAATTATTATGAACATTTTTCCATGTCCTTGTTCAGGTTTTTGAAAACTATTTCTTTTTGTCACTGGGTAATATTTCTTTACATGATTGTATTGCATTGTATTGGTTTGTGTTTTTCAGTATTACAAAAGCACTTTAATCTTTGCATGTAGTATTTGATTTTCTGATTATTTCCTTGGGAAATAGTCCTCGAAAGGAAACTAGTTGTTAAGGAGTGTGAGCTTTTGTTAATGTTTTTGATATATGTTGCCAAATTGCTTTCTAATTTGGAGTGATCATTTTAGCACATTCTAGTCAAAATTGGTGATTTCACTTTATTATGCCCAAGTTGTAGCGTAAATATGGAAGACCTTCACTACAAAGCTGGTGTCAAAAACCATGATCATAATATGTATACTGTAGGCTTTCTGCTTATGGAGAGAGAGAGAGAGAGAGCTCTGTTGTACGTTTCGTGTATTTGTACTATGACTTCATGCGGAACACGAGTAAATGGGCCAGAGGATGCATAGAAATCCGATGAGTGTAAACTGATTTTCCCCCAACTGCCAGTGCATTTTAAGCACAATATTAATAAATGTTTGGTAGAGTAAAATGAGTGAGTAAGTAAGCTTCAGTAAAATTTTTTTTTTCTTCTTGAATTTGATTCTTCACATTCCATCCTTATTTTATTTCTCCTACTTTCTCTTTTAAAGGATTTGTAAATAAACCTCACAGTTAATTTAAATAAGTTAAGCACTGTTTTTCTAACTCCCCCAGTGTTTCTCTTGAGTTTTTTATTCATCATTTTTGAGGATGGAAGCTTGTTTTGATTTGTGAGAAGTAAAGAGGTCCCTCTGGTGGAACATTTAGGGAATACATAGCATTATAGGTTTTCATGAAAGGACCGACTTGTTTTTAAGTTAAATGGTGGGAGTTTCGTATGATAACTTTCCAACTGAATGATGTAATGAATGGTGGTTCATTTTGTAGTTCATTTGCAAAACATTTTTAGACTTCAACACAATGAATATGTTTAAGATTTGTGAGGAAAATAGTAAGAAAGAAGATAGCTGTAAATGTGCCAAATTTTATGTCCTATCTTGGAATGCTAATCACTGTTAATATAATTATGTCTCTGGTGAGAAATAAGTTTTCCAAGAACTGGAATGAAAGGTAAGTTTCTTGATGATTACAATTTATCGAGTACAATTTATCCTGGGACTTTGTTAGTATCTCTGACTTTACAGTAACCTAGCAAGGTAGGTGGTGTCAAATCCACTTCATAAAGAAACTAAAGCTCAGAGGGGTTTAATGATTACATCATCCAGCTATTAAGGAGTGGAGCTGGGAATAGAATCAAAGTGCTTGCCCTTCTCACTGTGCTGTTCTGCCTTTTAGATGGAAGGACTGGGTTCATAACCACTAGCTCCATCTTTTGAGTGGGCAAGAGACTGACCCTGAATGAGGGTTAAGATCTGAAGAAGTGATCAAAATAGATACATCGGCACAGATAACCTACTTTCTCTTGTTTCTACTTGGGGTTATATGTATAGCTAGTCAATAGTGGAGTCATGATCTGATCCCAGGCCTGCTTGATGTTAAGGACCATGTTCTTTCTGTTATTCCTGGAGGTGAATCATCAAGAGTTAAATCATATTTGCTCTTGTTTTGGTTCCCGTGGGTCCTGTTTTAATTAATTTAAAGGGTAACATGTATGGCGTATGTCATGTCACAACCAGAATATTCACCAGCTGGGAAGCCACAGTAAGTTATTAGTACCATGTAAATTATCCATTTGTGAGCTACCCAGTAGGTTTTTAATCATTTGACTTCTCCCTGTATCAGCATCTTTTTCCCTCCTTACTGATGCTTTCTAGCTTTATTTAATGACCTGAGCCTTTTACATGAAACAGTATTATTTCTATACTTTGAAACTGTAATCTAAGTTCAAAGACCTGATATGGGTTTTAATAAAAATACACATTTGCCAGTTATTTTGAGAATAAGGTAAATTTGGAATTGGGAGTCATGGATGTGTGTGTGCTCACACATGGTGTGTTAAAATAGATTTGTTATAGATTTCGGAAAGTATGCTTTGAATTTAGAAACGTTTAAATGAAGCAGTCAGCGGTATGTTGACTGAGCTGTTGCCTATAAGTAGATAGTAATAATAGTAATTGACCTGCTTTAAAAATGAAAAATTTAGTTTTCTCTTTATTTGTGTCATCAGTGGTTAGAAAACGAGCATTTTATGATACAAGTGTGCTTCACCTCAGGGGTTGGCAAACTATAGCCTGGGGGCCTATTTCTGTCTGGCCTACTAGTTGGGGTTATACAACATTTTTTAAAGGTTGCTTAGAATATATGTGACAGAGACCAGAAGTGTATACAGTTACAAAGCTTGAAATACTTAACTCTTTGGTCCTTTACAGAAAAGGTTGGCCTGCCCCTACCTTATAGCTTTTTAGGTGGCTACAAAAAATGAATAATAAAATATTTTCTACTCTTAAAATCAGGAAGATGCTATATATACTATGATGTTAGCCTAAGCTGTTTAACTGGCATAAGCGAGAAAATAAATTCATCTTTTATATCTTCAAAAATTCTACTTCATAATACGATAGAACTCTGTATACTATGTAGAACGTTTGTGGAAGTAATGACCTGTTTCAGACCTTGATACTCTATTACATCTTTAATGAGATTTTAAATAAATTAGCAATTGTTTTTTGAAAACGTGTATTCATAAAGGGAATGGTTTTACTGTATTCCAGATAGTAAGTAGTATTAACAGGGGAAAGGAAAACAAAATGGGAAAATAACCACAGATATCCTTTCTTACCCTTATTATTTTATAACTAAAAGTTTTAAGTTCTTCGTTCCTGCATATAATTAGCTTATTAGAGTAGGTGTTCTTGTTAATTTGAACCATGATGTACATTTTTAAGGATAATTAATGAAGGCAGTGATGCTACTTATACTATCTTCAGCCTTCTAAAATTCTTATGTTTAAAATATACAGCTAATAAACTTGGAAATTTGTTTTTATGTTATTTGGAACTTACATGTATAGTCTAGCCTTCAAAGTTCTATGTAATAAAGCAAAAATGTCATTATATCTTGCATATTGTTGTAATATAGGCTGAAGAACATATAAATACAGGAAAATGCAAAATGTATATTTCATTGATTTTTAAAAATACCCATGTCTTATGATTTCATTTGTATGTGGAATCTAAAAAATGAATGAACAAATAAAACAGAAACAGACCCATAAATAGAGAACAAACTGGTGGTTGTTAGATGCGAGGTGGGTAGGAGGATAGGCAGAATGAGTGAAGGAGTGTGGGAGGTTCAGGCTTCCAATTATGAAGTGATGAATAAGTTATAGGGATGAGGGGCACAACCTAGGGAACATAGTCAGTGGTATTATAGTGGTATTGTATGGTGACCAATGGTAGCTGCACTTGTAGTGAGCATAGCATAAACTGTTGGGACCACATCAAAATGAAAAACTTCTGCAAGTAAAGGAAAACAATCAACAAAACTACAAGGCATCCTACAGAATGGGAGAAGATATTTGCAAATAACATATGTGATAAAGGATTAGTATCTAAAATATACGAAGAACTTTTAAGACTCAACACCCTAAAACCAAATAATTCAGTTAAAAACTGGGCAGAAGACATGAACAGACATTTTTCCAAAGAAGACATTTGATGGCCAACAGACACATGAAAAATGCTCACCATCATTCATTATCAGAAAAATAACAGATGAAAACTACAGTGAAATATCACCTTACACCTGTCAGAATGGCCAAAGTCAACAACACAAGAAACATGTGTTGGCAAGGATATGGAGAAAAAGGAACCCTTTTGCATTGTTGGTGGGAATGAAAACTGGTGTAGCCACTGTGAAAAGCAGTATGGGGTTCTTCAAAAAGTTAAAAATAGAACTACCCTGTAATCCAGCAGTCTCATTACTGAGTATTTACCCAAAGAATATAGAGACACTAATTCAGAGGGATACAGGTATCCCTGTGTTTATAGCAGCATTATTTACAATAGCCAAATTATGGTAACAGCCTAAGTGTCTATCGATTGATAAATAGATAAAGAAGATAGGAGATACACACACACACACACACACACACACACACACGTGTGTATATATGTGTGTGTGTGTGTGTGTGTGTGTGTGTAATGGAATGAAGAATGAAATCTTGCCATTTGCAACAACATAATGGATGTAGAATTATATATAATGCTAAATAATGCTAAATGAAATGTTTGTCACAGACAAGTACCATATAATTTCACTCATACGTGGAATTTAAGAAACAAAACAAATGAACAGAGGGGAATATGAAAGAGACAAACCAAGAAACAGACTCTTAACTGTAGAGAACAAATTGATGGTTACCAGAGGGGAGGTGGATTGGGGAGGTGGGTGAAATAGGTGATGGGGATTAAGGAGTGCACTTGTGATGAGCACTGGGTGATGTATGGAAATTTGAATCCCTGTATTATACACCTGAAACTAATATTACACTGTATGTTAACTAACTGTAATTAAAATAAAAACTTTTTAAAAAAACCCTATACATTACAATGAGTGCAGTGTCTCCAACTCCATGGATAACCCATATTAATCCTGCTTTGTGGATTTTCAAGGCCCTCTATAGCTTGTGCTTTTTTAATCCTGATTGATGCAATATAAACTGAAATTAAGTTCTCTTGATGTTCCATCATCAGTTTTTTTTTTCTTCTCTAATTTTCGAGCAAATGAATATGAGTTTTGATTTTTAGTTATACACCAGGTGATTTCTAGCAGTGTAATTATAACAAAACCGTAATTGACTGAAATTATTTTAGTATAATTTTATTGTATGACATTTTAAAGCAATAGTAAAGCTTAAACAAAAATCACTGAAAAATTTTTTTAGTTATTCATGAGTAAAATTGTTATAGTTATATTTAATTGCATATTGTCTTACTTTAAGCATTAGCTATTTAGCTCTAAATGATCATCTCCAAATTCATAGTATTCCCTTGAAGTGATCTCATCTATAAACCATTTGTCAGTTATTATACTTACATTGGCTACACATTTTTTGGTATTTATAAATAATGATGAAAGATTACACTTTTTTTTTTTCAATAACAGGTAGTTTGTATTTCTCTTTACCATCTAAAAACATCCTGGTAGTAGTTACACATAAGTAATGATGCCTAGTAAGATTTGTTCTGCTTCATAAAGCTTTCTGTATTTTCAGATTTGATACATTAAAAAAAACTCGCCCGTTTCATATTAGGAAGTAAATTGTCCTGATCAAATGTAAACCTTAATTTCCAATGCTATTAAAGAATCTGTTGATAAAATGCAACAGCTATTACTTACAAAATTCTTTTTAAAATGTTTTTAAAAATGACTTCTTGGGGCACCTCAGTGGTTCAGACGGTTAAGTGTCCAACTCTTGATTACAGCTCGGGTCATGGTCTCACGGTTTGTGAATTCTAGCCCCATATCAGGCTCCTCTCTGACAGCATGGAGCCTGCTTGCAATTTTGTCTCTCTCTTTCTCTGCCTCCCCCCTGCTCTCTCGCACTCTCTCTCAAAATAAACTTAAAAAAAAAAAAAACTTTCTAAAAAAAAATGTCTTTTTACTGCTGTTTTTAGAAGTTCATTCTTTGCACTTCAAAAAGTACATAAAATATATTGAATAGAATATAAGCTCCATGAGCAAGGAAGTTTGACTGTTCTGCTTAGTGCTATCTCTCTGGGTTTTAGCACAGTACCTTGCACATAGTGGACCCTCAATAAATATTTATTGAATGGAAGAATTTTCAAGGGTATTTATTATAGTGTTATTTGATACATTAAAATAATCGGTAACACTCTAAATGTTCATTAATAAGAGGTTGATTAAAGTATAAAATAACCAGCCATAGACTAGAACAGTATGTTGCTGGAAAAAAAATAGGGTTGTTCCATGTTTGGTGATATTGACACAATAATACTTCGTTTTGTGATAAAAGCAAGTGGAATAAACAGTACATATAACGTGATACCACATTATTTTAATTAAAAAATACATAATATACCTATGCACAGCAGTTTTTAAACTTTATGGTTTCATGACCCTTTTGCAGTCCTCAAATTACTGAGGACCCTATGTGGCTTTTGTCTGTGCGATATATATACATAGATAGATTTAGACATATATTTACCTTATTAGAAATTTAAGCAGAAAAATTAAATTTACTTATTCTTTTAAGTAAGAATAATGAACTTATTACATGTTAACATTTAGCAATGTATTTTTATGAAAAATAACTATTATCCAAAATAAAAACATTTAGTGATAGTGGCATTGTTTTGCATGTGTGCAAATCTCTATAATCTTTAATGTGTAGCTTAATAAAACCATAGTGGATTTTCGTATCTGCTTCTGTATTCAGTCTATTGTGATGTTTTGGTTGAAGTATGTCAAGAAAATCTAGCCTCATATAGATATGTAGTCAAGGCAGCGAAAAGTATTTTAATACTTTTTTCAGATAATTGTAGATACTCTTCTTTGATACTGTACCAAAATTCTAAGTAGTAGTTTCTTAAAGATTAGTTGCAGTGTGCAATGTGAAACCGTATCGGTGATTTTTGTTTACTCTGTCTCTGCAGTCCTTTTTCTAGGTTACACGTAGAACAGATAGATGCTTTACCTGTGCAAGACTTTATGACTCCTGCATTGGTCATTTGGAAAATACTGGTTTGTAGGTTATGCAGATCTTCTCAGTGTTTGACACCTTTCATTATGCCATACCCCAAAGTCGCATTCATTAATATTGCACCAGTCTCATTGCAAAGGTCTTTAAGTACTGCGAGGGTGTCAAGCTTACAGTAACGGATTCAACTTTTTCCAAATTTTGCTTTTGACATGAAAGCTTGAATGTCATCATTGGTAACAAAGTCAACTGTTTTTCTTGAGTTGACAGGCCTGCTTCATTCATTTGTTGAGAAAATGTCAGTGAAACAGCCAACTCTGAATAGTTTGCCATTTGTTCATCTAAAAATAATATTCCATAAAAAAATTAGCTCATCCACTCTTACCACAGTGATACTTAAAAGACAAATTACTTAAAAAAAAAAAAAAAAATCCTCCAAATCTGTAAATGTGAAAGAACCAAAAAGAAAACAAAACAAAATATTAATACTGGTTATCTTAGGATGGTGGGGAAATTGTGACTTTTTTTTTCCTCCTTTTGTTTTTCTGTAATGAATAATACATTTTTGTTATGTAATATAGCTTCAAGTGTTATATAAAAATGAAAGTATGGTATTTATAGTATAGCTTACACAGAGTCAAAAGAATGTAAATGACTAAGAATAGTTAGTTATTTTCTCCATTTTTCTTATTAGGATTTAGGCCCTGAATATGAAGATATATTTAATATTTCTTTGAAGTGGATTTTAAAAAATGGAAAAGATGTTGGAATAAGGTAAAGGATTTAATTTCCACTTTGGCCATTTTATAGTATAAGTAGTGATTTTGGCTCTAAAGTCTCCTTAATTATTTTTAAATAGGTGTGTTGGTTATGGCCCCGAGGAGCAATTGAAAAATATAACTGATGTGCAGTTTTTACAGTCCACAAGACCACAGATGTCTTTCTGGTGTCGTTTTCGACGTGCTTTTATTACTGTCACCCACAGGTTATTGTTGTTATGCTTAGGTAAGTTGTTGGGGTGAGAAAGAAGATACATGATAGTGTAGAATTTTTGTGTCTGTATTTTACCAGTTGAGAATTTACTTCTGTGGTAGTTCCCGTTATAAATCACATCGAGAAGTCTTCATTAAGGTATAATAACAGTGACTTTTTTTAATACATATTGTCAGTATTAATCTAAGGACTTAGAAATCAGTATTATAAGGGAAGTTGGAATAAAACTTTATCATAAGAATGTCAGGAAAAGCAAGTATGGTGCATAAACAGAAATCTTAACAAAATAGAACAGGAAAATTTAAAAATTAAGCTTATTTTTTAAATAATAAAATATTATAAATTAAGTTCATTAAAATTCTTTTTGATTTAAAAAATATCATTTACCTTGGATTCCTGGATTTTCTGTGACTGTTTTGATTGATTATAGGAATTTATTTTTCTAGGTTTATTTTTGAGAGTGAGTGAGCAGGGGAGGGACAGAGAGAAAGGGAGAGAATCCCAAGCAGTCTTCCTGCTGCCAGCGTGGAGCCCAACTCCAGGCTCGATCTCACGAATCATGAGATCATGATCTGAGCTGAAATGAGGAGTTGGACACTTAACCGACTGAGCCACCCAGGCTCCCCGTTTATAGGAATTTAGAAGATACTCATTTTTTTCTTTTTTCTGTTCAAGTCCTTTAAAAATAATTTACTGAAAGTCAGGTGTAGTATATTTACAGTCTTAGAAAACTCACTTTTCTAATAGCTTAATGTGGCAAAGGAAAAAGTTTGTGAGATGTGGTTACATTGTTTTAAAAAAAGTAGAATTTAAATGTTGAGTTGTCAACATAATGGAAGAGATAGTTTTTCTAGAGAGATGAAGTGAAACTCAGGAAAATGTTTAACACCAAATTGGTCTATGTAATAGTAATTATGTAGCTAATTCAGTCCACTGTTTTGAAGGCCCATTCCATTATACCATTATAGCAGTTAAAATAATTACTGTAGAAACTGTCCTAAGAGTTCTCTTTCTTTGCTGTGTTTTGTTAACATCAGATTTAACGATTAGACCAATAACTTCAGATTGCAGTGACTTAATCGAATGCCACTGACCACAATTTTTAAAACACAAAATATGTAAATATTGCAGGTGTAGTGATGGTTTGTGTCGTTCTGCGTTACATGAAATATCGCTGGACAAAAGAAGAAGAGGAAACAAGACAGATGTATGATATGGTGGTGAAGATAATAGGTATAAGTATTTGAAAAGATCGAAACTATTTCTAGAGTAGTCATGTGAAAAATTACAACGTGATGTCCATTGATTCATTTGTAAATTTGTTTATTTTCAGATGTTTTACGAAGTCATAATGAAGCTTGCCAGGAAAATAAAGACTTACAACCTTACATGCCTATTCCACATGTGCAAGATTCCTTAATACAGCCTCATGACAGGTGTGTTCAAAATCTTGTGAGTCAAAGTAGATCTGAATGTTGGTATCTTCTGAAATCGTGATAATGATATTGAGAGTTGGGGCCCTTATCAAGTAGACCTGCTTTACTTTTGTACTTTAAACTCTCCTTTCTTTCTAAGTTCCCTGTCTTGTCCTCCTAATTTTGAGTGGCCTGATAGACAACTGGATTTCCAAATCATTATCACTTCTATACATTTTTGATTCTTTGTTGTCAGTTTTCACCTTATTTCCGTTAATTTCATCTTGATAAAGAAACAGAGATAGACAATAGCCAGTGATGTTTTACTAATAATGCCTTAAATATTTTGTTGTTAATGAAGCTTTTTAAATGAAAATACTACATAATAACTTCTTGAAAATAAAAGATGATTCCATATCCTAAAGCAGCATTCTTCACTGTTAGCAACACCTCAGAATCATCAGTGGACTTTGTGGGGGAAAATTACTGATGCTTATGTTCTACCTCTGGAGATTGACATTCAGTAAATCTGACATGAGTTTCAAGCATCTAAATCTTTTTTGAAAAAACTTCATAAGCAGCGATCAGAAAAACCAGAGTTAATAATAACCATTATCTAATACTTGAAAATTACAATAACCAATTACTAATACTTGAAAAAGATGACAAGCCAAGATGATAGTACATTTGTCATTTTGTTCACATGATAGGAAAAAGATGAAGAAGGTCTGGGATAGAGCTGTTGACTTCCTTGCTGCTAATGAGTCTAGAGTTCGCACAGAGACACGAAGAATAGGTGGTACAGATTTTCTAGTTTGGCGCTGGATCCAGCCTTCTGCCTCCTGTGACAAAATATTAGTAATACCTTCTAAAGTATGGCAAGGTCAAGGTATGTATTTTTAAACAACAACAGAAATAAACATCAGTTTTTCTAATTTTTTCAGCACGTAAAAGTGTTACATGTTTATTTTTAATTTAATTTAATTTTTTTTAAATATATGAAATTTATTGTCAAATTGGTTTCCATACAACACCCAGTGCTCATCCCAAAAGATGCCCTCTTCAATACATGTTTAAAGGAAAATAGTACCATTGAAAGATACATGAAGGCAACGCTCCCTTTGCAGTTTCATCCCATAGAAGGAATTCATGTTAGCTTTTTTATATACTTCTACTTTCCTCCTTGCAAATATAAACATAAGTGGTTTATCTTTACTATAATAGAACACTATATACATTACTTTGAGTTTTTCCTTTTTCACTTACAGCAACTTAGTATTGTAGATCTAACTATATTCTTTTCCCCTAATTTTTATGCAGATAAGACATAATTTCTGTTTTACATATGTGTAAAACATATATCAGTGAAACATAACTTTTTAACTGCTCTTTTTTCTGAGTTTTGCTTGCCTCCTTCTTATTAAGACTCCTCCACCTGCACATCCCTTGTGCCAAGTAGCTTTTGTGGCTATCTTTCCATATTGTTCTTAAGGCTTGCATAGTTACAAAAACAGGTATATGTAAATATATAGGAGAGTCTGGTGATTGGTTGCCTTAGGTACCCAAACCTCTATTAGTGATGACTGTTACCTCACTTGAATTTTTGGATGGTTAGTTGCAAAAATTAAATCTTGTTAGTTTAATGTGCATTTCAGAACTAGTCGTGAGTTGAGTTTCTTTAAATCTTCTTGTTGGATAAAAGCATATTTATCAATGTTTGCTAAACACAGTATTTATGAGAAAGTTAAGTTGTTTTGATATTGAAAAAAAAATCCAATCACTCTGTTCTCTAATTTTCACTGTTAAAGAGCTTGAATCATAATAATAATAATGATAGTCTTCAATAATCATGGCATAAAAACGATGCTTTGATGATGCCAAAGATGACACTAAACAATAAACTTTTTGTTTTAAAAGGTGTCTGCGGAAGGGTCTTAGGAAATGAAAACAGAATGCAAAGCCAGTCAGATCAGATTACCTTAGTGCCTGTTGTAATGGTTACGAATTCTCAGTCTAATTTCTTCATGTAGCTAGCAGTTGGTGCTTATGTATGCATGTGATGTTCTAGAAAAGGCCATTATTTTGTTCATGTGAATTTATTATAGTTGTCTTATTTTTATTTTGTTTACTTATTTGAAGTTTATTTATTTTGAGAGAGAGACAGCATGAGTAGGGGATGGGCAGAGAGAGAGAGAGAGAGAAAGAAAGAAAATCCCAATCCCAAACAGGCTTCATACAGTCAGCGCAGAGCCCCATGGGGGGCTCACACTCACAAACTGTGAGATCATGATCTGAGCTGAAATCAAGAGTCAGATGCTTAACCCACTGAGCCACCTTGGTGCCCTTTTAGTTGCATTTTTAAAATGTGAGATTTTCAAGATGAATCTAAAGACAGTTTCTTGACCTAGATAATCCAAGTTCTTATATGTTAGTAGGGGGGAATGACAGATTCTTAAGTGCGTTAAATTGGATGCTCTATATCTAGAATTTAAAACCTCAAACTATTTTCGTTTTATCATTTTCTTTAGATAGGAAAAGACTGCATAAGTGTGATATAAGACAACTTTAGGTCAGTTATATTAGTTGTAAAACTCAACTTGAATTGATAGAATAGTTTTAAAATGTCCTGCTACTTTGTTTCATCTGGGTTCTTCTGGTGTAGTATATGTTTATAAACTATATGCCAAATACTGAGCTATCTTAATTTGAATACTTCTAAATGCACAATGTAAAGACTTATAAACTCAGTCTCTCTTTACTTGACAGTTACAAGTCAAGTAATCCCTAGAAAGGCATTGAGAGTAAAATAATATGCCTGTTGCTTAGTTAGCAAATAGAAAAAAATATCATGGCTGAGATTGTTATTCTGAAGGCAGAAAATCTTGGGGTAGAACCTAGTAGCCATTTGCTTAAGTATATCCATTCAAATTTTTTGGAGGGTTGTGATGATAAAAGTTTATAGACTCCTAGCAAGAGAGATTTGAGTTCAAGAGAATTTGATCATAAAAGAATTGGTTACAGGAGCTGAATAATGAGAAGTTGGTGGGATACTTCTTAATGATAATTACCTGTATCACCTCACTTAAGAACATATGGCCCTAATAAAGAAAGAATTTTGTTTTAATACTATATTTTATGCCATTAAATGTGTAGTCTAAGTGTAATTTAAATGACTGACTTATCTTATTGAAAATATTAATACATAAACTAAATTTTGCTTTCACTTAAATGTATCTGAACACAAATGTTGTACTATAAGTAGTGCTATAGAGTTGGGGTGGGGCAGTTTGGTGGTGGTTTATGTAAAAAGATAGTTTAACTTACTAACAGGCTTAATGTTTATGCTTTTATAAATACTGTGGTTTAATTAAAAGGTACATGGCTGGAGGGTTGGTAATTATAGTAGTCTTTTGAATTCACTCCCACTATAAGCTGTTGTCATTTCATAGTATTTTTTCCAAGTAATTGTTGCTTAATCAACCTTATTGAATTTTTAGTTCTCTTCCTAAAGGATTGTTAAGTATAGATTTGATTCTTATATAGCAGTAGTATCTCTAATGATATTTTAAAGCACTAGTTAAAAATCAAACCATACCTGCTGGAGAGAATTATTTATGTTTCCAGCAGATGGAGCCTTCAGAATAAATAGCATTCATTTGAAGGATCCAAACATAATTCTTGAGGTATTTGAAATGTATCATCATTTGGTAACCACTGTCTCTCTGCTTGTACCAGGAGGTGATTACAATTTAGTTAGGGAGACAAAGCGTATATCCTAAAAATCACTTGGATCTTCATGACTACTTTGTGACTAGAATTGACCAGGAATAGCTTCTCCCAGAGCCATTATTTTGTGGAAACTTGGGTCCAGACTAGGATAAGATGGTATTAATGCTTCCATTTTCTCTGGATCATTCCCTGCTGGCCCAGGCCAGTATTGGAATTTCAAGGAAGTCAGATGGCCTACAACTAAAAGGTCATCAAGAATACCACCTATACACTCTGCCAGAGAAGTCTAGGTGGTGCTAGAAGGTTTATAGGCTTTCTTGATCTGGGGTTTGGCAAAGATTTTTCATGTACAGTGGCCTTTCCCCCACCCCTTATCAAGCACTTGTAGGACATTCACACCCCAGACATTTCTTTTCACTAGATACTTCTGAAATCTTTCATTAATTTATTTTTTTCTTACAAGTTTTTATTTAAATTCCCTTTAGTTAACATGCAGTGTAATATCAGCTTCAGGTGTAGAATTTAGTGATTCATCACTTACATACGACACCTGGTGCTCATCACAACAGGTGCCCTCCTTGATCCCCATCACATATTTAATCCATTGATACACTCTGGTCTTTAGCCATAAACTCATCCTTTCAACTTTCTTGCTTTATATATATATTTGTTTGTTTTGTTTTGTTTTTTTGTTTTAAACTTCCCATACTCTCCAATTCTTTGATACACCTACTTTTTCCAGTTTTTCAGTCTTCCTCCTGGCTTTATTTCTTTTCCTGTCCATCTTAGTTTCCACAACCCATCTTTCCAATCCTTTTCTTGCTAGTACCCTTAAGTCATCACCTATCCCTCTTAGCCTGGTAAATTCCAACCAAGGATGAAACTGTTTTGTCTATGTGCAGGTAGCTGAGCACAGCGGGGAAAAAGTCATACAGTTTTGCAGACTGGTATGTCATAAATAATCAACCTCAGTTGGGCCCTCAGCACTACCTGACTTTCATGTTCTTAAAATATTTTACCAGGTCACTTCACTTTCCTGCTCTGCTCAGTAACAATTTTAGATTTCTTTCCGTCTTGTCACACCTTTGCCTTTCTCTCCTTTCAGTTGATGACTCAAACAGAAGCAATCACATAGTCCCTGCCTCAACGTTCTACCACCAACTCAGTAAAATTGCCAGAATCCACACTCACCCTCACCGCCTATTGCATTTGAAGAGTTCTCTCACTTAACAAAGACCTGGGCCCTTCCCTCTATAGGGAAGGGGATCTAAGCCCTCAGGGTTCCATTCCCTCCAGTCTTCTCAAGCATCTTCTCTCACTGTGTTCTAAACCCCTGCCTCTCCTGGACCTTTTCATCAGCACTTAAACATGCTGTATAGTCTCTCTCATCTTTAACACACATTGTTAGAGTCTACACTGTTCTGTAGCTATCACTCTGTCTCTACCCATTCACAGCCACATAGCCTTACTCACTGTTTTTACTTTTGCACGTCCCATTTATTCTTCAGCTGATTCTAATCTGTTTTCCATCCCTGACATTCCATGGAAACAGCTCTCAGACATTCATATTGCCAAACCCATTGGACTTATTCTTTTCTGTCCTTATTTTACTTAACAGTGTTAACAATTGAGCCTGCTTTAAAACTTTCTCTGTTTGGTTTTGGGGATGCCGCTTTCTAGTTTTCCTGCTACTTCTGACCATTTGTTCAATCTTCTTTTCTAAATTTTCTTCTTTTTCTGGACCTCTAAAGTGTTGGAGTTTCTCAAGGCCAGTGTCTTTTCTCATTCTACCTGTCTTCCTAGATGATCTCACGATTTATATCTTGAATTAAGTCCTATGGTTTTCAGAGTTTTATACCCACCTGTATACCACCTACTACTAGGATATGGACACCACAAATTGAACATGTGCATGAATTCAGTAACTTCTCTTGCCAAACGGACCTCTTCCCCCGGTGTTCTTGGTCTAATTAATGATACCCCTTCTCAGTTGGTTCTGCCATAAACCTGGGGGTCATCCTTAATCTCTTCCTTACCTCCCATGTATAGTTTTTAAACAAGTCGTGTCAAATCTCCGTATGTCCTGAGTCTGTCTACTTATTTCCATCTGCATTGCTGGCCTGTCTTACCCACGTTAGTATCCTCTTTCTCTTAAACAACTATGGTAACTTTCTAACTGGTCTCCTTGCATTTGCTTTTGTTTCCACCTAATCGATTTTCCACATAACAGTCTACTTTTAAAAATTATAATTTTAAACGATAGATCTCATCATATTATTCCTCTCCTTAAAAAAAACTTGAGTGACTTTCTATTGGTCTTAACGGCAGTGTCTAAACACTTTAGTGTGATCTTCATGGTTCTCAATAATCTGACCTGTCCCTGTTAAGGTTTATCTTTCTGTTGTTCCTGCTCTAGCCACAGTGGCTGTCTTTTAGTTACTTGACTGCACTGAGCTCCTTCTTGCCTGGGGCTGTATATAAGCTATCACATTTGCTTGAAATGCCCTTTATACTTCTCTTCACTCTGTCTACTTTTATTACTTTTTGGGTCCCAGCATAAATGTTACTTCCTCAAGTGCTATACTTCCAGACTACCTAAGTTACTTTCACAGCTTCCTGTATCCTTCTTTCTTAAGATTTGCCACAATAACGGGTTTTTTTGACACGGTTTCTCATCTGTCTCACCCACTAAACTGCAGACTCTGTGATAGCAATGATTGTCTCTCTTTGATTTACCTTAATATCCAGGGGTCTGGCTCCTAGGAAAAGCATGCAATGAACATGTTTTGAATGAACTAAATGGAACAGTGACAAATAGTAACACTAATTTGTTTTTTGTAGCATTTCATTTAGATAGAAGAAATTCACCACCAAATAGTTTGACACCATGTTTAAAGATTCGAAATATGTTTGACCCAGTTATGTAAGTATTATGATCAGAGGTACATGTAATTTTTATTTGGAATGTCCTTACATTGTTATGTCTGTAATTGAACAATCTCTTTTACTTTTGAATCTCTAACTACAGAAGTGTTATGTTTTTCTTTTCTCCTCTTTTGTTATATTTCAAGCCAAGGTCTGGCCAAAAGACACAGATGTATAATAATTTGTTAAATTACAAATCTTTGTATGCACTACGAGTCCCCATGGCAGATAAATGTTTGAGTGAAATTAATGATACACGTGGTGATAAACAGTACTTTTTGTTAAGTATATAAATCTTGTCTGCCAATATTCTTTGCCTCATTAGGCAATATAGATAAATATCTACTATTTTTAAATTTCCAATCTCTGATTGTAAAAATTCTCTGCAAAGATGTACACTTTTCCTTAAGACCTGTCTACTTGTCCATGTAATATTCGGGAAACTTTTGTGTCCATTTAATATTTGAGAAACTTTTCTTTTACATGTTATAGCAGCACATGCATCCAGAGATTAGCACAGTCAAAAGTTATTGCCTTAGAATCTGTACTATTTCATATATAAGCTGCAATAATTTCTAGAATTTGCCTCCTAGATGTTACTTATTTGTCCAATGATACAACAGATCAGGTTCTGTTTTGTAAAAAAAAATTCTAACAGTAGAAACCGTATTACTTAGAAAATACCCATACATCCCATTTAGTAACTTATTTATTTCAAGAAATGGTTGATATAACGAGATTCCAAATCAGTGGCAACAAAATTGGAACTGTGGAGAAAAGAAACTCTGTCAGTACACATAACACACCCCCTCCGTTTTGCAGAGATACAAGCACTTAGCAGTGCTCTGATCCCTCTTTTGAGAAGCTGACCTCATTACTTAGGGATTAGGAAATCAGTGCCAGTCTAGTATTTTGTTACTAAGATGAAGATTTATGATTTAAAGTGTAGCCGCTCTCCCTTCGGCTTGCCCTCTGTACCTCACAAGTAAGACAAATAGGCATCGGTGCAGCAGGAACTCCTAAAGTTCTTGTAACAGTAAGGTGATGCTTTGTGCAAAATGTTTGTCTTGTATCATTCCTCCATTATTTCGAAAAAGAGAACCCCAGAACACATTATTTACTAGGAATTGTCCTTAAGTTTAGGAATTTGAAAATATCATTAAAAAAAAATAGTACTCAAGTTTTTTAAGTTCACTACAGACTCATTAAAGTGTCAACGCTTGCTAGGGAGAAAAAAAGAAATGACTACAGGTACATAAGATTTCAGACGTAAAAATGACAGCACATTAGTTCTGCTGTGCTCATTGCCTCAGCTCTGTGCCTTCTTCCACTGGAAATGAGAGAAGGTCTGGGACTGTGAATGCCAGTATTTTTTAATTCTATATAGTACTTGTAACAAGTATTTACCTAACTACTAGTTTTAACAGTATGTAGTTTTGAAATTATTCCCATTCTGGTAGGGTTTATGTGTTAGACAATAAAGACTTTTAACGGAATAGGAATATGGTTATTGATTTTTTTTTTTTCCATCAATTTTTAGGGAAATAGGGGATCAGTGGCATTTGGCAATTCAAGAAGCAATTTTAGAAAAATGCAGTGATAATGATGGCATTGTTCATATTGCAGTAGACAAAAATTCACGTGAGGTAAAGTAACTTTTACTGTAGAATTCTACATTTAGGATTTGTTGCTATTAAACTAAGACTGTTTCTTTTTTTTCCCTTTCTTTCTTTCTTTGTTTCTTTTTTTTTTTTTTTAATATCACAGGGCTGTGTATATGTTAAATGTCTGTCTCCAGAATATGCTGGAAAAGCTTTTAAGGCATTGCATGGCTCTTGGTTTGATGGTAAGAAGTTTGAGTATTACAAACATTTTAAAAACATAAATTATGGCTTACTGTTAAATTATACCAGATTTTAAATTAAAGAATATTAGGGCAGCATTTTTAGAGTAATAATTTAAGATTCCTTTATTTGCATATTATGTTCATATGTCTTTTACCACAGTTTGTTTTTTGTAAATATTAAGCACATTTTTACAGATCTAAAATATTATTTTTATCTTACAACAGGGAAATTGGTTACAGTAAAATATTTACGACTAGATAGATATCACCACCGCTTTCCCCAAGCTCTTACTTGCAATACTCCCTTGAAGCCATCAAATAAACATATGAACTCTATGTCTCATCTTCGCCTTCGGACTGGCCTAGCCAATTCTCAAGGAGGTTCCTGAAAAGACTTTCTTCCACTCCTAGGATTGGTATTTACAATAGGAAAATTCCTGTTTGGCTTCTTGTCTTCCTTTTAAATGCTTTTTGTATGTAATATTTTTATTGAATACAGCTCTGTTTGAATGTTCCAGAAATCTTAAGGTTCCAAAGGGACTTAACAGTGAGGCAGCAATGCCGAGTAGACAGAACAATTGTTTCATTTAGTTTTTGGAGCTCAGTTAAGCCAATGCATTTAAAGTTTTGCATGAGGAACATTGACGTTATTAAGCATTTTCAGATGTGGTGGTTGTGTTTTTGCACCACAAAGTGTTTGGATAACCACACAAAAGCATGGTGAAGAGGCCTCTTGTATTTCCATAATTTCCTGTGAACTAATGTTGTGAATTTTTGTATACAGTCACCTGCATAGTTCCTTACCAGGCCAGTGTGGTAAAACTGTTAATTTCCCAATTTAACCTTAGGTTTCTATTGCTTGTAAGAGATTCATTTGTTACAGCTGGAATACAGGAAAATTAATTTGGGTTTAGTGGTTACATATACGTGTAGGTGGATGTACATGTACTTAAACTGGCTTTTGTATATATGTATAAATGCTGGGGGTTGGCGAAAGTAGTCTTGTTTTGTGAGGATGTCTGCATTAAAGCAGTAAAATAAGCTTCCTATTTTATTCATAATCTAATGTGTACATATGTATGTGTATATATGTGTGTATGTGTATATATATGTATGTGTATATGTGTATATATATACACACATATATACATATGGCTGTACTATCACATAGATCAAACAGCCAAACACCTGGAAGTATTAGATACAAGTTTAAAATATCTTTTATAAGTTTTATATAAAAATGTCTGAGTATGATTTTGTGTGAAAGTTACGATATCGGTTGTAATGGATTCAAATTTATGTGAGCAATAAAGATGCAATTGGCAGATATTGGAAAAGTATTTTGTGAAAAGCTGTATTTATTATAAATACTAGGACTATGTCATAGTACTATTGGGAGTAAGTCATTTTCCCAATTTATTTATAATTTAATGAAATGTCAGCTCCCCTGTTCTATGTCAAGTTTAAAGCAGGGCACATTGTTGCAGCAAAATGTGTCTTTGAAAATTTATATTTGAAATTTTGGGTCATGAAAGCTTGCAATATAGTAAATGCACGAGTGACTGTTGCTTTGTGCCTCGGTATTTACTTTGTTTCAGTAAAGTTGCTTTATTACTGTTTATGATTTCAGATTAAAATCGTTGCTGAGCAGAGTTTACTTGTAACGTAACAATTGGCTTTTTAAAAAACAACCTGTTGATATATTGTTGTCAGTCCAAATGAATATGTGAAACAGCTGGAATTGTACCAATTTTGATTTTGTTTAAAGCTCAGTTTCCTTTTTGTTTTTTATTGTATATGTGTTGGGTTTGCAGCATGAACTTGCACAGATAATGCACGTTTTCTGGTTAAGTAAACATGATGCACACTGTTCTGTAACAGAAAACCCTATTGTGCCTTACCTATGTGCTTTTGTGGGCACCATGTTTATGAAAAATAAAAAATGATTTGTTATCTGAAGAGAATAAATTTTAAATTCTCAGTTTATGTCTCAGATGCTAAAGTGTGAGAATATAAATATATATATAATATATATAAAATAACCAATCTTTCTGTATTTTATGTGCATCATAGTGATTTATCTGAGCTTAGTGACCCCATCTTGTGACCTGTTGCAAGAGTGAATGTAAAAAACAGTTGTGGCGTTTTAAAAGGTTGCCTTTTGATGCAGATGCATCTTTGTTTTTTGTTTTTTGTTTTTTTTTTTTTGCTTCTAAAACATATTTCATGTAAACATTGTACATTTATTATTGTAATATATACTATTATGCAGCCTATTTTACCTGAAACTGTTAAGCCGACCAAGATCCCTCCCTGCAAGACAGATGGGAATGTGTATAATAACTAGATATTTGAGAAGTTCTGAAGTTTGATGTAATCTGTTACTTGTCCTGTTAAAAAAAAAAGAAAAAATTCTAATTAAAAATTTATTAGGTTTTTTTTTTTTTTAATGCGTCTTGGCTTTTAAAAAACTTTTTAATGCCCTGTGTCTTTATTTTTTTTTTAACCAGTTAAAATAGGTGCCTTTATTTTAAGTCATTTTGGGGATCTGTAAATATATGTATGTATGGTCATAAAGATGGATGAAGACCCTAAAGTTAACTTTAACCATCCATTCCTCAGCATCTTCCTTTTCTTTATGAAAATGTCTTTTTGTGACTCTCAGGTGTTTGGATCAAAGAGGGGCAAGACTATATACATCAGCTGTGTCACTAAAGCAGCAGTTTTTTCATAGCAAGACTTTCTCAAAAAAGGAAGCTATTCTTTTACACATTCTGCTCAAACTCCGTATCACATTATAAACCAACAGTTTAAGGGCTAGCTACTTTGAATAGCATTGGTTTAGATTTTTTAATGGTTTAATCAAGTAAAAAAAAAAAAGACTTGGTTGATCAGTCAGTTGGTAGACTTTTATTGATTGCTAACAAAGGTCAAGCACTGTTACTTGTTAGGGATGCAAAGATGAAAAAGACATGGCCCAGTCCTCAAGGTGGTCGCACTCTAGAGGAAGAACATAGAACAGATAAGTTAAAAGATAGTGTGGAGAATATAGTGAGAGAAAAAAGCAGAAGAAATCCTGGGAGTACAGAGAGGCACCTTTTGCATCTTAATAGATGGGAAAGACATAAGGCAGATGAGATAACAGCTGAGCCATATTTTAATTTAAACATTTATTAAACACTTCCTAATTAGTATAGCTACAATGATAAGTCTCCTTTCCCTTGAGCTCCTAGGGGAACTTTTATTCTTGTGATGAGCTCATAAAAATTGGTGCATGGAACTGAAGCTATGACAAAATCCATTTTCAGACTCATTGGTCTGTAGACTCCTGAATACCCTGTGAATATTGAAGCCTGATATTCGACTTCTTTATATTTTCCTTGTATGGTATTCACTGTTTGGATGGCAAGTTGTCTAAGTGAACAATGTTTTTTAATATCACATGCCCAGAATATTTCCTTTAATACGATTGACATTACGGTTCTCACTGCTCCTAGTAACGTCACATTATTATAGGTCATGTACATGGCTTCTTCGCCCTTTTTCCCTAGACTTATCTCGGCAAGTCACTTCTTCCAGATGACTCAACAGAGGATGCTAAATCAAGCAGAATTTGGGCAGCCACTCTTTTGGAAAGGATGCTGAGGAACAGGTACTTAAGAACTGAAAATAATTAGAAACCAAAAGTTGTGGTTTAAAGAATCTGAATATCCAGGATGCTCATCCTCTTGGTCCAGTAAGCAGCACTAGCTACTACTGCCTCTAAGCCTCCTTGGAGGAACTTCATAAACAGAAATACATCCTGATTACACCCGAGAACCTCTACTAGGGGCAGCAGGATAGATTCATTTTGTTGATTCTTAGATTTTAAAACCAATAGAACCCATGTACTTAGACTCCCCTTTTTTTCTATGAGTGGGTGGACATTGGAAGCCTGCACATGCTCCTTAAATTGAAAAGGTTATCTAGGCATAGAAAGCACATGAAAAAAGATTGATAAGATAAACCTACTGCATGTATAAACTGAATATAAAAGTAGACCATGATAAGACCATGGAAGACCTTGTAGGTCACATTATGAAGTTTGGATGTTGGTTAAAGGGAATTCAGGTAAGGATTTGTTATGATGAAAAATGGAGAAAGGATTTAACGAATAAGAAATGGGAAGGACTTGATTCAATATTGGGAGAGAAACTGATGTTCAGTTTTCTAGTGTGGGGATTCTAACAATTACAACATTTAGAGAACAGATGATAAGTAACAAACTGGATGGAAAAGATGGTAATTGAATTTTTGGACATTTTGAGATTGGGATGCCTATGGAATATTCAGGTGGATATTCCTAGCAGGTGACTGGATTTCTAATTCCGTTGTATTTTGAGAAAGATCTGAGCTAGAGATACAATTTGGGAATTAAAACCATGAAAGTAAATTAGATGACCCAGAGAATGAGAGAGAGAATCCATAGAAATTTAGTTCAATGCCAATTCTGCCATATTTAATGATGTGGTTGGGAGGGGGTGAAGTATTAAGGAAGATTTGAAACAAATTAAGACGGTGGAATGTAACAAGGTCTTTGGGGTGAAAGTGGAAATTTAGTATGACTATCACATATCTGACTTGGGCAACTGGTTAGATGGTGGTGACATTCCCTAAATTATGGGTTACCAGAGTGGGGAACAAGAGGCCAATCAAGGGTGCTAGATAAGATGTCTCAGAACTGTAGCAGCTAATCAAAATAATCCTCTGACTTCTCAAATGTAGGACATTGTTAGAGGAAGGGCAAGAGGGGATTGTCTGAGAATCTTACCTTTCTAAAATACATAATTGTTACTTGACATAACGTTCTGGCGTTCTCTATGATTCTCTGATAACTGATTAGAAATTTTCCTGGATCATAGAAAAATGAGATGTTGAGTAGATCTAGAAACCTATGATTGTCAAAAGAAAGAACAATTACAAAAGTTGGCTTTTAAATAGAACTGTTCATAAGTGAGTGGTTTGCCAACCCAAGGCTAGAAATTTACTTGAAGCTATGTATTAACAAGTCAGGTCTTGCAGGTCTGGAACCGTGTTTTTTGCAACTTCATTTGTGCCTTGATCTGTTGAATTAATTTAAAATTTTAACTTAAAAAATTTTTATGTACGTATGTATTTTTTTGAAAGAATGAGAATGTGAGTGGGATTGGGGCAAAGGGAGAGGGAGAGAGAGTCTTAAGCAGGCTCCATGCCCAGAGTGGAGCCTGATAGTAGGACTCATTCTCACGGCTGTGAGATGACCTGAGTCAAAATCAAGAGTCGTTAACACTTAATAGACTGAGCCACCCAGGTGCCCCCAAAATTTTAACTTCTTTAAAAAAAAATTTTTTTTTACCATTTATTTTTGAGAGAGACAGAGACAGAGTGTGAGCTGGGGAGGGGCAGAGAAAGAGGGAGACACAGAATCCGAAGGGGGCTCCAGGCTCTGAGCTGTCAGCACAGAGCCCGACGCGGGGCTCGAACTCACCAACCGTGAGATCACGACCTGAGCCGAAGTCGACGCTCAACTGACTGAGCTGCCCAGGGGCCCCTTAACTTCTTTTTAGAGTTATTTATTTTGAGGGAGTGGGAAAAGGGGCAGAGAGAGACTCCCACACAGATTCCATACTGTCAGCACAAGGTTTGAACTGAAAAACTGTGAGATGACCTGAGCCAAAACCAATAGTCAAATGTTCAACTAACTGAGCTCCCCTAAAATTTTTAACTTTTTTTTTTAATGTTTATTTATTTTTGAGAGAGAGAGAGAAGGATACACAGAATCTGAAGCAGGCTCCAGGCTCTGAGCTGTCAGCACAGACCCCGACGCACGAACTGTGAGATCATGACCCGACTGAAGTCGGACACTCAACCGACTGAGCCACCCAGGCGCCCCTAAAATTTTAACTTTTAAGAGGCAGTCTTATTTTTGTATTTCCGAGTGCTGCAAAACTTCCTTTTACAGCTCCCCACACAAAGGCTACTAATGTGGACATTTTGAGATCTTAGTAGCTTTTTATTTTGAACTGAATAATAGCCAAGTTCAAGTTGGTATTCAAGACCTGCCTTTATTTAGACCAGTGCTTGTCCAATAGAGATATAATGTTAACCATGTGTAATTTAAAATTTTTCTGATGGCCAAGTTAAAAAAAGGAAAAAATAGGTAAAGACAGGTAAAGTTAACTTTAATAGATTTTATTTAACCATATATACTCAGTATATTATCATCTCAACATGTAATCAAAAATTGTATTGAGCTACTTTATATGCTTTAAAACCTAGAATACAGTAAAATCTTAGTTTGTGAGCATAATTCGTTCCGAAAATACACTTGTAAGCCAAAGCACTTGTATATCAAAGCAAATTTCCCCATAAGAAAAAATGGAGGGGCACCTGGGTAGTTCAGTTGGTAGGTTAAGCATCCGACTTCAGCTCAGGTCATGATCTCACAGTTCATGGGTTTGAACCCCTCATCGGGCTCTGTGCTGACAGCTCGGAGCCCGGAGCCTGCTTCAGATTCTGTGCCTCCCTCTCTCTCTTCCCTTCCCTGCTCGTACTCTATCTCTCTCTGTCTTAAAAAAATAAATAGACATTAAAAAAAAAAAAAGGAAACTCAGATGATTAGTTCCACAACCTAAAAATATTCACATAAAAATGATTACAATACTGTAATATAATAGAAAATAATAAAATATAAAATAAAAAAAAAATAACCTGCACTTACCTTTGAAAACCTTCATGGCTGGTGTGAGGGAGACAAGAGAGGGGAGTTATTGTGTAGGACGACTTTCACTATCACTAACGGAATCACTGCTGTCTTTTGGCTCAATGGAATCTTTTTCTTTTGGTACAGCTTTAACAAGGAACCTATTGAGTGACACTTGCTTTTGCCTCCTTTTGAGGATTTCGTGGAAATGTGATACTACATTGTCGTTAAACGTTCATTGCTCTCATTACTACAGCCTTATTCAGGTGGTGCTTTTCTACAGAATTGCACTGTTTCCCACATTTTACACATCTCCCTGATCTCATTTGAGGTGAGAGTTTCCTCCGCCTTTTTCTCCTCTGCAGACAAGACCTCCTCCATAATATCTTGCTGTTGCTCGAGATGCAGATCCATCAGTTCATTGGTGGTCACCGTGGCCTGAGACCAAGCATCTGAGCATCGGAGACTATCACCCACAATCCTGCAGTGAGAGAGACAGAGAGAAAGAAGAACCACTGGCTCAGTAGTGATCATGTGATATTTGGAGTAATGGACTACTCGTATTGCAAGACCTTGCTCCCTTATCAAGTTAAAATTTATTAGAAATGTTTGCTCGTCTTGCAGAACACTTGCAGAACAAGTTAGTCACAATCCGAGGTTTTACTATATATATTACACTTACAGCTAGCATGACCCTGTGTTGTAGGACTTACAGTGCTAAAACTTACACAGTTGGTCACCTTATTAACAGCCCATCTCAATTCAGATACTACATTTTCACTGAAGACACTTGATCTATATTTAGATTTTGTAACCTTTACAGTTGGAAAAAGTAGATTCACATAGGCAGGTTCTTCCAAACTTCCGTAAAACGTTTTCCTATAACTGAATCAGGTATCCCTTTTTAAGTTTACGTTAATTCAGATGAAAACTTCAGTTCTTCAGCTCTAGTAGCCGTATTTTAAATCCTCAGTAGCCATGTGTAGCCAGTGTCGACCATGGTTACAGTGCAGGTCTAGACCGGCCTGTTCCTTTCTAGCTAAATCCCACTTTGACTGCCAGTAGGCTCCAGCTAAATTGCACTGCTGTCTTTCCTGGGCACAGTAACTGTCGCTTGATTCCACTTTTACTGGTACTGTTATATCGTTTGTTTTGCTTGAGACATCCTCATTTCCGGTTTCCATAGACCCAAACCTTGCCCATCCTGTAAAATGTGATACAAATGTCTCCTCCAGGAAGCGTTTCTGATTATTTCTAGCTAGAAGTTATTCCTTCTAGGTACATTTCTGAAATACTTGATTTGCACTCCTCTTACTGTTTTCGGCAGTTGCTTGTGGTGTAGTTTCTTGTAGTCTGCTCTATTTTGGCTTCTCAGTCCTCATCATTCCTCTGAAACTGCTCCTCCAGAGCACCAAAAAACTTCCTTTTGCCAAATTCAAGAGTTGTTTCTATAGCTTCATCTTTCTTGAACTCTTAGCATTGTGGGACGTTGCTGGTCATTGCCTCCTTTTTTACTTATGAAATAATTTACACCTGTAAGAATCTATTGAAAGTTTATACTTTATTTATATTTTGAAGCATAGCATCATTTTAAGATCTAGAATATTAACTTGGAAGCACATCTCTGCCTTTGCCTGATGCTTCTCTTTCCTTTCTGACACCCAGATAACCATTATTCTGAATTGTGTGTTAATAATTCTTTATTTTTCATTATAATTTTGCCACATATGTATGAATCTCTAAATACTATGTTGTTTGTTACTGCTTTTGACCTCTCTGAATAGAATCAGATGCATACTTACTTCACTGACTTTTTGTTCAACATCGTCATTGAGATTCATCTGTACAGATGCACGTAGCTCTCATTAATTGTTGTGGCTGTGTAGTATTCTGTTGTGAAATATGCCACAATTTATTCAAGTATCTCTGAGATTGTTTTCAGTTTTTTACTATTATAATTAAGGTAGCTGTGAACATTCATGCTTGAACATATTTCCTGCTGCAGACATTCAAGTTTCTCTAGGTCAGTAATGCTCAAAAGGTGTATTTCTCAAGTTAGCAGCATTGAATGGGAACTTGTTATTCCAAGCAAATTATTGGGCCCCACCTAGATTTGTTGAATCGGAAACTTTGGAGTTGGGGCCTAGTAATCTGTGTTTTCACAAATCCTTCAGGTGATCCTGATGGCACATTCAAGGTTGACAATCCTGGGTATAAAGGAGCCCTTTGTGAGGTTAATTTGCATTTCCTGATTAAGATTTTTCGCTTACATATTCTTGAAATAACTTTCTTTCTTTTTTACTGTGACATTTGAGAAATTCTGATGAGGAAATGGTTTATGCCTGGTCCCCCCATTTGCTCATTTGTTTTGTTTCTTAAGTTCCCCATATGAATGAAATCATATGGGATTTGCCTTTCTCTAACTTATTTCACTTAGCATTATGCTTAGAATAATACTCTCTAGCTCCATCCATGTCATGGCAAGTGGAAAGATTTCATATTTTAAATGTTTGGTAGAATTCACCATTGATGTCATTAGGCCTGGCCCTCATAGGTAGTTTTTTGATTACTAAGTCAATGTTTTCACTTAATATAGGTCTATTAAAAATTTCTCTTTCTTCTTAGGTTAGTTTTAGTGGCTTATGTCCTAGGAATTTTTACATTTCATCTATTCAATTTCTTGGTGTATATAGAGTTGTTCATAGCATTCCCTTATAATCTTTATTTCTGTAATGTTAGTAGTAATGCCCCCTCTTTACTGATTTTAATCATTTGAGTCTTTTCTCCTTTTTTCTTGGTCAGTCTAGCTACAAGTTTGACGTGTTGATATTTTCAAAGAATCAACTTTTGGTTTTGTTGATGTTGTCTATTATTTTTCTATTCTCCATGTCTTTCCACCTAGTCTTTTATTTCTTTCCTTCTGCTTGCTTTGGGTTTATTTTGCTCTTCTTTTTCCAGTGTAGTTTTGGTTATTGATTTGAAATCTTTTCTTTCTTTTTTTTTTAGCATGGGCATTTACAGCTGTCAATTTTAAGTACTGTGTTAGCTGCATCTCATAAGTTTTGGTATATTGGGTGTGCATTTTGATTCATCTCAAAGTATTCTAATTTCCTTTTGGTTTCTTTTTGGACCCATTGGTTATTTAGAAGCTTATTTCACTTACACATATTTGTGAATTCCTCGTATTTCTTTCGGTTACTGATTCTAATCTCATTCCATGTGATTGGGTAACATATTCTGTTTGATTTCAGTCCCTTTAAACTTTTTAAAGCTTATTTTATGACCTAGCATTTGGTCTATCCTGAGGAATGTTCTGTGTGAACTTGCGAAGAATGTATATCCTGCTGTTAAAAACTAGGTGACCAGACATCAACAGATATTCTTTGGGCCATAACTGCCTCCCATACTTGATCAAATCTTTGATTTTCTGCTTTTGTTTTGCTATGGGCCTCGAAGAATTTCCCTTACACTATTGCCAGATCAGTAATTGACTTAAAGGGATGTTTTTCATGTTTAATCCAGTATAAAAGATGTTTTTTTTTAATGTTTATTTATTTAATTTAATTTAATTTAATTTATTTATTTAGTGTTTATTTATTTTTGAGAGAGACCCGCAGAGTGCGAGCAGGGGAGGGGCAGAGAGAGACAGGGAGACACAGAATCCAAGCCAGGCTCCAGGCTCCGAGCAGTCAGCATAGAGCCCATCGTGGGGTTGGAACTCAAGAACTGCGAGATCATGACCTAGCCAAAGTTAGACGCTTAACCAACTGAGCCACCCAGGTGCCTCTAAAAGATATTTTATAATGAGAGGTTTATTCAGTCTGTCTTGTTCCATTCTATTGCTGGAAATAAGTTCTTACCTTATCCCTTCCTTATTGCCCCTGTCCTTGAAAATCACTTGTGTTCTTTAAAGAAAAGTAATCTCACTCTTGTGATTGGTGCCTTGGTTCAATAGAGATATTCTTTTTTCGATGGTGATTTAATAGATAGGTAAACTGATATCACCTGTGAATAAATTCAACAAGAAATATATAAGACCTATGTGAGGAAAACTTTCCTAAAAGGGATCAAGGAAAACAAATAAATGGAGATATGTATCATTCTTCCTTGATAGAAATGCTGAAAATAGCAAATACACTATCTAATTCTAACTAAATTAGTAAAGAGGTTTAATGAATTCCAATAAAGATTCCAATAGATTTAAATTAATTTCTAGGGCTTTTAAATGAATTTCTATGATATCAGCTAAAAGGATAAACAAAAAAGAGTAAGTTTTTAAAGTTAAAATATGATTGAAAAGCAGAGACTGGCCCTATCAGATATGAAAGCAAATTAAATCTGTGTTAACACTGTAACACAAATATAGGAGTAGACAATTAATACCTTGAAACAGATAATTATCGAGTATAACTGGTACCAGAAGGTCACTTACATTAAATCCACTTAAATCAAGGATCAAATTTTTATAAGAACTAGTTTTACTAAAACTAACTTGAAATATTTTGCTAAAAATATAAAAATAAACTTATTTTCTATAGAATGAAGTTAACTTCTAAATATTTTAACTTTTAGAAATAACTTTTGGCATTTTTCTTGACAAAATTATTTGAAACATGAAATGCTAATTTTCATTTCATGTTTGATTTCTCCTCCTTAATTGAATCGTTTTTCAAAAATATCCTAGACTTCATTTTTGTAAGGGTTTCTTTCTAATCAGACCATCCCTTTATACACTTCTTGTGTCGTTGCCCTTTTGGCCTTGGCTTCTGCCCTTTGATTGCAAGCTGCACTGACACATTCTTAGCTCTGCTCATGATTTGAACAGTTCTCCATCATCTTTATCAACTTCATGAGATCTGACATATTTTGTGAGATTTGCTAGCTCACTTTGTAATGAATTTTCATTGCACTTGCATTGTATTTTTGAATGACAGTCTGGAAGACACTGGCAAACACAGGCATTAACATAGATGATACTGTAAAGCAGAGAAAGATATGAAAAGAGGCCCTTACTTTTAAGAAAGAGTATTTTATGTTATGACTCAACATCAATAACAGATTGCATGGTCAATGAATACTTGAGTTATGAGGACACTTTGGTATATAAGAATTCAGTGTATGATAATGTTTTCACTCATATGTGGAACTTGAGGAACTTAACAGAAGACCATGGGGGGAAGGGAAGGGGAAAAAAATAGTTACAAACGGAGAGGGAAGGGGGTTAACCATAAGAGACTCTTAACTACAGAGAACAAACTGAGGGTCGATGGAGGAGTGAGAGAGGGGAAATGGGTGATGGGCATTGAGGGGGGCACTTGTTGGGATGAGCACTGGGTGTTGTATGTAAGTGATGAACCATGGGAATTCCGACAACCAAGAGCACACTTTACACACTGTTAGCCAATTTGACAATAAATTATATATTTTTTTAAAAAGCATTGTATGATAAATGTGACTTTTTTTTTCATTAAAAAGTTTTTTTAAGGTGACTTTAAAAATCAGGAAAAGTAGATCCTTCAATAAAATTAAGAGACTAAGAACCTTAATGTAACTAATGCCAGGGTCTTTGAGTCCTGCAAGTTTCATATGCCCCAATAACACAAAAAGTATTGTGTTATCTTCTTCACGTATAGTATCCTCTCCTTGCCATGGCAAAGTCCAGAACAAAAGGGCAGGAGGATAGTTTCCCGATGCTTATTTTGTTCAGGGCTTTCTTTTTTATTTATTTTTATTTTATTTTTTAACATTTATTTATTTTTGAGACAGAGACAGAGCATGAACGGGGGAGGGTCAGAGAGAGGGAGACACAGAATCTGAAACAGGCTCCAGGCTATGAGCCGTCAGCCCAGAGCCCGACGCAGGGCTCGAACTCACGGACCGCGAGATCGTGACCTGAGTTAAAGTCGGACGCTTAACCGACTGAGCCACCCAGGCGCCCCAGGGCTTTCTTTTTTATTTGACAGTCATAGTTGGGCTTCTCTACTTCACTACCAGCATCTATTTTACAGAAGCCTAGCAACATATCAGCAGAGAAGGAAATCTTATCAGAGGAACCTAAGTAGCCGAGCCCTTCCGTAACAAACCTTCTCAAGTGTTATGCCACAGGTTACAGATGTGCTAACGTGCCATTCGAGTGGTGGAGCTCAAGGCCTCCTTAACTCTGGCAGCTGTTATGTAGCCTCTCCCATTTAACTGTGCACTGTACAATGCTTTTCCTTTTCTTTCTATGCCATGAAGTAAAAAAAAAAAAAAAAAAATTCTGGGGAGCACTGTTATAAGCAATTAGCTGTAAACAATGGGAACATGAATAGTATCATTATGCAAACAGAGTCATCTGGTTTAGGGAAGAAAATAGATTGTAGCAGAAAATGGATTGAGGGGGCAGATTAGACTTTTTCCTGAATCTGAATTCACCCTCGTTCTATTTTCACATTAGATCATATCATCAATTTACATTAGTAAGAGCCTTGTGCAGTTTTTACTTGTTTCTGGTCCTTTACACATACCTAGATAATTTCCAGGAGGAATGAAGAGTTGAGCAATAGTCATAAAAGAAAATTTAGAGGAAAACATTTGATGTAGGGTTTAGCACAGAAACAAAGAAAGAAATCGGAAAGAAAAATGCTACATATGGTTATATTGAAACAAAAATGATCAGTACATCTAAAAATTCTAAGAAATTTAAAAACAAGCAAATGGGAAGACAGCAGCATATATGATTTGCAGTAACAATTCTTTTTTTTAAATGTTTTTTTAAAATATGAAATGTATTGTCAAATTGGTTTCCATACCACACCCAGTGCTCATCCCAACAGGTGCCCTCCTCAATACCCATCACCCACCCTCCCCTCCCTCCCACCCCCCATCAGCCCTCAGTTTATTCTCAGTTTTTAAGAGTCTCTTATACTTTGGCTCTCTCCCTCTCTAACCTCTTTTTTTTTTTTTTCTTCCCCTCCCCCATAGACTTCTGTTAAGTTTCTCAGGATCCACATAAGAGTGAAAACATGGTATCTGTCTTTCTCGGTATGGCTTATTTCACTTAGCATCACACTCTCCAGTTCCATCCACGTTGCTACAAAGGGCCATATTTCATTCTTTCTCATTGCCACGTAGTACTCCATTGTGTCTATAAACCACAATTTCTTTATCCATTCATCAGTTGATGGATATTTAGGCTCTTTCCATAATTTGGCTATTGTTGAAAGTGCTGCTATAAACATTGGGGTACAAGTGCCCCTGTGCATCAGTACTCCTGTATCCCTTGGGTAAATTCCTAGCAGTGCTATTGCAGGTCATAGGGTAGGTCTATTTTTAATTTTTTGAGGAACCTCCACACTGTTTTCCAGAGTGGCTGCACCAGTTTGCATTCCCACCAACAGTGCAATAGCATTCTACAAATAAAAATCATTCTAACATAAAAGACTAACATCCTGATAGAAAAATAGCCAAATGACATTTGGAGATGATCCACAAATGAGGAGCTGTAAATGAGCAACTAATGTGAAACATCCAGCCACAGAAATAAATACGAATTAATGAACAATTGAGAAAGTTTTTTATTACATAAGAAATTTGACAGATATTATTTAAGTTTAGGGGAAATAGGTCCCTTATATAAATGCTGGTAGTTATGTAAAGTGATGAGGATTTTTATAGGTCAATTTGGCAATACATTAAAAAATGTCTTAATCTTCATACCTTAGACCTTATGCTTTAATTTAGGAGTTTGGTCTGAAGAAATGATCAGAAATGACATGAAGATACATGAAATGATATTCATCACAGCCTTATACTGTGAAAAATGAGAAGCAATTGAATTCTACAAAAATGAGAACAATGGATTATGGATTATAATATGGAATCCTGGGTAATCACTAAAATAATGTCTTTGGAGAATACATACGGTATGGAAAATATTGTCTGTAGGCTGCTTAAATTGATGTACGTTATTTCAAATATACTATATTTCATCTAAGATACTATTATTTGGAAGAGGCATCATTTTCTCTGGCACTAAGAAAGAAAACAATAAAAATAACACCCAAGATATGAAATCTGATAGAAGACCCTGGCATAAAGGTAGGCGGAGTCAGAATAAATGAGAAGTAGACTTGTCTCTGGAAAGGGACAGCAAAGAAACCGGTTAGTCCCCATTCAGAGCATGGTTCTAATTCCTACCACCACCATGATCCAAAAAACTTCAAGCAGAGAGAAAATGTCATGCTCACAATTGGTAGTTCCCCCAGGTAAGCAAACATCGGTCCTCTGGCCGAAACTGGACTTCCATGCAGATAGCAATCTTTTCTTTTGTAACTTTGTCAGTAATTTTTTTTTTTAGACACCTTTGCTTCTAAAATGAGTTTCTATATCAGAATTGTTAGAAATGAAAAACTGTGTCTAGCGTGAAAGGCATATACTAAATATATGCAATTGGAGGGAGATACTCCAAAATTTAGCAGTGAAGCCCAATGTGTTCGATTACATACGTATTTTACAAAACTTCTCCATGAACATTTATTGCATATATTTAAAATGTTTACCTTAATTAGGATTCCCATAATTGCTTATAGTCTATTTTCTTAATTTGATCTCCCCTATTAGCATATTTTGAATCGTTACCAACCTTTGGCAACAAAGCTCAGGCATTTTAGACTTTCTGTAATTTCAGCACTTTGGAAAAGAGCTGTGTTTATTTTGGCTGCAGACCTGTGGGTTATTACTGTCAGCAGGTGTGTGAAAAGTCTTCCAAAACACTGGATCCCTGCATTGAGGGATCAAAAAGAAAAGAAAAAAGGAGGGGTGCTCAAGAGCACAGGCTCTGGAGTGAGACCCATGCTCCAATTTCAGCTTTGACCCTTCAGTTGTATGACCCTAAGCAAGTTATTTAAGTGGTCGTAAGACTCAGTTTCCTCATTGTTACAACAATGATAATTGTGTAATGGAGAGAATGAAACGAAACAATGTCAAAGGCCCATCATGTAATATCCCTGTTGGGATTCTAAATCAAGGTCTATGAGAGCAACTACTTGAAAATGTGATTTATTTTTAATGTCCCTTTGCTCTTCTTCAACGTAGTCATTCAAACAGTGATTATGCGTAAGAGAGACCTTTCAAAATTTATCATCTCTTCAGTGCTTCCCTTTTTAAATTACATATTCTCTATTCCAGCAAATAGAAAAAGGTCGGGGGTGCGGGAGGGGATACTCATGATGAGCATAGCCTTGATGCAGAAAACAGAAAGGGAAAATTTCTAGGCCGATTTCACTGAACAAAGATGCAAAAATCCCCAAACCAAAATGGCCAGCAAACCAAATTCTGCAACACACAAGTAAGTATACACCATGACCAAGTTGGATCTATCCAGGAGGAATGTGGGGCTGGTCTGACATTAGAAAAATCCATATAATTTGTCACATTAACAGAATACATGAAATAAATATGATCGTCTCATATAGATGCAGTAAACCATCTAATAAAATTCTACATCCATATATCTTTTTGTAAAAAAGTAACTTTTAACAAACCAGAAGGGAACTTCCTAAATCTGATAAAAATTATGTACCAAAACCCTAAAATAAACGTTAATTGTAAGTTCTCTAGTGTGTCCCTATTGGGTGCAGTTTGGAAACCTGTTTTGACTTCTTCCTTCATTTTTTTTTTTTAATGTTTATTTATTTTTGAGAGGCAGAGACAGAGTGCAGGTGGAGGAGGGGCAGAGAGAGAGAGGGAGACAGAATCCGAAGCAGGCTCCAGGCTCCGAGCTGTCATCACAGAGCCCGACGCGGGCTCGAACTCACAAGCTGTGAGGTCATGACCTGAGCTGAAGTTGGACGCTTAACCGACTGAGCCACCCAGGTACCCCTCTTCCTTCATTTCTAAATGACTCTTTTTTTTTTTAATTTATTAAAAATATATATGTTTTAAAATGCTTATTTTTGCGTGAGGGAGAGAGCAGGAAAGGGGCAGGGAGAGGGAGACAGAGGATCCAAAGCAGGTTCCATGCTGACAGCAGAGAGCCCAATGTGGGGCTGAAACTCACGAACCTCGAGACCATGACCCGAGCCAAAGTCGGTCACTTAACTGAACCACTCAGTGGTTCCTTCCATTTCTGAAACAAGCTTTTGTTGTTCTGCACTATTAACTGTTTTTGTTCTTTTGAAACTAATGTATTCTCCCATTTTATTTTACTTTGAAATGGTATACCTTTTTAGTCTTCTCATCTCTCTGAAATGCATTTTATTGTTATTTTTTTCTAACTATTTTGTCCCCAAATTCTTCCTTTTTATACTCAAGTGTTTCTGCTTCAAAAAGGTAGAAAGTCTAAGTGTGAATTTATTTTTCTCAATATGAATAACATTGAGGTTCAGATCTCAGCTATGATATAGTGTTCAAGAATTATCACTGGAACTAGGGTAGTGTCGGTCATTAGAGTGGTGTCAGCGCCTGACTGGGATGTTGTGTTTCACCAATGGAAGCCAGTAAATCTTGAAAATGATTGTCCACAATCAGTCCTGTGTTATTAGAATGTTCCTTACTGTGACTCCAGACATAAAGGCTGGTCTAATCTTTTAACTATAGAAGTCTTAGAAATTAATTTTATGCAATACACGTCCGGTAATAATGAGGCTCTGTTGTATGGTGTACCTCCCTGGAAGGTACCAGGAGCAACAGAGAAGAGTGAAAAGCAGACAGTGAGCAGGAGACATTGTTTCTGTGGGCAGTATTGTGGGCTGAATCGTCTTCTCACATTGGAAGAGCTGGCCACGAGTGTTGTGTGTCCACCCCTTCTGTTATTCGTCATTGTAAATTTTACATGGTTTCACATTTAAATAAAACCTCAGTTTCAAAAAGTATTGTATGTCATATCTCAATAAAACTCAGTCTAGGGGCGCCTGGCTGGCTCAGTAGGTTAAGCCTCTGACTTCAGCCTCTGACTTCAGGCCATGATCTCACGGTCCGTGGGTTTGAGCCCTGCGTCGGGCCCTGTGATGACAGCTCAGAGCCTGGAGCCTGCTTGGGATTCTGTGTCTCCCTCTCTCTCTGCCCCTCCCCCACTCATGCTCTGTCTCTCTCACTCTCAAAAATGAATACATGTTAAAAAAATTTTTTTTATTTTTATTATTATTATTATTTTTTAACATGTATTTACTTTTGAGACAGAGAGAGAGCATGAACAGGGGAGGGTCAGAGAAAGAGGGAGACACAGAATCTGAAACAGGCTCCAGGCTCTGAGCTGTCAGCACAGAGCCAGATGCGGGGCTCGAACTCATGGACTGCGAGATCATGACCTGAGCCCAAGTCGGCCGCTTAACCGACTGAGCCACCCAGGCGCCCCCCCCCCCCCAAAAATTTATTTTTTATTTTTATTTTTTTTTAATTTTTATTCTTTAATGTTTATTTATTTTTGACAGAGAGAGAGAGAGCATGAGCAGGGGAAGGGCAGAGAGAGAGAAAGGTAGACATGGAATCCAAAGCAGGCTTCAAGCTCTGAGCTGTCAGCACAGAGCCCGACGCGGGGCTCGAACTCCCAGACCACGAGATCATGACCTGAGCCGAAGTCGGACGCTTAACCGACTGAGCCACCCAGGCGCCCCCCAAATTTTTTTTAAATAAAAAGTAACAAAAAAAAAAACCTCAGTCTAATTATATACAAAATTACCATTTTCATTTTCCACTATGCTTTAATAACATGGAAAAATCAAAATTGCTTTTCCTGGTTTTCCTCAAGGGCAGCTGAATGTACTTCAAATACTATTTAGTTATAAGACAACCTTATCATATTTGGAGATCGGTAGAATAAATATTGCCTCATGTAGCTGAAATGTTTAGAGAAGTATGCTATTTTCATTATGTTCAGAAAAAATATGTACTTATAATTTGGTATATCATATTCTAGTAATAGAGAGATGGGTACAGAAAATTCCTACTTACCTGGAGTAATTTTTAAAGATATGTCTTGATGAATTTAGTTATCTTAGTTACCTAAGAGTTATATTCTGATTTAAAAATAACCACTTTTCAAAGAATACAATAAAATATTCACAGCACTACAACTCTGGGGAGCTTAATTTAATCATTGATGGCTCAGGAAGCAGCTCAGAATCTTTCAGTGCCTCCTTTTTTTTTTCTTAATACAAGGGTCTCAGACTTTATTTTTTTTTAGCGTTTATTTTTGAGAAACAGAGACAGAGCACGAGCAGGGGAGGGGCAGAGAGAGAGGGAGACACAGAATCTGAAGCAGGCTCCAGTCTCTGGGCTGTCAGCACAGAGCCCGCCGTGGGGCTCGAACTCACAAACCATGAGATGGTGCCGTGAGCTGAAGTCAGACGCTTAACCGACTGAGCCACCCAGGCGCCCCACAGTGTCTCATTTCATAATGAACCTCAGTACGGGGTAAAATGAAAATTCTTTGAATTTCCTGATTATTTGGATTATGAATGGGCATATATGTTTTGTAAAGGTCATGAAAGCTGTGTTGTATGTGCCCTCATGTATTTTCCTATAATCCTGTCTACCTCTGTTATGGGCATTATAGAAAGGAGAGGTTGAAACTTACCCTCCTCGGTTGGAAGGTAGAAATGAAAATTACTCCGGTTAAACCAGAATTTCTCAAAGAACATGTGGACCACCTGTCTTAGAATCATCTAGGGTACTATTAGAAATGCAGATTCCTGTATCCTTCACCAAACCTGCTGAATCACTGTATCTGGGAAAGAGCCCAGGATAGTGACAGGCTCTCCAGGTAATTCTCACAAAAGTTTGAGAATCATTGCCAGATGGCTTCTGGACCTGAGTGAGCAACCTAGGGTAGACAGCACCAAAACAATTCTTCCCATGAATGCTGATACAGGAAACAAATGACGAAGATTGAAGTGGGTGTGCCACTTCCCACGGAGTATGGGAACAGGAAATAATATGTTCTACCGTCAGACCGAAGGAATTTGAGAGGCAAAGTTGGAAATAGTTCAGAGCTATTTCATTCATATTTATAACATAGGCTCACTGCAGGTGTAGATTTCTTGTTGTATTTTTCTTTATTGATGTGAAGTAACATGAAATTAGCTGAGCATCATTTGATTCATTTGGAACATGTTTTTATTGTTTTAATGCTTTGCTTTTACTTCGAACACTATAGTAAATGTCTTTTGGGGTTTCTTTTCACTAAGTATCTTGAGTTTTCAGAGCTTTAGGTGCCAAAGAATTACATATTTTCGTTAATCAAGCCAATTTTACTTGTAGTTCTAGTTATAATTATCTGTTACCACTGGGACCAGAATATAATGGTATTTAGAAAGAACTTCTTTTTCCCTTTTTTTTTCCTTTTATGCCACTGTGGAAAGCTAAGTTGATGATAGTTCTGTTTGATAGTTTCCATTGGTTTTTCCCATGAGAGTTAGACATGCATAAACCTCCCTTAACCACCTCTCTCCTTCCCCTTTCAACAATCCCCTATCCACCTAACCCCATCTGAAGGGTCAGTCAACAGTATTTATTTATGAAGCACTTATTACACTATGGGAAGTCGCAAAAGAAGACTTTCCTTTTCAATATTCTATTACTCCACAGCTCCATTATCCCAAAGTTCGCAATACTCACTTCTGCTCCGAGGCAGCCTTCGCTAAGCCACGGGTCGATCATCAAGGCTGACCTTAGTATTTCCTCCACCTGTCTTCTCCAGAATGCTCCCCAGCCGTATGCACTGTGGGCCTTCTGGTTTTACCATGGGCTGTTCTTGGGTACGAGTGATCATCAGTTCCGAATCCTCGTCTGCCCCTCTGTTTACAAAAGGAGTGGGTTGAAACCAGGCTGCTTTCTCCTTGTCGTTTTGACCTTTCAGCCTCCATGGGTGAGACACTAGCACCTGGTGAAGGAGATTTCAGACAGCATCATTATGTAGGAGAGATACAGGTTAAAGCTCTGCAGCACTATTTTGGGTTTTCACTTGCATCTCCCAGGGGATAAGATCTCAAGGGTTGGGACCTTTTAGACAGAGAAAGTCACCCTCCCGAATGCTCCTGCCTGCCTTGCTTTCAGTTCTATATTACCACCTCAAAAAGCCTTCCTTCTCTGAATCTTTCAACTCCCCCTATTCCTCCACTGAAAGGGACGTCCTTGTCTGAGCATATGTGTGTACATGTATATGCATACATGTAGGTGGAGGATGATAGACAAACTGACTGCGGGTCCTCCGATTCATGTTTCTTATTCAGTAATTCTCTCCAGGCAGCTGTGAGCTGGTGGTTTCTTTGCTGATTAACCCACACGTTAAGCAGGCATGCACACACACGTTCATATAGATTGTACTGGATGGTATAAAACCCAAATATCGAGAATAGAATAAAGCCACAATATTAGTAAAGTTCATGCCCTGGCTGGTAAATCAATAGGTCTGTAAAGAACTATTTGACATCTTTATGGATCTCTTCAGGAGCCACGAAAGAGCTGGACTAGCTCTTGATGACTTTCTCTCCCTTTCACAGTGGTCGCATTGCACACATTTTATTTCAGAATCTGCCTCGGAAAAATATGAGGATGAAAAATATAGGCTTCCCAATTAAACGGAGTTTCAGATAAACTATAAATAATGCTCCGTGAAATACTTAGGATATACTAAAAATTATCTGGTGTTCATTTAGAATTCAGACTTATCTGGGTATCCTGCATTTTTTTCTGGCAACTCTTTTCCTACCATAACACCTTGTTTATCTCTAGTCTTATTGCTAATATCTTAGACTAGGGACTCTACCTCCAATCTGGGTATCTGCACCTGCCTGGGTGGCCTTCCCAGCGCTACTCTTCTGATTTCCCCTCATAGCCTGCTACACACTAAATTTTTTAAAACTGCGGTTCTCATTATGTTTCTCTTCCACACAAGAAAGTATGATGCTTCCGTTGCTTTCCAAAGCGATTTTCACTGTGCAATTTTAGACTAGATTTTGTGTGTGTCTGTTATGCATTTCCTTGGTGAACCTTTCTCTTTTAACAGAATCTCAAAGAGGTATCTTTGAGCTATGTGAAGAACTGTGGCTCATACAAAGAAACAAAAGTGGGTGAGTTTAGAAACATGCACCTTGCCTCAATGATGACTTTTCCTTTAGACATCAGTAGGTTGAAAGCCCCCTCATATCATTCAACTCCTGCCAACATCTTGCAGGATAGGCAGCCGGTCAGGCATTATTACTTTCATTTCAAAGACAAGGTCACTAAATCCCAGAGATGTGAATTGTAAAACAATTACATGGCATAGCCAGAGTTTGAATAGCAATCTGCCAACTGAAGTTGATTTCTCTGTCTACTTTTATGGACCACCAGTGTTGAAAAATATAAAATCAACTTTGATACAATATATTAAACAATATTAAAAAAATTTTTTTTAATGTTTATTTTTGAGAGAGAGAAAGACAGAAAACAAGTGGGGGAGGAGCAGATAGAGAGGGAGACACAGAATCCAAAGCAGATCCCAGGCTCTGAGCTGTCAGCAGCACAGAGCCCAATGTGGGGCTCGAACCCAGGAACCGAGAGATCATGACCTGAAGTTGGATGCTTAACCGACTGAGCCACCCAGGTGCCCCATAAGCTTTGTATATATTTAACCCTCAGAGAGGTTTCTCTCCCAACCCTGAAGAGATGTTCTCATTCCCTTCTGTCTGGTGGACCTTGTCATTTAGCTGTCAGTTACATATCACAACGATTGGATGTTTGGCCATTTGACCTATAGGGATGGCTTTTTAATGTGGTCACAATGGTGGAATATACCTGTGTTCCATTGCTACTATTCCTCAAATATTTAGAGATTATCAGGGTGTTTCAGAGCTCATTTATAAGTCACAAAATCATTAATATTTTATGTTTACTCACTTAAAAGCATAAAAAGGGAATAAATTTGGTTATTCATCGATCCTGCTTGGTTCTAAATTTTGTCTTTTTCCACAAATGTGTTCTCAAAAAAATAAAAATAAAACTTCATTTGCCTCCCAGTCCTCCATACTTTTCCTATCTCTTTAGCCTCACCTTTTAAAAAAAAATAATTTTACTTATTTTTTTCATCATTATAAGTGCACTCTTTATCTCCAGCTCATTTTCCCCCATCCCACTCCCACCGCCCCCCACTCTGATAACCATCTGTAGTTAAGAGTCTATGATTTGTCTCCCCCCTTGCTCATTTGATTCTTAAATTCCAGTGAAATCATATGGTATTTGTCTTTCTCTGACTTATTTTACTCAGCATTATACTCTCTAGCTCTATCCGTGTTGTTGCAAATGGCAAGATTTTATTCTTTTTTTTTTTTATGGCTGAAATATGCCACTTCTTTTCTGTTTATCAATCAATGGACATTTGGGCTGCTTTTATAGCTATTGTATAATGTATAATGTGTATTATTGTATAATAAACATAAGAGTGCACGTAACCCTTTGAATTAATGTTTCTGTGCTTTTTGAGTAAATACCCAGTAGAGCAATTCCTGGGTCGTAGGGTAGCTCTATTTTTAATTTTTTGAGGACTCTCCATACTGTTTTCTACAAATGGCCACACCAATTTACATAGTCACCAACAGTTTAAAAAGAAAATCTATGGACTTCTCATGGCTTGAATATCATTTCTATATCTGCAGCCCAGCCACCCTCTATACATATAACTTTCATATTTAATCACCCAGATGAACATTATCTTGTGTGTCTAAAAGCCATTTCACACTTAACATGTATCTTATGAAATGTCAATTCTGTAATGCTCAGGGGGGAAAAACAGAAAAAAAAGTTTAGAGACATTCTTTTCTTTCTTTCAAACCTTACATTTGGTATATTAGCAAATCTTGTGGGCCCCACATTTCAAATACATCTTCAGTTTGATCCCTTTTTGCTACGTCCACTGCTTCCCTACCCAAATCACCATTATCTCTCACCTGGTCTCCCCTTTTGTCTCTGCACGCCTTGACAGAAGAGCCAAAGTTCTCTGTTAAAGTGTAAATCAGACTATGTCACTCCGGTGTGTAAAGCCTATCAGAGCTTCCCATCTCACCAGGAAGAAGCCAAAGTCCTTATAAATGGTCCATAAGACCTTACCTGATTGCCTCTGGGGCCACAACCTTTGATGCTCTCACCACAGTCCCCTTTCACCCTCTTCTCCCCATGCCAGCCTCCTGGATGGTCCTCCTACAGGGCAGGGTGCTTTGGGTGTGGACTTTTTGCTTGCTGTGCCTCCTCTCTCACACACCAGCATGACTTACTTCTTTCTTGTACGTCTTCAATGTTACTTCCCCAACACTTTTAGCAACCTTCCCTGCCTTATTTCTCTTATTTGCAGTTACCACTTTAACATACTAAATATTTTAGGGGTGCCTGGGTGGTTCAGTCGATTGAGCGTCTGTCTGACTTCGGCTCAGGTCATGATCTCTTGGTCCATGAGCTCAAGCCCTGAGTCAGGCTCTGTGCTGACAGCTCAGAGCCTGGAGCCTGCTTCTGATTCTGTATGTGTCTCTCTCTCTGCCCCTCCCCCGCTCATTCTCTCTCTCCCTCCGTCTCTCAAAACTAAACCAAAAAAAAATTTTTTTTTGAACATTAAAAAAACATACTAAATACTTTGCCAGCTTATCTTATTTTCTACCCAGCTCACAGTAAGCATAAGTAAATATTTGAATAAATGAATGTGAAGATGATTTTCCTGTGTTGGAGATATTTTAAAAATTTCATCATGTATTCTGATGCAAATCTAAAAGTGGTTTTCACAAAACAGTTTGAATAATCATTCATCAGTGTGTGCAGCCTTCTAATATGATTACTTTGAGGAAGTAAAGACTGAAAAACATATTTGATAACATATTTACTATTAGCAAACGTGGATGTAAATATAAAAAGTATTGGAAGAAAACACACATTGAATGTATTATTAAATCTGAACTGACTTCCTTAAGAGGTGATTATGAATACAAATGTAGGACTCTAGGCTGTGCAGAGAAACTATGAGTCATTTCAGACACAGGAAATCATGTCAGATAAAGCTTAAAGGCAAAGAGTGACTCTGGTGATTGAAAGTTGTAGGTGATGATAAAGGTTAATAATATTAGTATTATATTGATATTTATTAAGGACATAGGTACATAGGTAGCATGGGATTGTGCTAAGTGTCATGCATGGTGGTATCTTTATTTTTTCATTCTACAGAAAGAAAAAAGAATGTCAAAGCTTAGGCAAAGTTAAGTAGCTTGCCTACTGTCCCATGGGCTTTAATGGTGGAGGCCATGCATGAATTTAGATCTATCTGATCCCGAAGCTCAAGTCCCTGACTACTGAGTGGAGCTGTATCTGATTATGAGATTAAGTTCTAATGGCAGCTCGCAGAGTGAAATTTAGGCAGAGGTTAAACTACTGCAGAAAATCCTGTAAGGAGACCATTTTGGAGAGCAACATGCCATTTCCCAGAAAGCCCAGCACAGCCGGGATTTCCTCTACTACTGGATCAGATTGCAACTGCTTTGGCTGAACATATGAAGGAGGTAGTTTGCAGTTAGGGGCAAGTTGTGCGTGGTTCGAAAAATACCTGTAAACACTGGATGCACACGCTGTGGGGTTAGATGCTCTCGACAGAAGAAGCACTAAGAGACTGAATGAAAGTAGAATCAAGTCTCCCATCAGAATTTTCCTGTGCAGTTTCAACTGTTCATTCTGGCTCCTTCCCCTTTGCTCTCTTTTCTTCTGTATGTGCATATGGTTGATGTAGCATATATCACTTTATGTGATACGATCTTGCTAACAGTCAAGCAGCTTTGCTGATCTAGAGAGGATTATTTAATGGTCTACAATATTGAAAATCTTGTCAAAATAGTTATTGTTTGTTGTAGCGCAGCCACATACCCAAAGCTGGGAGAATCAGGTAGCGCATCCATCATGGGAATACATCAACTATCTCCAGAATTAACAAAAGGGATGGCTTCCACTGTGTAAAAGAAGATTTCAAGTGTCTCCGTGAGCCAGTCAGCATTGACTCTGTGTCCCTCACGTTGTTGAGAATAGTTCTCCTCGACCCCACTCCCACCCCAGCACATTGAGGCAAGGGGCACGCTTCTACCGATATAGAAGTGTTCTCGGCAGAGCTGAGTCACGCCGTTCTACCTCCCAGATTAGGAAAGCAGAATCTGTGGAGTTTGGATTGAGTGTAGTCTGGAAACCCTTCTCCTGGATCGTCTATGACATCCTCCTATGAGATGATTTCCTTACTCTCCAATCATCACTATTGGTTTGAAACAACGGCACTTGATAAATGTTCACTGAACTTAATAGGGTTTCTCCCCCTAAATGAGGGGCTTTTGAATCCTATCCAGTCCTAACCTGTCCATTCTCCTGTTTCCAGTTGTTGGCACCTACCCAAGATGTTCCTTGGGGTACGTGGTGGAGAAGGTGTCCCAAAGCTCTGTGTAGCGGCCGAGAGGATCTCACTGAAGAGCTGAGAACAGTACGTCAGAGAGACCACCGCTTGAAAGCCTGTCGTGCTTACAGCCTCCTTTCGAAAGAGGCCACCCCAACCACAACCCCCTAAGCAGGTAGCAACGCAGTCTGTTTCTTCAGCATGGGTGACCACGTTGTCTAGCATGTGAGCCGTCCATCCTAGCCACAGATGGAGTAGGAGAGGACACCTGGCTCAGAGGTAGCCAGCCTATGGGCTGCTCAGTGGCTTCGAGATAGCCTCCAAGGAGAGCTTTCCCCTAAAAGGACAATGGTGACAGAGTCTCTCCTCGGGGACATTTGATAGTAGACAGAGAACTGGCAGCAAGTGGGAACAGGATGGAAAGAGCTGGGGTTGTTTGTGCACCTTGAATTATGGCCGCATTCTGAAGGCATCTGACAAAGAGCTGACGCAGAGGTGTGCCGGGGCTGGCCCTTACAGGCCCGAGAGCTGGTGCGCGCATCTCTTCCCAGCTCTGCCGTGGGTCGGTGGGAACACTGGCACCACATAAACTGGGTTTTGTTACAGCTGAGATCTCCCGCCTCCAGATCTGGTTGTTCAACATTTATTTACCAGCACATCGCTGGGCAGGGGGAGGGATGGGAGCAGGGGAAGCAGTCACCTCTTCTTGTGGGTCCTTTGTCTGAAAAGCAAACAATGCTTAAGGTAGTATGTTGCCGCGGTTGGTATTAAGATCATAATAAAAAAGACATTAGAGAAAACGTGGTGAAACACGTGATTTAAGTCTCAGTCGTCCAGGTACAAAGCTCATAGGAATGTGGTCAGAATGTGGTAGTACTTTTCTGGTTCCTGACGCCTATCAAAGGCACAGGCCCCCACGTCCCAGGCCCACAAAGGACGACCTGACAAGCCGGTTAAGCCTCAGGTCTTATTTCCACATGTATCCTTTACCCCTGTGACTCGAGGCAACTTGAGGGCACACGTTACTTCAAACCGCAAGAGCCCGATGAATATAGTTTTTGAGTGCCTTTTTTTTTTCTTTTAAATGTAGGGAGAATAGGACAGATGAGCACAGTCAAAAGACTAGATATGACTTTGGAATGAGGCTTGATCCCCCCAGACTACTTCACCCCTTCCTAGTAGCGTAATTTATCATCTATGCCTCAGTCTCCTTAGCTGTAAAATAGGGATGAAAAACAATAGGCTCAGAGATGTTTGTAGGGATTACATAAAGTACCATGTGTAAAACACCAGCAGAGCTCCCGGCACTTGTCATGCATTCAAGTAACCTTAGCTCTTTCTCCTCTCTTCAACAGACTTCTCGAAGCCTTTACAACAGCTGCTGCTTTTCTGTCAAGTCGGCAGAATCGACACAATTACTTCACTCTCCACTCACACTAATATGAACTAGGTTGTATGACAATGCATTCTTTACGAGTTTAGGTGTTTGTATATAAGGCCAACTAAACTATTTTACATTTGGCTTAATTATTACAGTCCTTTTAAGCAACTTTTTCCTTACACTCAGCTCAGCGCTCCTGTAAGTCAGTCAGTCCACAAATTACTGTGCTCATTTCCTTTTCTTTTTAAACAACTCCTTGGACTCTGGACAAAGAACTATGTTAGGTGTTGTAAGGGAAGTAAGAGAAACAGATGCTTATGTAATACACAGTTAAAGATACAAAGAAGAGGAAAGGGAGGGAATACTCGACAGTCTTCCTGAATATCCTCTTCCCACTGCCCAGCTTCTGGGGAGCTAAACTGAATGATAATACCATGTGTCTTTTAAATCCCTCATTTACTGTCTTGCAGTTTATTTACCCCTAGCTTACTTAGGTCATCTGCCCTTAGTCCCATTATCACTGCTAGTACATGAAGGCTGAAATCCGCCCATTTGCCAGGAGTAATTCGTGGGAGGTTGTGCTTGTCAGTATCAGATGATTTAAGGGGAGCCCCTTGCAAATGGACTGGCTTTTGACATGTGGGCCTTAATTCTTTGCCGGAATTAAATTTGTTTCGAAGTTTCTGATTTGCAAACAAAGCATTTTAAAACAAGCAGTGTGATGTACAAATTACCATCCTTCAGTTCATATTAGAATAATCCACTCTAAATCTGTTTGACATTTACCCCGTAAGAATTCTGCATCAATAAATCATTTCTGTAGCATCTTAGGATGCGCATAAGTAATCATGTAACATCCTGCATCTCCAGGGCCTGTCCCGTTAGTGTGAATAAAAAAAATAATAAATTATAGTAATCAAGACATAATTATGTTGTCTTAAAAAGCTAAGGGTCATTTGGACTTGATTACTGAAGGAGTTATCAGTGCCAAAGAAAAGTCAGGGAACTACTTACTGGCTTGGGCCTGTAATTAAACATCTGGGACTGACATTTCGGTCATCAGAAGTAGCACCTTTGGAATACATTTCAACACTGCCTTTTAGAGGAGCTACAGCAAATACAGAACCAGTTTAAGGGCTGGAGAGAGGTTGGTGGAGGAAAGGCCGACTGGTCTCAACATCAGCATTTAGCTATTAGGAAAACTGATGTCACAGTAGCTTGCCTAAAGTCCATATATAGTATTCAAATACTAGTTTGGGAAGAGTCGCTTTGTAATTTTGTCTAAGAACCTCCACCCCCCCTCCCACCCCCACCCCGCGGAACACACACACCTGGTGTCCAGGGACCGCTCACCTGGAATGCGGGTGGGTGGTTTTAAGAATTACAACGCCTGTTTGTTGCGTGCTGGATGGCTCACCTGAATGCACAGTGCCGCTCCAGCCTCACCCTCCCACACTTAGAGAAGTATTTGCCAGATCTTTTCATCCCCTCGTTACCCAAAGCTCTCAACTGATTAGGGGCAACGCAACAGTCTCCTCAAACCCCTTAAACGTCCTCCGGCGGGTCCCTGGCTCGCTGTGCGGTCTCCTCGTGGTGGTTTCTCTCTTTTCTGCCCCTTCAGGGGTCTCAGGTGGGACCTGGGTGGGGTGCTCGGCTCCGCTCTTGGGCCTCAACCCTGGAGAGGGATGCGCCCTGGCAGACAGATTCCACCTCCCGCTCGCGCTCGGCGGCCGGCGGCCTCGCGGCGGCGGTGAAAGAGGAGGATTCGGAGGAGGAGGGAGAGGCCGGGCAGCGGGCCCCGTCCGCGGCGGGCGCGCTCCGCGGTCCTCCCTCGCTCGTCTCCCATGCTCATATTTGGACTCGGCTGCCCGTGCCCAGGAATTTCCCGTCATGCCTCCCGCCGCCCCGTCCGTCGCCCGGAGCCTGGGAGGGAGGGAGGGAGGGAGCGAGGCTCGGACGGCGGCGGCGGCGGCGGCGGCGGCGGCTCCCCGGCCCTTCCATGCGCCCACGGCGGACCCTCCCGCGCCCCCTCTCGCTCTGCCTCTGCCTCTGGCTGGTCGCGACTGCGGCGCGGGGAGCCGCGCAGTCAGGTAAGTTCGGGCTCCTTCGCCGCCTCACCTCCCCCTTCCCACCCCAGCCCTGCCGAGTTGAGGTGTGACCCCGACCCCTGATCCCCTCGGAGCGCCGGGCTGCGCCCCCTTCAGACTCCTGCGGGGACGCCCCCTTTCCTGAGCTCAGGAGGGGCGAGGAAGAGGAGCGCCCCGCGCGGGCGGTGTGTGTGGGGGGGGGGTTGGGGGGGGGGTGGATGGAAGGAGGTCAAGCTGGCTTCGCCCCCGCCTACGGGAGGCGTCTGGCCGCCTCGCTGACACCTTATCTCGTCCCCGGCGCGAACCTGAGCCCGAGGGAAGCGCTCGCCCGGCGCGGGCCCCCGGGGAGGGGCTTGGCGGGGCAGCCCGCAGGGGGCAGGGGAGGGGCGCCGCGCAGGGGGCCTCCCGGAGCCCCTGCTCGGCGCAGGACCGCCCCGCCGAAGTGCCCGCTCGGATAACGGGCCGGGGCGCGTGGGAATGCGCCGGTCAGGCCCGTGTCTCCCGCCGGGCGTCCAGGAGGGGCGTGGGGCGCCGACGCGCCGACGCGCCGGGAGGAAGCGCCGGGAGCGGCGGGAGGCGAGGAGGGGACACCGGGGGCGCACTGCCGCCCCCCCCCCCCTCCCGCCCGCCGCGTCGCCCGCGCCTCGGGCTCAGGCTCAGGCTCAGGCTCAGACTCCCGCGGGCCCCGCTGGTATCTAATAGGCCAAAACCGAACAAAACCCCGAGTATGCCAGGTACCAGTCTTGTTGTTTTTAAGGGGAAAAAAGCATCCGAGTCTGTTTTGTAAGTTTTACAGTGGACTGTTTTAAAGTGAACGAAAGTGAACGGAAGGTACCATTCCTGCATTCCTTGGTTTAGGACTATAATTGTCGTAATTCTGAGGTTTTAACACGATAATTTTTGAAGATCGTTTTCTTCAAATATTAGTGAGGGCTTTTTCTTTTACGTAAGGTTGTTTATGAAAAGTAATGATCTGAGATTACAAATGTAGGTTTAGGTAAATGTGAAATTGCACGAACGTTGCTATTTGTGATGAGTAACTTACTAATCATCAGAGCTTCTCAGTTCTTAATTTTTTTTCTGGAATGATAGAACAAAAATTTTAGGTCCTCAGTTGAGATTAGAAAATTTTAGTTTGCTTTTGATTTTGCCACCAGTAGACTAAACTGTCAACATTAGATGTGGCTTACAATTAGGACTTATAAATTAGTTGAAAGCTGACTCTATTAAGCATACATTATGTTCAGAACCCTCTGGTCTGTTTCTTCATATTTCCATTTGTAACACTGGTGGCAAAATAGATTTTAAAAGTTGGTCTCGTCTATAACAAAAATCTTCAGGATTCAGGTAACTTATAAAATTGCCAATTTAGATTAATGGGAGCTTTTTAAATGTTTAATTTTATTAAATGTGCAGTTTATAAATACTAATTTAAGCAATGATATCAATTGCATGATTGAAAACAGTACTGATTAGTACTGTTTTTTTTTTTTTTTTAAAGATCTTTTATGAATTCGTATTTTACGAGTACCTTTAATAGTACTTCTTGGGAAATACAACAGGTTCTAACAGCACTTTTTATTAGTGGTCTTCTAGAAAATACTGTGCTGCACGATAAAGAGTGGATTGTACTGCCAGGGAATATGGGTTTTTTTTTCTTTTTCCTTCAGTGATATGTTGACTTACCTAATACTTGTGGTAAAGCAGCCCTTGAAGACCCAAATCCACCGTACTGTGGCCCCTTTCCAGCAATTTTGAACACCAAATTTATATTTGGACCATTTAAACATTCATTCTTTTAATTTTGGTCCCTGCTGACATATAAGTCTAATTTCTGGTGACTTTTATTAGGGCCCTATGTGAACGTCTGGAATTTTTTTATATTAAAATAAGTAGCTCTCTGCCATGGAGAATTTTGTCACAGTGCCTAAACTGCCTGTCTGCCAAGGTTGCAAACATACAACATAATTTAGATTTTGAATCAACTCACGGTTTTTTGGCTTTTAAAGGTGCTTGTTCTAATATCTTAGCTAAAGTGTTAACCCATTAGGTCAGAAATCTTTACTGTTTTGCTAAACCCAAGTAACAAGAATATGCAAAGAAGATCCCAACAATAGTTTCATAGGTTTTCCCTATTCGAATACGTTTATCTCTTTTAAGTTACAAATGAAATTTCAACCATTAAAGAGGAACTTTAGGAAATAATGCTTTTTGGTTCTGTTATCTGGTTGCAATTCTTTGATTTTATCTCAGCTGTGTTACTTATTATAGCTGGGGATTCGGTTCAGATGTTTAGCTCTCTTCTCTGTGAAGTGATGAAGTTGGACATAGTCTCCGTGTCCCTTCTAACTCCAGGATCCTGGAATATTGTTTTTGTTTATAAAATGCTGCAGTTACCCAGACTACATTGATTCAAACTTCTGATTGTCAACTCTTACTTGCTATGCATGTTAAACTGGTCTACCTGTAGTCAGAAATGATTGGTATGGATCCAGGTTTGGGAGCCTGAATCTGCGTCTGGAACATCTTGATATCTGGCATATGCACACAGTTGCACACACCTTGACAGAGTTCCATGATAGTAAGCTTCTGTTACTTTATCTTTCCCTCTCTAATAGCAGAAGGTGCTGGTTATGTCATGGCGTAAATGTCTCACTGCTCTTTGGGGACAGCTAAGCCCAGGCCCTAAGATGGTCTGGTATTCAGTTTTGGAATTTGTGTTTGGGTTAGGGATACCACTGTAGGGCACCCAAACTTTTCTGTAGTTGGAGGCCTGTGACTAGTTCTTTGGAGGCATTCCAAATGAAATGCCCTACATTCCTACAAAATGCCCTATTGATCATACTTGGACCTACCCATCTGGTTTACTCAGAATTAAATTGAGTTTGGATAGGAGGGCAATCAGATAGCTATTTCATTTACTACTTGTTAGTTAGCATCTGTGATTGCTGTACAAATTGCTCAAGGCTTTACTTTGAGTATTTCTATATTTTCTCCTTCGTGGGCACAGTGAGATTTTCTTTTAAAATGCTCAGCGTGATTCCTGATCCTTGTTCACATATTTTCTCTATAGCATACCAAAGTCATGTTTATGGCTTTTAAGGAAATGCAAATAAAGAGAAAAGAAATTATAGGAAAGGTAGGTCAGTAATAAATCAACCAATTGACTTTATAGAGGATTTGGTTATTGCCTCATTTAAGCTTCTGTTGCAAGTAACAGAAACGAACATGAACTAGTTTTAAGAAAACGAAAGAAAGAAATTTGACGGGAGCCAAATGCAGACAGACCTTATTAGGGACCAGGGACTGGAAAACCTGGAACTTTCCTGCTCTCTACTGTTTGCCTTTCTTTGCTTCACTGTTCTTTCTTTGCTGACCATTTTTTTTCCCGCTTTCCTGTGTTCATGGTTGAATGTGACTGTTCAGCAGCCCCTGAGTATTTACGTGTCCCTTGGTTCCAAGCACAAGGAAAGACTGATACGTTGAGACTTGATCCTAAATTCCCGAGAGAAAGAACGCAATAGACATAGTGTGGGTCACATTGTTGACACAGATTTCCCCTAAGGTCTCTTTTAATTCTAGAATTCTTTGTAGTAGAGACTGCAGACATTTACGTGGTTTGATTTTGCATTTTTACATTTTGTATTACGGGGTTATTAGTCCTTAAAAGGTATAATTTTCTCTTGATTGCACTGTGTGTGGAAAAGCCACCTTCACTGGGATCCTAGGATGTTAGAGCAGTTCATTCATACTGAGGCAGGAATGCTGAAGAGGAGCCTTTGGGGAGTAAATGGGGTGGGGGGAGGGGGGGTTAGCACTACATTCAGGAGTTACAACGCAGCTCAGGATCCACCTGACTTGAAAATCCTTTTTAATGACAACTGATCCATCCTACAATCGTCTGCATATTTTTAGGAATTCACTGCATTAGAATGCTGAGCTCAAATAGCTCTTCAGGGTGAATTCATTGAAACTATTTAAGTAATAATTAGAGACTTTCAAAATAGTAATAGTTGAGGGAGTTCCTTAGTTATTTTCCTGTTTCTCACATGTCTAGCATTTTCCATCGCTACTTTCTTTTAGACTGCTTCTGCTGTCTGGAATATTTTTCTCTTGGAACCTGTCCTTAAGGCTCCATCTCATGGTCTTTTGTGAAGCTTTCTTCACCTCTTAGAATTGTCATTTCCTTGTGTTTTCAAGACATTTTGTACCCCGATTGGAGCATGATTTTACCGTCTTGCATTATCAAATCCATATGTATTCATCTTCTTCACTAGACTATAAGTTCTATTAGACAAATGGATCATGTAGAAGAATTCGGATGGGCTGTTAGCATCCATCATCCCAGGTATAATGATCCCAGCTTTTTCAAATGTTCTGAAGCTTGTATGGCATCCTGCTTGTCACTGCCTTCTTCAGACATTGGAGTTCAGCCACTGCTCTTCTTTCTCAGTCCTTGCTGTTTCTTAGATATTGTAGGCTTTTCCATGAACATTGTAATTTCCTGTGTGATAATCACATATATAGAATGATAGAGTGTTTTCCTGCAAACCGAGATAGATGGGGAAAGAGAATATAGCAAATTGATGTGGAAGGAATCAACTTGTGTTGAGCACCCAATATTTACCAGGTCAGATAGAGAGGGTGGGTGTAGAAAATCATTGGAGACTATTTGAAGGGAAATAGTGTGAAGATAAAAGATTGAAGATTAGGTGTGGCCTAGAATGCGGAGGACTTTTTTAAAATTTTATTTTATTTTTATTAAAAAATTTTTTTAAAAATGTTTTATTTATTTTTGAGACAGAGAGACAGAGCATGAGCAGGGGAGGGGCAGAGAGAGAGCAAGACACAGAATCCAAAGCAGGCTCCAGGCTCTGAGCTGTCAGCACAGAGCCTGATGCAGAGCCTGACGCGGGGCTCAAACTCACAAACTGTGAGATCATGACCTGAGCCGAAGTCGGACACTTAACTGACTGAGCCACCCAGGCGCCCCTATGTGGAGGGCTTTTAATCCTAGGCCAGAAAATTTGGACTGGGTTAGTAAGCTATGAGATAGAAGTCTTTTGTGTCCTCAAAATATTATAATCAAAGTTGGAGTATAAGATATATCATCTAATAATCCAAAGGATGAACTGAGTCAGGAAAGAAACCATTGGACTAATAAAGAAGGGTTATAAGATATATATTTTTTAATGTTTACTTTTGAGAGTGCACAAGCAGGGGAGGGGCAGAGAGAGAGGGAGATATAGGATCTGAAGCAGGCTCTGTGCTGACAGCAGTGATCCCTATGTGGGGCTCAAACTGACGAATTGTGAAATCATGTTCTGAGCTGAAGTTGGATGCTCAACTGACTGAGCCATCCAGGTGCCCTGAGTTTTTCTTAGAGACTGAAGAGCTAGGTTAGTGACTGTGGGATTGGAGAAGTGTTGCTGATATAGATTGGACAGAAATAAACAATTAATTGGAGATGGTGAAAGAGAGGGATGAATAAAAGATGATGGAAAGACGTTAGGCCTGGGTGATTGCAAGAATGTGAACTCAGGAGGTTTGTGGGTGAGGATAAAAAATGAGTTTTATTTTAGATCTATTGCATTTGAGGTGCTGGTAGAATATTAATGTGGAGACAAGTAGCTGAATCAGAAATGGAAGGTTCGGGTCTGGAGATCAACGTATGCGACACCTGGGTGGCTCAGTTCTGTTAAGCATCTGACTCTTGGTTTTGGCTCAGGTCATGGATTTCATGGTTCATGTGCTTGAGCCCCGCATCCCACTCTGCGCTGGTGGTGGGGAGCCTGTTTGGGATTCTCTCGTTCTCCCTCTGTCTCTGCCCCTCCCCTGCTGCTTCTCGCTTTCTCTCTAAAATAAACTTAAAAAAAAAAAGAATGAAGCAGTACAGTTTAAAAAAAATCATGAGTAAGGAAGATTAAAAATAAAGGGGAGAAGAAAACAAAACATTTTTGTTGACTGGAATAAGAGGGAGGGGACAGGAAAAGCATCATCAAGAAGATGCAGTTTCATCTGGCTTTGAAAGATGCCCAGTTAATATGTGGCATTTTGTCCATGAACTTTCCTTATTTAGGGGACATCACATTTACGCACTCCACAAATAGTACATGGGAAGCCTTGAACAAAGGATACTACACCCAGAAAGACCTTCCTGAACTGCAAAATTGTTGCTCCTTCTTGCCTTTTTAACCTCTCCAGTGGCTTATGGTAAGATAAGGAACTAACTCCTTAAATGTCTTCCTCATCACCAAGCCCTGATTTGTCTGTACTCTAAGCTTCCCACAAGTGGTTCATTTGGCCTTGAACCCACATTTTACACTGTCTCCTCCTCATTCCTCCCTTTACCTTCCCCAAGAACGTGAAGCCAATGTGATTGCCACCAGATGAAGTACTCTTTGGCTTTTTTTGGGTTGTTGTTCTCTGTGGGCACTTTTTATTGCCATGGTCAAGTTCTTATCCATAAAATAATTGTTGACAATTTCCTAAACGATAATAAAATAAAAAAAGTACAATAAATCACATTCCTACCTCTTTCTTACAGAATGCCATGTTTTCTTACCTTTTCAAATGTCACCTGCACGATTCTTGAACACTTGAGTTGGCCACCTGGGCCACCATACCCCGATCTCTGACATTTCGCCATGGTAGCCTGGAGTGGCATTGTTGCCTGGCATTTGTAAGAATGGGTTACCCAGCTGAGTGCTGACTTGGAAACCACGAGACAATTTCTTGATATCTGACTTTCTGAAGGAAAGCAGGAGGGATTTACTTCATTGAGAGGACTTCAGTTGCACACACTGTAGAGGTTTGTAAGATATGAAGATGACTGCAAGTGAAATAGAGTAATAATGTTGGTATAGGACATGTGTTCTCAGGGCCTGGCTTCCTGACCAACGGTATAAGCTGATTCTGTTTCTAAAAATAGTACACTGTTCATTACATTTGTCTAAAATGACGTATTTATGTTCAGTCTAGAGTATTAAGAATAATTTCTACTTTGATTTAAAAAAAGGAACCATCTCATATGGTAGTATTTTGTGTTTTTGTGGCTTTTGACTGAGAAAATGCCTACTAGCAAAAAGCCACTAGTGAGGTTTTAAATGAGTTTTTTTTAATATAAAAAAAAAGCATTCTCATGTTTCGAAAGTACACATGTGTAGGAATTATGGTATATAGAGTCTATGGACAGCTTGATTTCTTGCTTTGTGGATACTCTCAGAGAGGTTCTGGACTCAGCTTTCAGTGACTCATTGTCACCTCACTTTAGAATGGGGCGGAGAAGCTGACCATGGTTGAAATTTTGGAATGACAAGAACCCTTCTCAACATGCTCCTGCAACAGCAGTTGACTATTTTATGCCAGACAATGTACTTTATGCTAAGACTGGGCTGTGAAGCAGTCTCAGGGATTAGTATATGAATACGTTTTCTAATTATATTTTTAGGTATATGAGCATCATTCTTAGGGCTGTCCTCCTGTTTTTAGGATGAAATTTAATAGGTGATTTGCATACAAATACATCCCTACAGCAGTCTCTGTTATGGCATAACTGTCTTCTATTACAGTAAATTACATGATGAATCTTTATGGTTTTTTAGGTCAGTTTATTTTGTTTAAAGTGGAAAAAACCTGCAAACAAAACCAACCACTCCCTCAGTACATATGTTAAATTTAAGACAACACTGAAGATAAGCCTATGCTGCATGTTAGAGTCTTTAAAAAATATCAGGACAGCTTTTGTGTAAATCAGAGAGCCGTGACTTTTATTTATTTATTTATTTGCTGTTTATTTATTTATTTAATTTCTCTTAATTTATATCGAGTTTGATTGTTAGAGAATCTGGGCGTGGTTGGGGTTGGGAGAGATCTACAGTGACTATTACAGGTGGATATGTTATTTTAGATTAGTGTGTATAAGGAAAGAAAGGCAGAGCCATATCTCCCTGTACACAGTCCAGAAGATTAGATAGGACAGCAATTGAGGGACCGAAGGTCCCTGGGAGCCCTGGCCTCACAGTAACTGAGAATGAAAAAGTGCAGACACTACCATCTTTCCTATCTATATGCCCTCTAGTTAGGTCACTGTAGAGAGCCAGGATGAGCAGAGTTGAGGTGGGGATGTTTACCAACTTGCAGAGCCAGTTGAAAAACTGCAGACTCATTAATATATTTGCATCCTTGTGCATATGTTCATGTTGCAAAGGAATCAGTGTAGTGTGATAAGAAGAACATTGGATAACAAATTGGAAGACTGGGTTTTCCTAGTCCTTTTCTTGTCTAAGGCATGTAAGTCCTTTTCTTGTCTAAGTCCTTTTCTTGTCTAAGTCCTTTTCTTGTCTAAGGCATGTGCCTCAGTCTTCACATCTGCAAAATGAATTGGTTGGACTGAGTGATACCTAATATATAAGATTCTGTAGTGTATGGATTCTGTAGTGAGTGTATGGGTTGTCTAAAAGTCTGCAAGTATCTTTCATAATTTTTAATGGAAATGACATAATTAATTATATGTAATTATGTCTTTTCTTGTTAGGTTTGGTTCAAGTTGTCTGTTTTGTGGAACTAAGTATAAATATTATTCTGTGACTAAGATCTTCTGTTTGAACTTTGTAGCCTAATGTGCTCAGTAATTTGAGCCATAAGCAAAGTTATATAACCCTTTTAAAGATTCAGTATTTATTTAGAGGATAGGTTACAGTGAATTAGAAGCATCGTATTAGCTATCCCATTTGAAGTAATGGCAGTAAGCACTAGGAATTATATTGGTTGTCCTAAATGTATAGCTAAGAATTGCTTATTTAGGCTTGGTGCTATATCTCAGATAAGAACAGTCTTCTTTTAATTAGGGTACACTGCTAGTAGAATTTGCTTTTGACCATTTTAGAAATATATTTAATTCTTTTTTTAATGAAAAAAAATTTTTTTAACATTCATTTGAAAGAGAGAGAGAGAGAGAGAGGGAGAGAGAGAGAGAGACAGAGCACGAGTGGGGGAGGGGATGAGAGAGAGGGAGACACAGAATCCAAAGCAGACTTCAGGCTCCCAGCCATCAGCACAGAGTCCGACCCGGGGCTCAAACTCAGGAACCGTGAGATCATTACCTGAGCCCAAAGTCAGACGCTGAAGTGACTGAGCCACCCGGGCGCCCTGAAATATATTTAATTCTTAAACTAGTTAATTTGCTCTTATCATTAAAGAAGAAAATCTCCATTGAGCTTTAAGGAAGAAAAACAACTTTACTAGTTAGGTTAAAAACAACAACAACAACAACAAACTTCTCTTGCCTTTAAAACGTATTAGTAAACGTTTGCCCTTTTTTATTATAAAATATTTCACATGCACAAAGAATATATCACATCTCTATGTAAGACATACAGAGTAATTTTTAAAAATCTGGGTGTCCCCACTCCGCTTCAAAAGTGGAATGGTAAAGGCTGCCTGTGTGACCTTCATTCACAGCTTCCCTCTCTGCTCAGAGTACCCACAGTCCTGCATTCCATGATGATCACTTCACACAAATGATAACTAATACACTCTTGCTTCTTTTTTTTTATAGTTATACCATAGATGTATCTAAATCTACATATTTTATTATTTACTTTTGCATGTTTGGAGGCCTGTCAATGGTGTCATCTGCTGTGTAACTTCTGTGACTTGCTTTTTCCCCCCATCACATTATATTCGTGTTATCCATATTGGTGTCTGTAACTCATTTTTAAAGATGAACATTTCTTTTGTTATCCATATGTTTTTCTATTTTTTATTTATTTCTGCTCCTTTCACACTTATCTGGTAGGGTGCTTCTATTTTCCTGTGAAGTCAAATAGTTGTATTTTCTCCCACTGCTTCTATGCTTCACCATCCATATATCCCAAATAATGATAATAATGATAGTGATAATGATAACGGCAAATACTCGCATATAGATGTTACTAGTGTATTTACTATTTGTTCCAGACACTGGTCTAAGTGTTTGCCCTTTACATATATTAACTTATTTACTGTCCATGGCAACTTTATCAAGGAGGTAGCATGTTACCATGAGAGCTCATATTTGAGATGAGGCCCGTAGGAGCGAGGAACTCAATAATTTGCATGACTATGATTCGAATCGTGGCAGTCTGGCTGCAGAGTTTATGTTCCTACTCATTATACTATTGTGACTCCTATGTAGTCTTTTTTTTTTTTTTTTAGTTATATTTTTTCCCATTTAACTTTTTAAGGTATTAAAGCATTTTTGTGACTTCCAAAAAAGAATGACCCTAGTGTGAGCTTCAAGCTGGTTCTCCTGCACAACACCAGTTTTTAATGTCATGCTATAGTTTAATTTCCTTCATGGTTTGACCATGACTTTTTAATGTAAGTTTTAAAGAATTCTCTGGGATTTATTATTGCTTTTTCCCCTAATTAAAAAATATACCTTCTTCATTATTCTTCTAAAATCTTTCAGTCATTTCCTTTAGTATGTGGCTTGGAATTGGTTCCATTGATTTCCTGCACTAATTTGGACCATTTTCTTCATTTTTAGACAACGGCATCCTCTTTTAAAAAATATTTCTGTGACCTTAAATGAATCAGTTAATCTTCCTGAGCCTTGGACTTGCCAACTAAGTTGCATTTGTTAAGTGTAGTTATTTCATTAATCAGACATATGTAATTGCTAATCAGAACCTCCTTTCAGTGTGAAGTAACCATGGGCGATCATGAAGGAAAATAATTAAGTAAAGAGAAGTCCTTGGTAGTGGTTGGAAATTACTGATTTTCCTCAACCCCTCAAATTGCAGAACAAAAAACTGCAGCATAGAGAGTGAAATCCCTTTGTACTGTAACTTTCTTGTATAACTTTAATTTTTTCCTAAATTGATTAATTTCCTAACTGATTTTTTTTCTCTTACATTGTGAGTTTATGAGGTCTTCAGGTTTTGCCAAGGTCTTGGATAATCTCCTAATATCCTTTATTTAAACATGCTCATATTTCTCTCATATAACCAAACAAAAAGCCTACTCCACTTGCCATCATCCTCTGTGACCAAGTTGTTTTACAAGTTGTCTATGTTCTTGCTGTCTATCTCCTATCCATCCAAAAATATATATTAAATCTGTGTTATGTATCAGGAACTAACTTCTCTAATCTCTGGGGATGCAGCATGAGCTAGAGAGACTAGTTGCTTTCATTCTCAGTTTGGAACCAGCATAGGCTGTTGTAGAAGGAGTGAGAAGACCATTCTGTGGTAGGAGCAGGAGGGAAGATGGTTATAGTTGAGGGCAAAGAGGATGGTGAGATCATATGGGGCTTTTGGACCATAATGAGGAGCTTAGATATTATTCTGTGTGATGGAAGCCATTAGTGGGTTTTAAGCAGGCAGTGACAAGATCTGATTTGCATTTTAAAATAATCAGTCTGGCAGCTGTGTGGAGAATGGATTGTAGGGATCAAATGGAAGCAGGTAAACCATTAAAGTCTAGTGTACTTGATAATGGTACTGGTGGCAAAACTCATGGATTGCCGATGGATTGGCTATAGGATCTAAGAAAATGAGAGGAACCTTCCATGCTATTCCACTGAGATTTCTTTGATTGGAGCCATTAATCACGTCCATATCACTAAACCTAATGGACTCAATTTGGGTACCTGTCTTCCTGACTTCAGGGCGTTTGATACATTGACTGTTTACTTCTAGAAATAGTCTTTTCTACTGATTTGTAGCACTGTTATTGTTATATATGTGATCCTAGGCAAATTAATTAAAGTATCTGTGCCTTAGTTTTCCTCCCTTGTAGAATGGTGATAGTATATTGTTCCTACCACATAGATGGTTATAATCGTTGAATTAGATAATAAATGTTGATTACTTAGTGCAGTGCTTTCCACAGAGTTCATTCACAGTAAATGTTAGCTAGCAACATCCTTATCATTGTCCTAACCATCATTATCGTTGTTTTTCTGGAACAACACTTTCCTTGACCCCTTCCTTCTTTGGCCAGGGCTTGTTCTTGGTCTTCTTTGCTAACTCTTTGTCCTCCAGCTCACCTATAAATGTTGAAGTTCCTCAGGGCTCTGACATTTTCTCTTCTCATTTTACACCTTTTCTGAGGCAATCTAATTTACTCCATTGCTTTAGTTCCACTTGTATAAAGTTAACTCCTCCTAAATCTAGCGATAAACCAGATCTATTTCCCAAGCCACAGTCCTGTATATCACTTGCTTCTGTATTATCTCTGCTTGGCTGGCTGTGTCTTAAGCCCCTTTAATATGTTAAAAAAAATGAATGAGAGAGAGAGAGAGAGAGACCCGCAGAGAGAGGGAGAAAGAGAATCCCAGGTAGGCTCTGTGCTCATCAAGACATGCGTCTTGATCTGACAAACCATGAGATCATAATGTGAGCCGAAACCAAGAGTCAGATGCTTAACTGACTGAACCACCCAGGCGCCCCTGAAGTTCCATATTCTTATAATGGCTTCCAGGATTTGTTTCTGCCTACTTTGTGAGCCTTATCGTCTCCCCCCTGTACTTCTCACCTACACCATCCAGACATGCTCTTCTTTCATAACCGCCAACAGACTACAGTCATTCTTATCTGCCGCTGGGACACTTGTTTCTTCATTCTTAATATGGGCAACACAGTTTTATCTTTTATTCTTAGTTTAAATGTTACTACCTTCAGGAAGGCTTTCTTATGCCCTCCCCATCCCCTGTCCTCCCCTCCCTCCCCCGACAACTAGACTACTTCCCTCTGTGATAAAGTGTATTTATGCCCCCTTTGTTTCTCTGTGATCCTTACTGCACTTGCTAATAGTGTCTTTCTCACAATATGTTAGCTTCACAGAGGCGGGGATCATGGCATATTGTTTCTCACTTTGTCCCCAGCATCTGTTTGTTAAATAGAGTAAAGGGTGAATGCAGTGTGGGCTTGTCCAGTTTGGGAAGTGAGAGGCCTTGTAGCTGAGTTTGATGTGTGCTTTTCCTAATCTTTCAGGGTGATAAAGAGAAGAAGACAACAGTTTAGGTTTACTGTAGTTTTAATTTTCTGACTCCAGTGGCCACAGTGTAGAGAGAGGGGAAGGAGCATCAGAACTGGAGGTGACTGGAACAAGAAGTGGTGCCTTAGAGTTCGGTGTCTTTTCTCTTATCGAAGCGCCCAGAATTTCCAGGGCAGCGCCCCTAGTGCCCTACATTTGCCTGTCTTTTTCAGAAGTCAGCCATGGCAGTGCTTCCCAAATCTGTGGTATGCTAGGCATGCGCATTACCTCAGAACCCCTGCTTAGTGTGGCCTCCATGCCAGAAGTGCTTGCCAGAGTTAACTGTTGGCTCTACATATACTCTGTGCCAGTTATTAAGCTCTTTATACTTGTGACCTACCTGCTTTCTGGCCCTGGCGCCTATTTACAATCCTGGCAGGAATCTGCTGGATTCTCTTTCACTAACTTGCAGGAACAATGTTTGCACATGAGAGGAGTTGGGATTGGCTTTTTCTCCAGTACGTTTGCTCTGCACTTTGTTTAGCAGAAGTATTTCAGAGTGGGTCTATCCTATTTCACTTTCCAGTGCGGATGCACATCTTCCTCTCTGTTCTCTTTAAAAGATACTTACTTGTATTGCCGCCTTTGTGTGTGTGGTGTGCACGTGTATGCAAGTGTGCAGGCTCTCTTTATCTCTGCTTTTTAAAAATTCCCTCCCTGTCATTTCTTTGTTTTGTAACTCTATATGAGAATCATTTTTTTAGTAGGTGCATTTAAATCCTTTATATTTTATGTTATCATGGACATCTGTGATGGCATTCCTTGTCCTGTTGTTTTATACTCTTTTTATGATCTTTTCCTCTTAGTTTTCAGTATTTTGCCATATGGTTTCTGTGTTTTATTTGCTTTTGTATTTCATAGGGATTTGAAAGGTTGACATATTTTAACTTCTATGACCTTGAAAAAGTGTTTAGAAACATCATTGAGCCTAAACTAATTTAAATACCAAATTTGAAAAAAAAAAACCAGAATACAATAAATAGCATTTGTCTCTTCTCTGCTCTGCTCTGCTTTTGTTAACGAAAGTGGGGCTATAGATCCACATGGTTATTGTAGAAGTGTTATTTTTATATGTTCTCTCTTTTAAGGAGAGAACATATTTCACTTAATTATATAACATCTACTGCCTTTAGTGATTACCATCATACATTTTCTACCTCAGTTTTACCATTCTTAAGGATATTATGATCATTGTATCATTTGGCTAGAGTTCATCCTTGAGGCCTTTTTTTCCCCTGCATGCAGAATATATGCATGCATGTTTCCTGAGCTCTCTTGTTATCTGAAGGAATTACTGAGTGTTATATAACAGGTAAGCCCTTTATTTGCAAAACAACATTTAATTGATAAGAGGAATCCAATAAAGCACAATTAGGAGGCTTTGAAATGCTTATAGAATAACCCGAATGTAAATAATAGTGTGATTATGAAATATAAAAAGTTGCTAGCATCTGTTTGGAAGAAGAGCCTAAGAATAATAGAATTTACTGGCATTCAAGTGACAAATTAGTATCAGTCACAAGGTTAGTACTGGAAATTCAGTACCTCTAATTCTGAGTCGTGATGCAAAATTCATGATAAGTTCTAGAACAGTTTTATCTTTGTGAGTGACATTGACAGTTTTTAGGTGCATTGCAACAGTATTTTCTAACTCTTACTGAAATGTTGAAATTAGAGTTGACCAAAAGTTTACTTTGTCAGATTTCTGTTTTATTAGTACATTGCTCTCACTCATGCATAAAGTTAGATCACTGTGTGTGAACGACTGAAACAGTCGATTGCAAAACTTGAAATTTTTTTGTCAAAGATATGATTTTTTTTTTGGCAGTCACTGAAACATATTGCTGTAATAGAAAAACTAATCTCAAATTAATCTTAGTTGCCTGTTAGACAAGCACCTCATTCTTAACCTGGTCCAAAACTAAGCTAATTAAACGCTGCCATATATGCACATATATGCACATGCACACACATCACACATACATACACACTCTTTCATGTTCTATTTCTGTCTCTACACGATAGCTCTTCCTTTTTTTCTTTTCAGTAAGGGGAGCAAAATTCATTGAGCAGTCTGCTAATTGCTTTCAAAAATATCATCTCATTTAATCCTTCCAAAACCTAATGAAGTAAGTGTTATGATCTACATATTGTAAGTAAGGAAACTGAGGATCAGAGAAAGTAACTAATTTGCTCAAGATTTATCACGTGGGCTAAGTGATGGAGTCAGAATTTGAACCCAGCTCTGCCTCTTTCCTGTATGCCACATTGACTAGATACAGCATAGGACTCTAGTCTTACGGGAACTGGGATGTTATGCACAGAGATGAGGGAAGACAGAGGAAGTGACATTTGAGTTTGGTTCCATGAAAACATTTATTGAGCCTTTATTTTACAGTGGCAAATACCACTGACTATTCTCAAGGAGGTTGTAGGAGAGGCATATATATAAACCTGAAACTCTAACGTGCAGAAGTAGTTATAATAATAGAGGCACTGAAGTAAGAACTACTATGAAGAAGAGTTGATTCCTTTCTAATGGAAGGGATAGGGAGAGGAGTGTGTGGAACCACCATAAGGGAAGGTTTCCTGGAGGAAATGATGTCTAAACTGGTCTTGAAGGCTAAAAATGAAGAGTTCATTCCTTTTATGAGTCTGTGGGTGGTGTGGCGAGGGTAGGATAAATAGTTGGCCACCATCAGAACAGAGTATTTATTTACCAAAAAATACTTGTTGAATGCCTACTAGGGGTTAGGCACTGTGTAAGGTACTAGAGTCAAAGTAAAGGACAAGAGAGTTCATGGAGCCTATCATGTACCAGGGAGTGTTGAGGGCAGAAGTTATACAGGCAGGAAAAGAAGTGAAGCTGATAGGTCTTGAATGCCTGGCCAGATTGGCTGAATTTTCCCTTGTAGGTGCTAGTGAGCTTGGAAGCACTTGAAGCGGGGCTATTGACATGGTCAGAACTAGTACACAGCACTTTTGCAGCAGTAGGGAGGGTAGATGTGAGGGGACTCAGGTTAGAGGCAGGAAGACCATAAGGGGCCATTACTGCATTCTAGATGAAAGATGAGAAGAAAAGGATGTATTTGAGCAGTATCTTGGAAATAAATTTGACAGCACTTAGTGTCAATTAGATATGAATGGTTAAAATGAAAAAAAAAATGAGGATGACTCTCAGATTTGGAGTTTAGTGACTGGGTGGATGGAAGTAGTTTTTAACAGGATCAGGAATACAGAAAGAATAACAAATTAGTACAGAAAGAAACAAATTGAGTTTACCAATAATAAGTTGGTAAAGAAACAAACAAATGAATAGTTTGAGATGCATATGGAAAACCCAAATTCTTTTTTTTTTTTTAATTTTTTTTTCAACGTTTATTTATTTTTGGGACAGAGAGAGACAGAGCATGAACAGGGGAGGGGCAGAGACAGAGGGAGACACAGAATCTGAAACAGGCTGCAGGCTCTGAGCGGTCAGCACAGAGCCCGACGCGGGGCTCGAACTCATGGACCGTGAGATCATGACCTGAGCCGAAGTCCCGAAGTCGGACGCTTAACCGACCAAGCCACCCAGGCGCCCCCCAAATTCTTTTAAAAACATGATTTGACCACCTAAAATTAGTAAAGAAAACTACTGTGGGACAAAGTAGAAAGACATTTTGTAAAATATTATGTATCTTTCGCTCTATGATTTCATTCATGTCTTCTCCTCTCTCCTAAGTCCAACTTGGGATCAAAGGGTAGTTGATAGAGGCCGTGAAGCTTTATCTTTCAGTGTGATAGGAGTCCATTTTCATAAAACTTCTCCTTTATCTGCGCTATCAGATTCAAGCCACAACACATACCATCATGAGAATTTCATTGTATAATTTTCTTACGTTCTGCAGCAGAACATAAACTTGGAGGGGAGGAATGCTAAAATTCTGGTACAAGAGCAAATATTTATTTGCAGTTTCCGGTGCTAAAACTTTCTGTTTTCCTGGAATGGTGGCAGAGTTCTAACTTAAAATATTTGAGACATGATTTAAGGACACATATGTTTAGGGCTTATATTCAACTCATTAAAAATACTCTTTTAGTGATAGATGTAGATACTGTAGTTTATAGTCCCAGGCTTAGGATTTAGTCAGCCTACATTAGCAACTCTTTCTTTAGGTGAAATGGTCCGTTAAGGCATTCCATCTTTTTTGCACGTATAAGCTTTATTTTTATGAAAAACCTGCGCATGGTTCTTGGTACATGGGAACCATCTCCAACTCCACCCCCGTCTCCATCTCTGTGTCATTCTTCTGGAGTAATGTTTTTAAATCGTTCTTGTAGTTCCCTAATTTTAGTCAATATAGTTATAGCACTGCTTCTTGATTCATCTGTTTTGTGTGATATCCAGTCATGAAAAAGAAGGATCTATCTGCTCTCTCTTCTCCAATCTGTCTACCGCTGTTGACTTTGAAATTCCCTTACTATTCACTTTTGTAACAATAAATATTTGTTCATCAGCCGTTGGTAGGCTACATGCCAAGCAGTTGTGACAAAGATTCCAAGGAGAGTGACTTACGTGAGCAAAAGTTTCTTTTTTCTCCCACAGTAGCCCAGGGTAGGTAATAGCCCACAGGTGGCTTGCCTTCCCATTCAAGTAGCTTCCATGGCACGGTCCAGGCATGCTGCTACAGTCGTTGCCATTTCCCAAAGAAGAGGACGGCTGAAGTAAGTGACTTTGTAAAGGAGGTGATGCGATCTTTCGAATTATTTTCCATCAGCCAAAACTTAATATCATGGTCTCAGCAAGGGAGGCTGAGAAAGGTAGCAGTATGTTCAGCTAAAATTGCAGAGGGTTCTGGGGCGCCTGGGTGGCTCAGTCGGTTAAGCGTCCGACTTCAGCTCAGGTCACGATCTCTCGGTTTGTGAGTTCGAGCCCCGCGTCGGGCTCTGGGCTGACGGCTCAGAGCCTGGAGCCTGCTTCCGATTCTGTGTCTCCCTCTCTCTCTGCCCCTCCCCCGTTCATGCTCTGTCTCTCTCTGTCCCAAAAATAAATAAACGTTAAAAAAGATTTTTTTAAAAAATTGCAGAGGGTTCTATTACTAACACAAAGAAGGAAGAGTGGATTCTAAGAGTCAATTAGCATTTTCTGGTCTAGTTAGTATCTCTTGGTGTTACTTTATGAAGTCCTGATATTCTTACCCCTTCCTCTACCTTTCTTTCTGGCCTTCTGTACATTTTGTCCACAATATAAATGTTCTTTTTGTTTTAAAACGTGATGTTACTAATGTTTGCCTTCTCTTCTGAAACTGCAGCCAAATCTCTGTGTGTAGCTGGTCTCTAAAAGCTCCTATTGTTACTTCCATACTTATTTACTTTCAGGTAAAAAAAATGAGCTGTTGCCATAGTTCCTTCTTCTTAGGTTCAGGGTCATGATCTCTGGGCCACTGGAAAGGATATAAGTCATGGCAAATGGATTGTTTTTTCTTTTTCTTTTTTGATACATTGATTAAAATCAGGGCACTGTATTTCTAAGGTCTGCATCTAGGCACTGACTTGTTTATTCCATAAGAGAAGCAGCACCAAAGGAATATGGTTAGTGCTCAGGGAGCTTTCTTTCAGTCACTTCAGGAATTAGGTTCATTGTATTCAGGAATTTTATTGTGACCAGGAACTACTCAGTTTTGCAGCTGGGTGAAAACTTTTGTCTTGAACGACTGAGACTGGTTTGTTATCTCCAGGTGATCCAAGGTGAAGTAGGTCTCTCCTTTAATATCTGAGTATGAGAGAAGAGCTGTGTTTTCTGACCAAGGTAAGACTCTCTTTGGGGTATTTAGGAATAGAAGGGCTGACTAATGAGGGAGATTCTGGGCTTTTCAAGGCGGTCTCGTTGTCTTTCGTATTGGACTTCTAATCATTCCAGACCCAGTTATTTTCCCAAACAAGGACATAATCTGGAGCACAAGAGTCACTGCCCTTGAAGAATTTTTCATGTGGTAGAAGAGATTAATAGAGACCACAGTTCAAATTCTGGCTGCATCATTTACTGGCCTTATGACCTCAAGCAAATTATTCTCTGAACCAGAGATTCTGCTGGAATGTATAATCCTCAAATCCCAGTGGCTTAAAACACTGAAGGTTTATTTCGTGCTTGTATTGCACATTCATTGTCAGTGGGGGGACTCTAGGATCATCGTTAATGGAGCAGCCACTATCTAATTAATAGAAATTACTGGTCACTTTTGGAGAGGGAAAGAAAGTTCTGGAGAGTCTCAGAGCAACAGTTAAGTGCTGTGTCTCAGAGGTGACATACATTCTCATTTATGTTCACAACTTATTGCCCAGAACTAATGACATGGTCTCACTCGATCACAGGGGGTCAGGAAGTGCATTCTTAATTTGCCTGGAAAATGGAGAGTCAGAAATGCTCAGCAAATAGCACCAATGACTACAACATATAGGAATGCCTGCCTGAGGGTTGATAAGAGGATTAAATGATACATACCTACATACAAAATGACCTAGTGCAGGTGCTCAGAAATGATTATCATTAATAGTAATATCAAGTAAGATGTATGGGTGCAAAATATTTGAATGATATTATAAAGTGTGACTAAAGATTCTTTCTTGTAAGCTATATAAGACTATATCACCATTTATATGAAATTGTCTTGTAAATTAGAACACAGTGCACAGATGCAAGCTGGTGCTATTATCTAAGAGATATTAGAGATGCAGCATTAGAGCTTGATTCAGTTTTGGAGCTACATCTTCACATGGTTGAAGTCGTAAGAGTAGGTGAGATGTGCAAGAAAGAGATTAAATAGAAATACACAGGGCACTGAACAGGTAGCTTTGAAACATAACCACAGTTTGGAAATCAGAAGGAAATACAACAAGAGATAGAGAAGTGATTTCTGGAAAGGGAAGAAGAAAATGATACTGTGTAGTGTCATAGAAAAGTCAAGCGAAGGGTCGCCTGGGTTAAGCATCTGACTTCAGCTCAGGCCATGATCTCATGGTTGGTGAGGTTGAGCCCTGCATTGGGCTCTGCACTGACAGTGCAGAGCCTGCCTGGGACTCTCAATCTCTCTCTCTCTCTCTCTCTCTGTTTGCTCCTGCCTTCACATTCTCTCTCAAAATTAATAAACTTAGAAAAATTAAAAACAGGAAGAACAAGTGAAGAACGTTTCAATAAGGAAAATCAACTGTATAAGATGTCACGAAGAGGCATTGACATTCAGTTCTGCAAATTCCATGGGGGGGGGGTGGTATTAACGAATAATCAATAGAGAATGTTACTTAAGGAAGGACTAGTAGTCTTTTTTTTTTTTTTTCAACGTTTATTTATTTTTGGGACAGGACAGAGAGAGACAGAGCATGAATGGGGGAGGGGCAGAGAGAGAGGGAGACACAGAATCGGAAACAGGCTCCAGGCTCTGAGCCATCAGCCCAGAGCCTGACGCGGGGCTCGAACTCCCGGACCGCGAGATCGTGACCTGGCTGAAGTCGGACGCTTAACCGACTGTGCCACCCAGGCGCCCCTGGACTAGTAGTCTTAATTGAGAGGTGTCTCTGTGCCAGGTGCTCCTCTAGTAGCAGTCTTGCAAGGAAGCTTTTATAAATTCCGTGTTTACAGATAAGATTCTCAAAGCTCAGAACGAAACTTGCCAAATGAAACCTAACTCGTCAGTGAGAAAGTTTGAATTTGAACTCTAGTAACAGAAAAGCAAAAGGAAACTGTACTATGTAAACACAACAAAATGAAACAGTCATACTGAAAAATTCTGAAGGCATTTTTTGTAGTAATCAAAAATGATTGATGCGGGTTTTGCTTTCTCATTGGCACTTTTTAAATATTAAGAAATACTTTTTAGATGGAACATATATAATGTAGATGCTATGAGCTATGAAATCAGTGTACATTTTAGAATAAAAAGATTTATGTTTTATATTGGAGATAGAAGTCATAAAATGTTACTGTGAGAATGAATAAATCCCTGTATTTGACTAGATGCTTTTCAAAACAGGAATCCTGAAAAAAATAGCGTTCAGTAAAGTTATAATTGACATCAGAAGGTGGGCTTTTGTCCATATTTCTGTTTTAATTATACCATTGATGTACCCTCATGGACACAGTGTAACCTTTGCATTGCCAATATTAGGTACACTTCTTTATGTCCTTTTCTTACTTTTTATGTGAACTGAATAATAAAATGTAGATGCTGCAGAATGTAGACAAGAGGGATTTTAGCTTAACGGTGTCTCCAGCTGGCCGTCTGACCTTTGATAAGTCTCTTTATCTCTGTTTTGCTGTTTACAGAATAAGAGATTTGGATCAGTTCATTGTTTCTCCCATTTTCTTTTCCCACTGAGATACACATGATGGCTGATACTTTGTGAGCAGCATAGTCACACAGTCATACGGCAGATTGTGATTATAGACTCGAGGAACAGATGGTCTAGGCCGCACATTCCTGGTTCGAGTTCTAACTCCACTCTTCTCTCTCCCACTCAAGAAAACATGTCAGAAAACTAGTAAAATGAGGGTGACGTTGTTAAAGAGATAACTCTAAATACATCCTACTTTTCTTAAAAATCTCATTCTCAAACTTTGACATTAAAGTTAATTTTGAGGTGCCTGGGTGGCTCAGTCGGGTTAAGCCTCTGACTTCAACTCCGGTCATGATCTCATGGTTCATGAGTTTGAGCCCCATGTCCGGCTCTCTGCTGACAGCTCAGATCCTGGAGCCTGCTTTGGATTCTGTGTCTCCCTCTGTCTCTGCTCCTTCCCCCACTCCTGCTCTGTCTCACATTAAACTTTTAAGTAAGTAAATTTTTAACAAATTACTTGTGAAGCACTTCATAACTCATATTTTACCCGTGGTGGGTGGTGAGTTCATGTTCAAAAACTGATGTGTTAGGTGTTCTCTAAGATTTTTTTCTAGTTCTAAACCTATGTAATGATACATTTCTGTTATTGTCAAGCATTTCCAAAAGGTCTAATTCTTTGGTTATTCTACTTGCAGGTTTTTATTGGTAGGCATTACATGGATTAATAGTACCATGTGTATGATATAGGTTCAGAAATGTTGAGTGAATTTATCAACAAGTTAATTCCCCTTTTGTAGCTATAACACTAATTCCGAATTTGTTTTCTTCTCCTTTATCAGTACACATGATTTTGTGAATTTCAAAGATTGGTGCTGAGAAAACTGGGTTGTAACATTCTGATTGTTACTTTCAGAAACCTGTCATGACTACCCTCTTCATTTTGATAAAACAGTTTAACATTTCGCATTTGTCCACAGACTATATGAAATAGGAAATGTACTAGTTACCTCTAGAAGTAGTGAGAAGTCTAAATGGACTACTGATATTATTTTCTAACCACTTGTTGTTTCTTAAACATCATGGGATAAATTATACATGTATTTCTCTGTTCATTGTTCATTTATTCCACAAATATTTATTGAAGATTCATTGTGCTGGCTATGTGCCAAGCAATATGCCAGACTAGCAGTTCTTGAAGTGTGGGCTGAGGACCCTTAGAGTCTCTTAGACCCTTTCAAGGGATTCATGAAGTGAAAACTATTTTCCTACTAGTACCAAGATATTATTTCCTGTTTTCATTGTGCTGACATTTGCACTGATGTTGGAAAAGCCAAAGCGGATAACACTGCTGGTATCTTAGTATGAATCAAGGTTTTGTGGCAACAAACTTTATTAGTAATCATTTTATGCTTTATTAACATACCCGTGCGAGGAAAAAGCCATTTTCACATAAGAAGGTCCTTGATGAGGTAGTAAAATTTATATTAATTTTATTAAATCTTGGCCTTGATTACATATCTTTGTAATATTCTGTGTGAAGTAATGGGAAGTACATTTTATAAAGTGTTTCTGCACACCAAAGAACAATGGTTGTCTCCGGGCAAAGCACTTGTGCAATTGTTTGGAACGCCATTTTGCTTGACAGAATGACCAACAGACAAATTGCTTATTTCGACTTGGGTTTGGCATGCATTTTCTTAGTGAATGAAGTGCTGCTGCCACTTTAAGGAAAACAGCCGACAGCATTGTTGGTAATGATAAATTCGAGATTTCAAGGTAAAAAATAAAAGTTTGGAAAACTTGTGCCTGCCACCATGAGCTTGTTTGACAGCTTCTCAGTGTTTAAAGACTTTTCTGATGAAATCAGCAGTGATATTAATGAATATAATTTTTGATATTGACAATGAAATGTGTCAACTTAGGAAAGATCTGCATAACCCAAATGAACATTGCATGATGTTACAAAATCAGGCAAAGTTAGACGATCCATTCAAAATGCAAGATAGACCATTGAGTTTAATGTAATTGTATGAAAAGTTTATTGATAATAGTTTCAGATGATCATTTCGTTGAGTTTTGGTATAATATCAAAGAATACCTATAGTTCTCTGAAAAAGTTATTAAAATATTCCTCCCTTTCCAAGAACTTACCTGAGTGAGGCAAGATATTCATATATGCATAGTTTAGCCAAAACAACATATCACAACAGATTGAACACAGGACACATGAAAATCCAGTTTTTTTTTTTTTTGTTAAGCCAGATAGAAAAGATTTGCAAAAATAAAAAACTCATGTTTTGGATAATGCAGTTATTTTTCACTAAAAATGTCATTTAAAATATTTATTTTTTTAATTGAATACACAAATATTTTTGAAATTACTCATTTTAATTTTCAATATGCTAAGTATTGATAGGTATGACCATATAAACAAAAGACGTCCTGAGTCCTTGATAGTTTTTAGGAGTGTAAAGAGATCCTGAGATCAAAAATTAAAAAATTACTAACCCCAGAGATATTTAAGGGGGAAAAAAAAAAAAGCTCTTTATGTAGCTTTTCTTTGGTTCTCAACACCCCTGGTTCTCTGCCACTCCCTCCTTCGAAGTTAGAAGCAATATTCGTTTGTCTATAATTCCATGTACTTTATTTCCACCTCTACTAAGGAAGGCATTTAGTGCATGTCTTATGTTTCCATCTAGGTTAGTGTATTTGTTGGTAGCACAGACTATATCTTACATCTTTGCATATTCATCAGCTCTTAGCACATTGTTTTCCCCAGGAATGTATATAGATGAACTGAGTAACTTTTTAAAATTCCTTATCATATTTGTTTTTTAAATTCCACATATGAGTGAAGTCATGATATTTGTCTTTCTCTGACTGACTTATTTCACAGATGAACATAGGGGAAGGGAAGGAAAAATAAGATAAAAACAGGGAGGCAAACCATAAGAGACTCTTAGAGAACAAACTGAAGGCTGCTGGAGGGGTGTTGGGTGAGGGGATGGATTAAATGGGTGATGGGTACTAAGGAGGGCACTTGTTGGGGGGTGCCTGGGTGGCTCAGTCAGTTAAGCGTCTAGCTTCAGCTCAGGTCATGGTCTCCCGGTTCATAAATGTGAGCCCTGCATCGGGCTCTCTGCCAGTCAGCACAGAGCCTGCTTCAGATCCTCTCTTCCACTCTCTCTCTCTGCCCCTCCCCCACTCATTCTCTCTCTCTCTTTCTCTCTCTCTCTCTGTCTCTCTCTGTCAAGAATAAACAAACATTAAAAAAAAAAAAGGAGGGCACTTGTTGGGATGAGCACTGGGTATTATATGTAAGTGATCAATCACTAAATCCTACTCCTGAAACCATTATTACACTATATGTTAACTAACTTGGATTTAAAAATAATGGTAATAAATAATTAAATAAATTAAAAAAAATTCCTTGTCTTCAAAGTGTTATCCCTAAATGGTTTGGAAGATTGATTTAGGATTCTGAATAGCCAGGGTTCTGGCTGTTTCTTGTAACAAGTGCAAACAGATCTTTGCTTAACAAAAGGGATGTCCAGTTCTAGCTAATGGCCTATTGACTGCAAGAAGTAAATGACGTAATTGAACACTTCATTCAACAAACATTAGCTGAACATAAACTGTGCTAGGCACTGTGCTAATAAGAACAACAATATTTTTATAGAACTTTATGGTAGACATTTAGATTAGTGGTTCTCAACTGGTGGCCCATGATGTTTCTTCTTTTCATAATGGAACAAAGGCAGCAACAATGAAAAAATTTTCCCACAAAACTAACTATATTCTATTCAGAATATTTCTTTTTCTAGTCGTGGTGGTGAGATTAGGGTTTGGGCTTTTGTTTTTATTTTATTTTTATTTGACAAAATTCAAATTTGTCTGCTCTTTGTTGACCCCAGCAGTTTTCGGGGGATATTTTACCAGCCTGTGGAAAACCACTGATGTAGACATTCTTTTGGTATTTATTGGAAAGAGATTTGACCTTTAGGTTTGACATTTTAAATCCACTAGGACAATCAGCTCATTTATTCTGGGGCTAATTATCAACTTCGTGAGTTCTCTGGATTCCGTTTATACCATCTCTCTTTGGCAGTTTATTGTTCAACTGCAAGGAAAAAAGTAAAAGGAAACAAAAATAAACCCAAACCAAAAAACCAAAAAAACTAATTTTAGTCAAATTTTTGGATGGCAGAGTTCTGGGGGGAAAAAAAGATCGGGAAGAAGTAAAAATTTTTGACCAAAGTAGGGCATTCGAATTATCTTTGGCTCTCAAGTCAGATTGTGTTTTCAACTTCTCACCTCTTTGTGGTTTTAATTCAAATTCTCACCTTTAAGCACTATTAGCAGTTGAGACAGCAGAGATAAATAGCAAGGTGGGAAATGATGATCCATGGAGTCAGTCATTCATGGAGTCATTCTGTCACTCAGTACATGAGTGGCTATCGGGTGCCGGATACTGGGATACCAAGATAAGAAAGATACCATCACTATGCTTAGGAACTCTATAATCCAGAAGAGGGAGACAGAGACATAAGCAATTAGTGCCCTGAAAATTGTTTTAGGGGATGTGATAGCGTATTGGCCCCTCAGCGGAGGCCAGATGGGAGAGGTTAGGAATGGTGACAAGGAGAGTAAGGATATGGAATGAAGAAGGACGTGAAGGTAAAAGTGGGAAACAGTGAACTTACTTGGGGGAAATTATGAGTATCCCGGTGTGGCAGGAGCATGGGGCAGGGTGGGATGCAGAGGTATGGTAAAAGAAAAGTCTCAAGAGTTAGGTGACAGATAGATGTGGAACTTCAGATGCTTTGTTTACAAATTTGGACTTCACCCAAAAGATTTACCAGAATGTGTTTTGTGGGGTGGTGATAGGAAAGAAAGGGTTTTGTATGGTCAAAACGATTTGAGAGGCACCAGTTGAGACAGTTAAGCAGGTATTTACTGTGAAACCTCTTGGATTCTTTATATTGGATAGCATTTCCACAACTATTTGACTACAGACTTGTTTGGAAGGGTATCTCCTGTTTCTCAGAACATGGTTTGGGAAACCCTGAAATACGCATTGGGGAATCAACAAAAAGTTTTAATCAGAAAGTTATGGACTATCATGTAATCTGATTCTATTCTTAATGCATGGTGTGATACTGCGTTAGATGTTGTTCAACCAGTGTTTTTAAACACCAGATATTTTCAAAATGATGTGCTAGATATTCTGGGAAATTAGAAAGATGCATAGGGCGTGTGTCTGGCATTAAAAACACAACATGTTGATTACTTATAAATGTTATTCTGCTAGGCAATTATTTGAATCAGAGGCAATACCAAAGTGAGGAAGTTGAGAATAAACTTGGAGAATTAGATTTTTGCTCAGTGCTAATTTCTTCAGGGTGTTTAATGTCAATTCTTTCCCCAAAGATTGTCACTCCTCAGATGCATGTGCTTCTTTTGCCTCTTTTTGGACCAGGGTTGTTTCTGGCTAGGGCCCTCACCCAGGCAGCTCAGGGAGTGTAAAGGGAAGAAAGCTGCCAAAGGGAAACTTGTTTTTTTTCCCGGGCGTGTGGGGAGGTGTAGCTATTGAGTTTCTTGGCCCTCAAAAGTACTATATTATCAACATATTGAAGCTTTGGTAGATTCAAGGGGAGTCAATTCTAGACATCTTTAGGAGATATCCTGAAGGTGTATCCAAGGGGTTTGGAGAAAAAATAATTAAAGTGAAAGAGAAAGGGAAGTTGCACCTGGTGGACAGAAAGAGCAAATCTAGAAATCTGAGAACGTCTTGGACTTTTTTTCTTCCGTAAGTCCTTACTTGTTTCACTCAGTGTCAAGGGAGAGAATCTTCAAATAATGTTCTTGAATTAATTGAATCCTTATTGAATGTTTATTGTCAGTCACATTATCTAGTAGGGAAACATGGAATCAAGTATTTAGAGTGGGTTGGTACAGCCTCAGGCTTTCATTGTCAATTGTATTGTGTGGTTAAGAGCACTGGCCCTGGAACTAGATGGCCTGTGTTCAAATCTATTAAATCATTTCAGTCCAATTACTTAAGTGCCCTAGTCCTTAGTGGATGTAGGATTTTAGCCAAATTACTTAACCTCTCTATGCCTCTACATCTAACAATGGGAAAATGATCGTATGTATCTCTTAAGGCCACGAGGGTTAAAAGAGCCAGTAAATTGAAGTGCTTAGAGCAGTGCCTGCCACACGCCAAGGGTTTCATCAACGGTTAGCCTTAGGATATCTTGATCCTACCATTTTTGTTAGGGTAATAATTTACTGTGGAAATGCATCAAAGAGTAGTAAGTTTTTCTGGCCTAAAAAAGATTCTGTCTTTGGAGAATGGCCTGCTATATCTAAGTAGGATTGGGTGTAAATGGGCTGTTAGAAATAGCTAATTCATGTAATTTTAAAATACAGTGAATATTTGTGCATGTAAACAACAATAATAATAACAGCTAACATTTGCCAAGCATATACTCTGTGCCAGAAGTTGTTCCAAGTGCTTTTTATCAGTTCATTTATTTTAGAGTTGAAACTGAGGCACCGAGGGGGTGAGCAATTTGTCCCAGATAACACAGCTAGTTAGGAGCAGGGTCAGGTTCAAACCCAGGTCATCTGACCCCATAGCTCACGCATCCGCTGTGCTAGCCCATCTTTTGTGCAAATGTGTTCTGTATTTTAGATCACTTTGTCAAAATATTTAATTCCATTTACTGCAAATGTAAGTGGAAAACATTAATTAAAACATAAATCAGTTCAGCCTGAAGATAGTTCTTTTTCTGTCCTAGAGTTGCTCTTGGCATCACGTTAGAGCCATATTGACTGTGATTCTTGTGTTCTGTTGATGTAGAAGATTGAGTTGGATTTCACCAAGGCATCTGGATGCACGTGTCCGTTCTTTAGAACTGTTTTTCACCTTATATCTTAGCTACATGTTTTCAGAGTAGTGTGTAAGTAATGTCACTTTACATGCAGTTTGCAAAATTAGCTGGTTTTTCTGCTATAATTAGGGTTAGAGCTTTAAAAATATAAGGGTTCTATCAAATCCTCACCTATGAGATGTGTGCTTCATAGGATTTTAAAACGGAGAGCATTGTGATGAATATGCTTTTTGCATTCTTCAGTGCAAAAATACTAGACTGCTCTAAAAGTTGATCATTTTAGTTGTTGTACTTTCTTGGTGCGAATGTAACACTTCAGGGGTTTGCTTTTAAAGAAAACTGGGCAAAACTAATTTGCCACTAGATGGAGCCCTGGCTCTTTGGGTAGAAAGAAATGCACCAGTCTGGACGTTAAATCACACAGTCATATCACGCTGGAGGGCCCCCCGGTATTCCAGGCCCCCAGCTTTTAATTGTAGAATGCATCTTTGTTCTTTGCCTGACCTGCAGAGTGACATCACTCCCTTTCTTCCTGTGTGCTGGCTTTGACACAAGCCAGATGGCCGAGGCCATCGGTAGGCGCGCAGGCCGCCTGGTACCGCAGTTGATGAAACAGGATAGGAAGACGTTTTATGGTCAGCTGTGGGAGCACAATGAGGCAGCAGCTTCGCTAAGTAATTACATTCATCGTGCACACTTTATTCCTCTCGGAGAAGGTCACATGGAAAAAAAAATACGTTTTTATTTATAGCGTTGTGAGGTATAGACCTTTGATCTTTTATTAGTCAGTAGTCTGCTCCAAAGGAATGCTCTTTTCCCTGTTCTGCAGTCACTCGTGAAAATGACATGTTTATTTATGTTTAATGGTTCTTTTCGGCTGTGCATTGTGATACTTACCTTCCCTCTTCCTCCCTTTTGTCTCCAGTTCATAACACAAAAATGTTTTAGGTTTGTAGCGAGTTTAGTTTGAAGAAGTCAGAGTTCAGGTATGTTAATACAAGCAGATTTCTGTCAGATATACTCCAGAGTGATTTGGTAAAATACATTACTGTTTATTATGTGTTTGTTCTTCAAGGATGTCAGAAGAGACCAGGAACAGACTTTTATTCTGGGGTGATGAGGGCCAGGAAATGAATAAGACTTTCATTTTATGTCCATTTTTGGACATTTAGTGGTTAAGGTCACTTGTGATGCCAACTTAAAATAAAATATTAGAAGTTAGTATTAATCTAGTATTTTCCAGGCTTCGTTTGAAGTTTATCAGTGGCAAGATCGTACAAAACTTGAAGGAAAATACCAGCTGAACTTTTCTCTAAAGTTTAACACTTACACAGTTTTGAGATTCTTCCACATAGATTCATTTCCAGAACTTTATAAAATAGTTTTAGCCTTTTTAAGGCTAGGTTGTGAATATTACTCACAGAATTGGCCTAGAAATTATAAATGATAAGGTCCGATGGAAATTCCTATTTGCTATGCTTTGTTCAAACTTAACACGTTCTAAAGTGAAGTCTCCTGGTTGTCTGTAGGGTATTTGGCTCTCTATTTAAAAAAAAAAAGATTAAGAAAGAAACTGTAACAAAAGGATTCTCTTCATCTTGCAATATTTTATAGTCTTCTTCAGGGAGGGAGATTTACAAATAATTGCTGGAAGGAGGCAACATGATGTAAAGGAAAGAGCGTGGCTTTGCAGTGAGATAAAACAGGGTTTTCTAGTACCTTTTCCACTGGCTATTTGCTATGTGCCCTTGGACCTTTGAGCCTCGATTTCCTCACATATGTACTGGGGGATAAAACCTACCTCCTAGGTTTATTGTAAGAATTAAATGATACAGTGTGTGTATTAGGCCCCAGACGGTTCCTCTCACATGGTATGGACTCAGTAAATGCTGATTCTTTTCAACTGTTTTAAACTTGGTCTCTTTTCTGACCTCTTGCAAAGTGTGTTCACAGATTACACTTTTACATCTTGTATGTTTTTTTCATAAGATGTAAATAAGCCTGGGTTGCAAGTAAGCTCACCATTTGAAAAATAGGCATTTGAAATTTATTACCACTGTGTGCATGTGTTCAGTTCCAGATAAAACCGTAACCATCAATTGTGCAATGAATGTGGTTAATTAACATTTGTGATGTTTTAATTTGTTTTTGTTTTCTTTTTTTCTCCTACTCAGCTCTTGCCCCTGTTCTTTGCCTCTCGTTTTGTTGGTGAAGATATCACAGTGATGTCTGCATTCAACCTGCTGCATTTGGTGACAAAGAGCCAGCCAGTAGCCCTGCGAGCCTGTGGGCTTCCCTCAGGTTGCTGATTCTTGTCCTGTACCTAGTGAGGGCACTGGTCTGGGTGGGTGTTTCTGCTGCAGGAAATGATACACCAGAACGTTTTGCTAAATTCCGTTTTCTTTCACTTGGGCCCTAATTTGAAGACGGAAATTGGTTATAAATCACCACTCTACTTGGAGTAACACTCATTTCCACAATCCTTATAACCCTTGGAAACATTGTCCAGTTTCCTTGTTCAGTCTATAATTGTCACTAATATTTCATGATATCTTCTTGTTCTTTAATGCACACTACACATCTGAAAATCATAATGTTCATGAGAGGCTGGCAGTCTTCATAAGAAACTGCCCCAAATCACCCAAATAGGATATTCATCTCTTGTTAAAGGATAATGAAAATGGTTTTCATTTCACATGTGGCCATTACTTTGGGAACGGAAAAATGAAAATGAACAACCGTAGTATAATACAGTTACTTATTTATTATAGTCAAAAAGAAATGATGTTGTACTTAACAATGACCAAATAAACAGAACATATATAGCATGCACGTGTCAACTGGTTCTTAATTTAGAACCACTCACTATACTTTTAAAAAATGTGATTTTCAGCTTGTTACACAAGTGAGGCATGAAAGTCCAAAATTGCCTTATGTGCCTATAGCATGAACTTAATATTTTACTTTTATTATGAAAGTCAGAATGGTCAGATATTTTGTGTGAACATTATTATCAACATTATTTCTATTTTCTATTAATATACATATCTCTATTGCTATATTGTCTAGAGAATTTAATTCCAGCTCATTAAACATTCACTGAATATTAACTGTGAGTGCCGGGCATTGTGTGGGGCAGTGAGGATATAATGATACAGAAGATCAAGCTGATTTCTCTAATGAGCACAGGGTGGAAATGGTGCTGTGTGAAGACCGTTGAACTGTGTGGTGATAGGGCTGAATGACGTTAGGGGAATTCAGAGAAGGGTGGTCCTCGTTCTTTGGTGGGGGGGGGGAAACATTTGGAAAGGAGGGAAGGTCTCTGAAGCTTAAAGGAGGGCTTCGTGGAGGATATAGTTTCTAAGCTAAATCTCAATCTATAAGCATCAGTTAGCCAGGTGGCCAATGAGTGGGAAGGACAGCTCTCTGGTAGGGACTAGCGTGGGCAAGACACGAAGGCCCGAAGGAGCAAGGTATGTCCAGTGAGAGGCAGGTTATTTAATATGGCCAGCTCGGGTGGGGGAGCGCAAGCGCGAGGCGAGGAAGGAAGGTAGCCAGATCATGAAATGTCTTAGGTGATGTGTTAAAGAATTTAAATCCTGGAGAAGGGGAAGAAGGTGAAATAACATGACTCAGTTTGCATTTTATAAGGATTATGGATTTAGTATGATGGAAAGTCCATGCTGGTTCCAGATGTTTCTGAGAAGGCTGGGATGGCAACCTGATTTGAAGGGTGGCTAAGACCTTTGTTTTGAAGCTGTATTTGAGTAGTAAACGGCTGTTGTTTTTGTTGTTGTTGTTAAATAGATTTTATGTCTATTTGTGGTGACTTGAGAGGCTAATGAAGCTTCATGCATTGAGGGCCCCAATCACTCTGTCAGTACTTTTTCCTCCCCGAGCCAGCCATGCCCCTGCATCGCCACCACAGAAAACACTGGGGGAGTTTGAGTTTGAGGCTGGAGGGGACTCAGAAAGTGCTGAGAGCCTCAGGTTTGGAAAGAAGGGGGGAGGGACTGGAGAGAGATTCAGGTTGTAGAACTGACAAGGTTTACCTGCTGAATTGTATATGAGCTTGAGGGAGAACAGCAATTAACGCAGTCCCTGTGCCATGTGGAACTTTTTCCTAACTATGCATTATATATGAGAGTTATTTAGTTTATATATAACCAGGTTTCCCACTGAATAACACCCCAAAGTGTGAAAAGCACCAATATTGTTCTTGTAACATGAGTTTTCTATACACAGAGGAGGCTGAGTATTTACAGAAACACCTCATTAATTAATAAATAATTAATAATATATTCCTTGAGATATTAGAATCATGGAATTAAAGGATTTCGTGATGGAATTGTTTAATTGAGATATAAGTGTCTTTAAATTTTGGTATCAAAATGATTCAACAATAAATTCGACAAAACTGATAATTCTTGAGCGGTAACCATTACTGCACAGGGCTTAAACACACAGATTCTGGAGTCTGAGTTTGAAGGCTGGCCGTGCCGCTTAACTGGCTGTGTACCAGGTCTTTCTCATTTGTAATATGAGAGTTAATAATAGTATTAGGTTGCTGTAGGGGATGAAGTAGATGAGGATGTGAAAAGTGCATAGGACAATGGCTGGAATTCAGTAAGCACAATATATAAATGTTAACTAAGTTCACTGTAGGTCTCTGTGTCTGTCTATCTATCTATCTATCTATCTATCTATCTATCTATCTTATCTATTATCTATCGATCTATCATGAATTTTCCTAGTATAATAGACTTTTAAGAACATTTAAATATGTCCTATCTTTCATTTAACTATTTTCACTTTAATACGAACCACAAATGCACTTAATGTTTGAGAAATAACCATCTCAACCTGTTTTTATAGCTTTGTTTTACTTAATGCATCCTGCTGAACCGGAATTCAAGTCCTGTGTACATGTTTCTTTTATTCTAACTACCCAGGACTGATGGAAACTCAGTCTCTTGCTTTTCTGGCCTGCAAATCCATTTTAATTCGCTAGATGAATTGGCTAGAATAGTATTCCATAATTCCTTAGCCATTCAAGCACCACTTACTTTTTACAGTGTTAATGAAAGTCAGTCTTCCAGCATTTACATATTTTATGACTTGAATATTAGTAAAATTGTTACCATCCACTTCTCTAACAGAATTCTACTGTTAGAAATATAGAAATGTTGAAGAAATAAAGTTCAATAGCAATAAAACCAACTATTTATATTTTGAAAAGAGAAGTTGAAGTGGGCATTCTGGTCCTTATTACTTTGTGTAAGTACGGAGGGAAGAGGCCAATACTGGAGATATGGGAAATTAAGGTGAAAGTCTGGAGTCTTGCTTTAATTTACTGTTCCCTGGCCAAAACCTATTACAACAAAATTCTCTGTAAATCAAAAAGATTTCTGCTTCCTTAGCCAGTACCCTACTAATTTCAGGTATTATTCAATACAAAATAATTCCAGAACTAAAAAATAATTGGAACAGGCTCTTAAAATTGATTATAACTGGATTGACCTGTAGGAAGGCCACATCCCAGAAGAGTGATCTATCATTTTTCAGCTTTGACTTCTTTTACTTCTTATTTTTAAATAAAGCATAATTTTAATTTAGGGCTCATTAAGTGCATCTGAGTTATGGTTCATTCATGTTTGTAATTAAAGGTAATTTCTTTCTCTCTCAGAATTTTGTCTTGATTTCCCATAACAGTTTCATTTTGTATTAACAGAGCACTGGGATAGGAGTCAGAAAACTCTAACCACAGCCCTGTCGTTAACTTGTGTGACCTTGAACATGACTGTAAACCTCTTCAGATCTCAGTCTCTTTATCTTTAAAATGAAGAATTCAAATTAGATCATCTATTCAGTTCTGAGATTCTGTGATTTTATTAACTGTTACTTGTTTTTATTTTTGGCTTTGGCTTAATCAAATCTGGAAACTAATTAATGGCTAGGAATTTATAGAAAAATCTGCCACGTTGTGGCGGGAGAACAGAAATCTTTTCCACATTTGAACATTAGAATTCCTTACCACTAAATCAAGACTGAAGCATTATCTGAGGAGGGATTAGGGAGCACAGTTTTATACATAGTTTCAGTGCTTGATAAAAATTAAGTCTAATTGTAGCTTAGACTAGATAGCATGGTAGCTTCCAGCCAAGTGAAAGTATTTGTCTAAATAGTACTAATTACGGTGATAAATCATACTTTTCTTTAACATCATACACATAATATGTGGTTGTTACTTGACTTCATTGGTGTATTTTACAGTCACCATGGATTGAAGAGCCACATGGCTCTTGGGCAGCTCGTAAAGATACCATATCATAATATTCTAATGTAGAAATTACAAGCCTTAGAGATATTTTGCAAATGGTGTTTGCAAGCCATAGAATATCATCTGTATAACTAGAACTCTCTAGAGCTTAGCACAATGCCTGGCACTTAATAAATATTTGTTAAGTGAATGGATAAACATTTGGAAAGTTTACATGTAGGTGAAGTGATAGCTAAAACAGAGAATACAAATTTACTTGAGCCTCTTTTGCATGGGAAGATTAAAAGTAAAGTTTATAGTTTGGTTGGCTTTTGAATGTATTATGGAAAACAATTTCCTTTCTCTTTTCTCACTTTATTGCATTTTATCCAATGCAGTTGATACCTGAGATATAAAACACATTGTAGCTTAACAGAGAGCAAAAAAGGGGTAACACAGATTCAATATATATTATCCAGACTTGTTTTTATTTTTTTTTCTCTCAAACAGTTGGGGTTTTGGTGGTAGATAAAATTTTGAGGAAGGGAATAAGTACATACTATGCTTATTATGAGAATTAGGAATTCCGGCTCTTTTGATCACTTTTCTCTGGAGCAAATTAATGTTGTTTGCTGTGCTTTAAAATTTCCATTTGTAAAGAGGAACTACAACAGATAGGCACCAAATCACCATCCACAAGTAAGAATAATTACTGTCCAAGTTTGAGCTGGCAATAGTTCATTAATGGCATCTAATATTATATTTACTTACCTTGAAAAAAAATAATTGAAATCATCAGTGTGCTGTTCATCTACTGCATAGGCTGGCCTTCTATTCCAGTTTTATTTTTTAACCTTTTATGGTTAAGAAAAGATGAACTATCTTCATGATTCTTTGATAAAAGTTATGACTCTTCTCTCCCAGAAAGTACTTATGTGCACCTACACACAATTTTGTATGTAATTCAAAGGTTTTTGTTAGATATTCTGAAACTCGTAAGGGAAGGGCTCTTTGACCACAGGTTCAGAACCTGTGTTCTAAAAGATACACGTGAAACCAACATAAAAAACTCTGATTAGAACACAGTATTCCTGATTTCTTTATTCATATCACCAGTGGAATTCTCGGCCACGTATTTGGGTGAATGCCCTCCATTCTTCAGTTTCACCATTGTCTTACATGTTCATCTTACCTAACTTCTTTGATTACATTAAAATGCTTTGAGGGAGATTTCTTTTTAGAGAACATAGTGTTTAAAAAATAGACATACAAATTTCAACTCACACAATTCACAAAATAATTCGCAATTAATTGATTGAATGGTACCTACTTTTCCAGTAGATGGCGCTAGGTTTACATTCTTTCACAGCATGAACGTGTACTGCTCTCATTAGCACATAGGTGCATTGTGAAAACTTAAACAAAAGTATGTCAAGAATATTACGTTAAGAACATGTGGATTTACAAACCACAAATTTTTCTGCTTATATAATGTTCAAACAATATTTGTAGAGTGCAAAACCTTTTTCCATTTTCATTAGGATCCAAGTCCCTTATGCTTGGACATCTCATCGAAATTGTCTTTCATGTGTGGACTTTCTATAAACTGAAACAAGTTTTCATAAATTAACTTATCTTAAATCCAAATAGTGATTTAACAGTAATTTATAGTATTATATGCAACTAAATTTTCTTCAGCAGACCACCCAAGAATGAAAGAAAATTTCACGTTTTGTTTTGCCGTGTTTCAAATTTTTATATAATCTTGAAAATGTTATTAGTTTAACATGTTGATTGTTATGCATGAATAGTTTTTTACATGAATTAAAATATTTTTGGAAACTAAGAAAAATTATATTTAAAATGTTGACTAATGAGTGCTCTGATGCAGCTATTTTTTTTTCTAAAAAAATGTTTTAGTAGCTCTATGACATAATAAAGTTTTAATGTTAATGTTGAAAACTTGCTGTATGACATCCAATTCCCACATGAGTTTTAAAAGTTATTTGCGCACAAGGCTAAATTATAGAACAATACATCTGTATGAATAAGGTGTTGGGCATATGGTTTGTTAAATGTGGATTTTGTTAATTTGTTGGTAAATATGGGATAAATTCTTCATATGTACATTAGTAATTACCAAATATGTAGCAACATCTAGTAGCAACAGAGATGAAAATGGGGACGAACAAAAGAACAAATTTTAGTTTGAGAAATTCACTGGTCAGCTAATTAACAATGACTGGAAAGAATATAAAACATATGCGTTCTGAAAACAAATGATAATTCTACAGGGTTAGATTATCTAGACAATATGGACTTTGGGGGAATCTTATAAGTGAAGTTATTAGGTGTTTGTCCATCTAAACATGTTCACAGTAATGTTACCTATCAGATCATAGAAGGATTTATTCAGATAAGCCTGAGCCACCTTTTGCTGTCATTAAACATATGTTTAATGAAGGAATGAGGACTGCATGGCAGTTCCCGGAGACTCTCTAATATTGAGGTTACATACTTGATGGACTGTCGTCGTCGGTCTCTTCCAGTTTATAGCTTCATCCTAAACATTTTAATTAGGAATTAAATTTCCATGACTGTTTTTGCCAGATACAGTTTAATTTAAAGTGCTTTGAAATAAAAAGATTTCACTGAGATGCAATGGCAAATTATTTCTAATTACTTTTTGTGCCTTTGCATTTAAAATCAAGCATTTATTTAAAAGATGAAAATTTCCATTTGTTTATTTTCAACTCCCTAATATTTTTCTCTTTTCTTTTTTACATTTAGTATGTTTGCACTTGTGTTAGTCACTTAAAAATGCATGTTATAAAAAATATACCATGAAATGATGAAGATACCAGTTATTTAAGTGATTTGTAAGACCTATACATTTATAGAATTTAAATTTACTCAACTGTTAGGATAAGCATTTCCTTCAACAATAGATACATTTATTATATTTAGCCACATAATTACAAACAGAATGGGGTGTTAATTTAAATCATTAGAGTATTTGAAGAAACAGATTAGAAGCTTAGTCTGTACTTACTAGGTTATTTCTACCACCAGTTTGCTTTCTGGCCCCATGAATCTGTTTTGTGTCCTTTATTCTTTTCTTCATCTGTAAACTAAGCATGATAGAACTTTCTTGTCAAACCTTTCACAATTAGATATAACCCTCAGGTGTTAACATTATTTCACATTTCCCAGAATTTATTCTGTGTGACTTTAATCCCTGGCTGTAAGGGGGATAAGCTGGAAAAATTAAAAAAGGAGGGGGGTGGGATGTCAAAAAAGTCTGGGAAAGGTGATCGGCCAAAGTCTATTTCTAATGTAGGAAATCCTTGGTTCCTGCCAAGTGATCCCTGGAAAGGCAGAAATTTTTTGTCTCTTTAGTTCACAACTGCATCTCAGCAAGTAGAATTGTGTCTGTCACATAATAAGTGTTCAATAAATATTTGTGGAATGAACGAATGGGTGTAAATAAGTAGTATCAGCTTATGTATCAAAATAATGGCACATTGTAAGTAATGTGATCTCTGTTTTTAAGGAATGTACATTCTGGTGAGGAAGATGGCCATTTAAGTCCCAGTTTTGTTATCTATAGGATGAAAGAAGTTATATAGTTGATGGTTTTATGATTCTATATAAATATTTCCTCCTTTGTTTTGCTCTGGTGGGAGGGAGTAAAAGAAGTGAGAAGCGCCGTGCCTCTCTCTTTCTGCACAGAATGGCAGACTGGCTTCTTGGAATAGGATCTGAAGCAATGACAGTTCTTCTGAAGGATATTGAAGGAATGTGTAGATGTAATTAGCAGGAAGTGGTGGGGGTGGGGGGATGGCGGCATGGGGGTGGGAATGGACTGTGAGCACATGGGTGAGTAAAAAATGGGCATGTTAAAGCACAACAAAGCATGAGTTCAAGAAAGAAATGTAATGAATGACTAAATTAAAGCAGGAACACTGCAGACCAGAGAGCCTGGCTCTCATTAACCAGGTGTGTGACCACGTCCAGTAACTTTGTTAGGCCTTGGTCTCCTCATGAGAACTTTGGACTAGGAGTTTATCACTTTCCGAATTGTAACCGGAGGAACACTGGTTCTACTAAAGCCATGTAAACTGATCTCATTGTCAAATTGAGAAACTGCATACTACCATATTGTATCAATTCTATTCTCACATTTTATCATCTCGATAATCAGGATGCAGTTTAAACCATTGTGTGAGAAAATGTTGTGTCATTGGCAACTTTTTAACTTTTCTAGTGGAGCATAAAATAATGGTGTGTCAGAATACCACATACTTAATAATGCACATCAGCATTAAGAAAATCTCTGAGATCTTCATTAAAAAGCCCACGTAATGTTGATTTTTCCAGTCTGGTTGGACTGTGGAAACTTATTCTTGCCAATCCCCCCCTGCTCCCCACAAGAACAACCTGTTAGCGTTTTTTTTTAGAGCCAGTGTTTTACAGATTACATTTTGGGGAATGCTGGATTAGGTAATCTCATAGTCTTAAACCCAGAGATTTAATGGAGTATTAGCCATAATAATAGATTCAAATGTAGAACTCAAGAGAGGTAATAAAGGATTCAGAGTAGTAATAAAGGCAAAAATATTTTAATCTGTCATTTTTTTTTCACTGATTTTAAATATTATTGTAGGGTTTTTTTTTCTTTTTTTCTTTTCTTTTCTTTCTTTCTTTCTTTCTTTCTTTCTTTCTTTCTTTCTTTCTTTCTTAGTAATTTCTCCACTCAATGTGGGGCTTGAATCTATAACCCAGAGATCAAGAGTCACATGCTGCACTGACTGAACCAGCCAGGTACCCCTATTTATTGCAGTTTTTTTTTTTAAAGTTTACTTATTTTTGAGAGAGAGAGACAGAGACAGAGACAGAGCGAGCGAGCAAGGGAGGGGCAGAGAGAGGGAGAGAGAGAATCCTAAGCAGGCTCTGTGCTGTCAGCGCAGAGCCTGACGTCGGGCTGTATCTCACGAACTGCGAGATCATGACCTGAGGCGAGATCGAGAGTCAGACGCTTAACCGACTGAGCCACCCAGGCGCCCCTGTTGTAGTTTTTAAACTAACTTCCAAGAAACATAGCCAAAGGCATCAGTTAGAACACATCTTTTAGGAAGAAAATTTAAACATAATTAATTAAAATGGAGAGTTGTATAAATCTTTAAATACAACACATACTTACTTAGTACTTACTCTTTCCCAGGCACGTTGCTAGGTGCTAGGAGTACAAAGATAACCAACATATATATGTCCACTGTCTTTCAAGGAGATTGTATAGTTCAGAAGAAGCCTTGTGGCTTTCCTTTACTTGTCCGGGTGACAGAGAAAAATGTGAGATTTTTTGACTTTTTTCTCCAGACACTTTCACATTTTTTTCTGGAACATATGGACTCAAATTCAGCTGACCGTTGAGTGGCAATTGTAGACTTGTTTTCTGCCCATTGTTTTAGAATTAATTTAGATTTTAAATTTGATTTGAGCAGTAATGTAATTTTGGAAATTTACAAAGCTGAGCTCTTAGACAATATACATTTTATTTTCTTTCTAATGAAGTATTCTTAATGTTACATTTAAACACAATTCTGCATGATCATCTAAGCGAGGGATCCTATCCTTCCTTCTTGTGCATGGTTACCCCTCATCTTCCCTGCAGTCTGTGCTCCCAAGGGGGTGAGGGAGAATGGGGGAGTGAGCTATTTTTTGCAAGTCTTTTTTGATTGCATGTGAAATGCAGAATGGAAATGAGCCTGTCTGTTTTTAATTTTTTTTTCTTTCCCTGTATGGGCTATGATGTTCTAGTGAAGACCCATACTAGAAAAAAAAAAAAAAAGAATTAAAAACAGGGAACTCCAACTTTGTCAGACATTTCACATGCAATCAGATAGACTTGAAGTTAAGTGACTTTCTCTTCCACTCTTGTCACTTGATGATGGCAGTTCCTTTAAAAATTCTCTTTCTACTCATATGCTTTGCAAGCAAGAAAATGCTTTTGGATCAAGACATGTTTTAAATACTTTCCTAAACTCTAGGCTTTTGGTCCACATTAATATAAAAATCATTGCTGTTGATATTTGCATTACATTCTGAAGAATTGATAAAGTACTGTTTAATTCTTTTAGTACTTAAAGAATGTTGATACAATTATTACCACGCCTGAATTCAACAATTAAAAATTTGTAACACACAAGTAAAAGAAATGCAAAATGTGGTTTCTCTCTTATGGAGTCATTCAGGTGAATGTTTCATCAGAATGCACGTAATGGTAAAACTCTCCATGTCTCCTGTCAAGAAAGTCACACATCTCCACATAGGAGAACTTACTATTAGAGGCTAGAGTTTTAACCATATTAATAGACTTTGGAAGCTGTGGGAAATAAACTTACTCCCGTTGACTTCCAGTGAGAAAATGCTTGCACACGTTCCCCTTAATATTAAAACTGCCTTATTTCTTAGCTCCCCAATTTCTCCTCTTCCAAATCTAAATCTACAACTTTATCCTGGCTGTTTTTACTTTGGTAAGTTGGCCGATACCACTTACAAGAAAGACCGTCTACATTCCTTTCGTCAGGGCAGGGTAGTTACCATCTTGACATGGGCACATTTGATCACCCTCCATCTCAGCTTGTGTAGATGGAGGGTCTCTGTCCTATTTGAATCTTCCCTGGCCCTCTGATCCTTAGATACTGTTTCTACAAATTATGAGCTTTTCATATCTCATTACAACTGGACCTAGCCAATCTAGATGGGCAAAGTTTAAGAGTATTGATGTCTTCTTTGTCAATTCTCCATGCACAGAAGTTTGCACATACTTTTCACCATATGACTATACATTGTGTTGATTGCTTTTCTTATCTTTCGTGCTGGAATGGGTGCTCTCCTCGACTTGTTCATGTTTTGACTTTCCAGCATCTTAGTTCTTGATTCACTGTAGATGTTTAGTAAGTGGTTGTAGAAAGTATGAATTAATATGAGGCTCAACATATTGTCAAAGAATTTATAGTCTGGGAAAATAAAGCAGAAATGCCTGAAGGCATTTGAGAATAATTGTAAAATGCTATGTAAACAGCACCTCGCAGAGTAAATGCACTGGTACTAAGGGTATCCAGAGGAATGGAGTTATCAGAGTAGGGATTAATTTATTAGGGTAGGTAGACTTGGAAGGAAAACTTGCTTGAAAGTATATTCTCAGTTTATCTATTCAAACCTTTAGTATGGAAACCAGAAGACTAATTTTATCATTCAACTATGCTCCACTAAAACATATGGTCTTGTTTAATTCAAGAAGTTTAAAATGGCATATTGCTTTGGCATGCTTATAATGTCCATTGATGTTAATTAGAACTCTGCGCATGCATCAGTAGAATATAACTGAAACTGATGTGTAGAACTGTCTTATGTGAATAGAAAAGCAGTGAGAAGGCATGAAATGCGATAACGTCTATGACAAAGACATGATTTTTCTCACATACAGAAAAGAAAAAAAAATCTTTAACTTAAGAAGAAACTATTGTCTTGCTTTCTGACTCCTAAGACCTGGAATTTTATTTTCTCTGTATTATATTTAGGACTTGGAGGATAGATAAAATTAAACTGAACCTAAGCGTAGAAACTAAGTATCTTTTTTAAAGATGGAAACCAAGTTGAGGTACAAATTTTATACTCTTTTTAGTTATGGATATTCCCTGACATCACCTACAAGAATACTCTGAAGGGGAGAGTGACTGGGGTGTTCCAGGAGGGTAAAAGCATCATTGTTTGGCCATAGGATTTTGCTCTCCGGGTCCATCAAAAATTTATCACTGAAAAACATCTGAGTATCCTCTTACACATGACTCCAGGTTGGAATGACA